>NC_067399.1:380857516-381457516 GCF_016432865.1 Antechinus flavipes
ACACTTGAAAAGGGGATTGTAATTATTAATCTTTTATTACTAAAGAATTTGTGGGTCAAACAACCAATCTTAGAAACAAAAGATGATTTTAGTAAGGGTAATAAGAATAATAGAGACAAAAAAACTTGAACTTTTGAGATAGAATCAAAGTGGTCCTTAGGAGAAATTCTGTATCTGTAAGTTACAAAAGGAAGAAAGAACAAGTTGATAGTTGCACTTGCTTTAGTTTCCTGACTGGTCTTTCCTGCCAGGACTACTTGTTCAAGGGTATATGAAATGCATTTCATCTTACTCATACTTCTCACTTTCCAAATTTTTTTGTCCTACTCCCTAAGCACCTTAATATCACTTGGGTTCCTTTTTCTGCACATACAGTTTTCTTCCCATATCAGATTGTGAACTCTAAAAGACATTGCTTGTTTTTATATCTTTTTACTTACTACACAAAGCAGAAGTTATTTTCCAACTTTTGACATTCTGTTCTTCATCAAAAGTTCTGTAAAGTTATTTCTTTTCTCATTTCTGTTTAAAGTGTTTGACTTTCTTTGGCAGCTAGACAAATCCCATTCATCTAATGATGAATATGTTAAATCATATGAGTATGTTAAAGCATATGTTTCTTATGTAAAAAAAATGAAATGCTATATCAGGGAGAAACAATATCTGTATATAAAGACTTTTTAAATGGGCAAAGATATGACTTCTGGTCCAAAAGTTGCCATGCTTTTTCCTCTTTGGAGGATGTCATAATGGGAAAGATAATCTTATACTTTTAACTATTAATATTTGCATAAATCTTCTTACTCCCCTCTAAAAAACTAAACAACTAAGTATTTAACAAATTACTGTTAAAATTAGAGCTATGTTTTTATTTTCTAGGATGAGCCTAGACTATTTAGAGAAATGATTTTACGTTTTTCCTTCCTTTCCCCACTCATGAATAGAGAAAATTTTCTGCAAGTAAAGATTGGGAGTAATTACTAGTGAAAAATACTGGTGGGAGGATCAAATGGCTTGGATGGACTTAAGTAACAATGCCCACATTCCATTGGTAATGTATAGAAATAGTATACTATTTCATGTAATAGTCTCTTCCTCTTCAACTATTCAAATATAAATGCAATAAGACATATCTATAGACCAATTTCAATAACCAGTTATGACTTCATAGGACTAAAGATGAATCATGCTTCTCACCTTGATAAACTAAAGATACAAATTGAGACAGCTGATGTGTGAATTAATTTTGTGTGACTACATGTATTTGTTTCAAGGAAGGGTTTTCATTGGGAGTGGGAGAGAGTGTAGGATTAGTAGTCCTAATAAAAATAAATAAAAAAATAAGAAAAGAAAGAAAAGAATGTCAAAGTATACTTAGCCAGCAGAAAGAAGATCAGAAAGGGAAATTAGGAAATCAGGATATTGTTAGTAGTGAGATGGTTAATAAGCATTTATTACATGTCTAAAATTACCATGTTAAATCAGAATTACTACTAATAAAGTTATATAGAATGATGTTCTGAAAAATTATTGTTATCTTTTATTTTTATATTACTACATTTCCCAATATCTCTTTCCTTTCTTCCTCCTAAAGATCAATTTCTTATTAAAAAGTAAATAGAAAAGAATAGTTGGAAATCTTTCAGCAAAAACTTATAGGGGAGGTGAAAATGGCACTTTTATAAACTTTGAATATTGAGTCCATTATTTTAACTTCCTCTTTGTGTTTCCTAATTATGATTTATTTCTTTTTCCTTTACAAAATCCTATTGTGATGCTTTATTATATCATGAAGATGAACCTTAGTACTCAAAGGCAATGTTAGTAGTTCAGAAAGATTCTATTTTTCTAGAAAGAATAAGAGCATGATCCTACTAAAAGATAGGATATATTTTTGAAGTATGAACTTAACTAACTTCTGAGAGATTTGTCAGTTGTAGGCTGATCACTAGGTGATGACTTTTGTTATAGGACAGAATATGCTAAGGATCATGCCGTTTTCAAACTGGATATTAATTTTATTTTAAATTTTGGTTCTCTAAGTGTGAGATACTTGTCCAATTACCTATATATCAGTGGATATATTACTAGGACAGAACAATCATAGCACTGTTAAAAGTCTTATTATAAACAAAATCAGAAGAAAGATAGTTGAGCAAGTCATTTAATCTCTCTTCTAAATAGTAATAATACTTGCTTTCCAATGTTGTTGTGACCTTGAAATGATGTAATTTTGTCTAAAATAAGCCAGATATTTTATAATGTCTGGCGTATTATACATAATATAGAAATGTTAGTTTTTATTGGTGGCAATGAAGAGGATGATGAATAAAGACAGAAGTTTCAGTTAAATGGATAAATCTTTCACTGGTACTACTTGAAGAGGCAAAGAAAGGAGTTGAGGAAATGAGTATCATAATACAATCAAATAAAACAAAAAAAATTGTGGGATATTTGTTTATGATACAGTACTAATGCTAAGTACTGGTTTAAAAAAAGAACCCACAAATTTAATTGAGACTTAGGAAGGAAATAAGCATCTTTAAGTACCCACTATTTAGAAACCATTATATCAAAGATTTTAGATATATTACCTCATTTTATCACCACAACCCTAGGTAGAAAAGGCTAACATTTCATCCATTTTACGTTTGAGAAAGTTGAAGAAAACATCAGTTAAGTGACTTGCCCAAGGTCACACCCAATAAATGTACAAGAACAGATTTGAATTCAGGTCTTTCTGTCTTCTGGTCCATCACTTTATCTATTGTTCCACACAACAGTGCTTAGGCCCCACTGTCATTTGCAGGGGGGTGAAGAGGTAGAAAAATATTATGGAAAAACTTGATAATCTTCTTTGAATTCAATCAGATTATGAATACTCCAATGCATAAATATTTGAATTGAAGGTGAGAAAAGATGAGAATGTGAAAAAATATATGTGAAATCATAGTTCAGGGAGAGAGAATGAGAGACACCAAAATTTTTAAATTATACAAAAGTAATCTGTCATTATAGCATGAAAACTTGTTTCAAGAACAGAGGTGGAGAAGGTAAGCACTAAATAACAGCATAAAGAAAAAAATAAGTCTTAACTAACAGGAAAATGATCTTTATTGTTACTGATGTAGAAGATATTCATGAGTCGGCTGTTTGTGCACAGTCAAACCATCGACTGTTCACAATTAAGATCAGACTTAATTAAAACCAAAAAAATAAGAAAAAAATATATGGTGTATCATTGAAACAAACTAACACTGAACTATCTAAATAAGCAGGTGGCAATCAAAAATGGAAATCAACCTCAGAAATGTTAACACCAACTATAATTACTTTATCTATAAGTTTAATTGAAGTATATGAAGTATATTAAGTGCAGCAAAATAAATAAAGGCCCTAACATGCCTTCATGAGCAATTCTGATTTCTTTTCCAAGTAAAAAGCAATGGCTACCAAATACAACATCAAATTAGAATCCAAAATTAATTGCAAAATTATTCAATGAAGGATGGAAAATTATGAGCAATATTGTCTCATAAAGCAAAATGAAAGATGGTGGAGGATAAATCCAGTTAAAGAAAGCTAGGAAAGATATTCCACTAAGCAGAAACACCTCAAGAGGATTTGTGGATGTGAGACAATAAATGGAAGACAAAATGAAAAATATCAATAAAAATTATTACACAAAACTTTTTTCCCAGAAAATAAGCAATAAAACACATTCAGACCCTAACATCATAGCTCTGAAAATGCTTATATAGTAAAGGAATAAATAGTTTTGCAAAGAATAAAATTAGGAAAAGCTTTTATATCAGATCAAATGTATATAGTAGAGATTTATGCTGATAATGACATAATTGTGAGAACATTAAGAGACTGCTATAAAAAAAAGAAATCTGATGGAAAAGAAGATACAAGTAGTGTGTGTGTGTGTGTGTGTGTGTGTGTGTGTGTGTGTGTAGTTGGGGGGAGGGTGATGTCAGATTTTATTACTGTCTACCAAAAACTAAGAGAAAAACACAAAAAGTATTAACCTATATGTTTTTAAAAGTCATTAATTATTAATTAAGGGCACCTTTAATGATGTTGATAATAAGTAACAAGCAGGCTTTCACAAATGATATTTAATAATGGACCAGTAACACGTTTATATCATTTTACAACTAATAAAAAAATTAATGATCAACCAGGATTTCAGTATGTTAATAATGGAGTATGCTACCCATATCCTCACAGAGAGGACTCAGGTATAGAATGAGGAATATATTTTTTCAAACAATCTGATACAGGAATTTGTTTTGCTTCATCATACATTTTTGTTACAATGATATTATCTTTTTGTTTAATTTTCAATGTATAAGTGGGAGAAAAGAACAGTTTTTAATAATTAAAAATGAAATTTAATTTTAAAACGACTACCAAAGTTAAATAAAACATAAAAATATAAAATTTCTCTTTTGTCTTTTTTTTTTTACTACAAAAAAGCATCTTACACAGTAAAAATGACTGCTACCTTGCCATCTTTTTAACAATAAAGTGTTCCCCCCTTCATATATTAAGACATTCAATATTACTTTAAAGATAGTGAAACAACAACTTTTTGAATATAAATAGCAGCTGATGTATAAAATAGGCAATTATGTGCTCACCAATAACATCTGTGATGATGGTGGAGATCCAATGCAGAGACAATGTTGAAGAAGGATTTTTTGTGAATGATATCTTGTAGATATTTCTATTGGTGGATGACATTATCTCTACATAGTTCTGTTGATGGATGGCATGATGATGATTTCATTAAGCACCAAACCATTACAAAATCTCCTACAAGACATTATTCAAAGAAGTATTGGGTAGACAATACTCTTAGACAACTAGTTATGCCAGAATTGATGATGTTGTTCTTCATTCTTTATTTTCAAAGAAGACCAATGATAGAATTAAGCAGGATGTGGAAAGAAAGTGGAACTGACTTCAGAAAATATAAACCTCCTTTAATGTTGCAAGCTTTCCATGACAATGAAGATTATATTCTTAATACTAATAATAATAATGGAGTTGTATAGCAACGAGATATGGAATTCAATAGTCTCCAAAGATTTACAAATGAATATCATTTTGGTAATGCACATGGTGAAAGTATGTAGATTGCTAATATAGCCAAATGACAAAAATGAAATATTTTCAAATAATTGCAAGATAAGAAAATGTCACATGATATAAGGAATACCTGGTTGACAGACAGAAAACACCACTAATATTCTCTCAGTATCAGAAATCAAGAAAAGTCAAAAGTTCATTCTGTGGATACTCCATCTCCCCTCCTTGGTGGTTTTATTAGGAAATATGCACAAGACTTAAATAGGATTGGGTAAGCGAAAATAGGGACCTGAGTTATTGGAGTGTTTTTTTCCAAAATGACAGCAAAATGTTTGTTATCTGAATCAGCAAAGTAAAATTTTAGAAAATTTTAGTTTCTATGTATTGATTTTATTATAGAATATTTATATTTATAAATTATATTTATTTTAGAATTTTCTTTGTCAAAGCATAATCTTCTCCCTGAATTTTTTTGTCTCCCTCTCCTCAGATAGCAATAATATACATTTCTCAAACTTTTCTCATAGGATCATGGGGTTTTAGAGCTACAAGAGATCCTAACAGTTGTTTGGTCTAACACCCTCACTTTACAGATGAGAAAATTGAGAAATATATAGAAGATGTAGCTTATTTAAGATCACATGAATGCAATTCTCACTCTTCATGACATTATTTGTGCATATGCCAAATATTTTCATTAAATTACAAATTTTATGACATTAACTAGGTAGAATTTTATTTCTATATACCTAAAGTCTAACCCAGAGCTTCATATGTTGCACTGTACAGTGCACTTAACTAAGTTATATTTTGGTGACATAATTCATGCCATTCTTTGTTCATACTCAGTTTGTTCTCTTATAAAATAGGGGAATTAAATTAAATTATTTCTTCATGTGCCTCTCAAAACTAAATTGGTAAGATATGAGCAGTGGCTACTTTGGAAGTAGCATGTTGAAAACCATTGTGAGTCCATGTGACTCTCAACAGTTTTCCCTAGTTAGAAAGGGATTTCTGGAGATATGCATTAGAGCATAAGAGGGATTTAAATTTTACTAGATTTTATACTTAATTACTTGCAGTGTGCTATGCTTAGTTCAAAATAACACAACTCACATATTACATAGGGAAAAGCTATGGAAAACAGTTTGCAATTATATTAAAAATGTTTCTTTCTGTAATGTAAGTTCTGAGATCGGTTTTATCTACCATTGCTAGATCTACACCCAAATGAAATCAAAGAAACAAAACAAACAAAATCAATGCTACATAAAAAGATATGTTTCTTATTTGTATCAGGAAAAACAAAACAAAACAAAACCTAGAAAGTAAAGACATATATTTAAATTGGGTAATGGCTAAAAAAATCACATATGAATATTATGGTATAATATTTATTATAACATTACACAGTAAAAAACAAACAAACAAATGAGGCGATTTCAAAAAGAATGGGGGGACTTAGATAAGTTGATGAAGAGTTAAATAAGTAAAATCAGAAAAAATGTCTTTACAGAAGGGAAAAGTTTATAAACTTTATAAACATATGAAGAATGACATAAGTAGAACAAGGAAAACAATTTATATAATTTCAAAAGTGTTGCAAAAACAAAACAAAACAAACTTTGGGAACTATAAGAATTAATTGCTATTCAAGATTCCAAAGGATTGATGAAATATCCACAAAACAGCCAGTTCACACCTTTACTTCATATATTTTCTGGTGATATTTTCTATACCTGGCATGCTTGCCTTCCTCAACTCTGCCTACTGATTTTCTTTTTAGCTTCCTATGAAAATCACATATTTTTAGAAAGCTTTCCCCCAGCCTCTCTTTATTCTAGTAACATCTCCCTGATGATCATTTGTTATCTATTCCATACATATCTTGTTTTGCATATATTTGTTTTCATGTTATCTTTCCCATTAGATTGTCAAATCCTAGAGGATAGGGACTGTCTTTTGTTTCTTTTTATATCTTTAATATTTAACAAAGTATTTTACACATAGTTGTGCTTAACAAAAAATAATTGATACATCTTTCTATGTATATACATATATTGTATATATGCATATGTATTCACACATACACTATATTACATATAAACACACACATAATATGTGTGTATATATGTGTATGACTATGCATTTACTAGATTTTTTTTTTCTTTTCAATGAGGGTTGAGGATAGAAGAGAAAGCAAATTGATTTCTGTAAATTTTTAATAATAGAGAGGGGTGGGGTGGGGTGTTGCTGGTATAGAATGTTGAATTAGTTCCAGATTAAATTGTTGCTTTATTAAAGAAAGATGAATATGTGAATTTTTATAACAAAAAAAGCCATATTGATAAAACATAAAAAAAAAAAGATACACTGGGGTGGAGCCAATTTGTTGGAGAAAGGCAGGGACTCACCTAATTTCTCTCTAATTCTACTCCAAACAATTTCAACTAATTCAGAGATAGACAGATAGATGGAGACAGAGACAGACAGACAAATAGTTAGGGAGAGACAGAGAGATGAAGATAAAGAAACAGAGAGAGGCAGAGACAGAAAAGAACAATGAAATAGAAAGATGTATAGACAGAGAAAGAGAGACTCAGAGACAAAGACAGAGTTGTGACACTCACAAAAACATGGGATGAAACAAATTTTCAAGCCCCAAGACTATTTAGAAGTTCAGCAGGAAGAGTTGTCACAAAGGCTGAGAGAAGAGTCTTCTCCTCAGTATTACATCAGGTAATACATCTCACAAAAAAGCAGCAAGTCTTGGGAACAACTGAATCAGAAGCAACTTTAGGGTCTCTCAACATACAGACAACAAAACAGTTGTACATGTAATCAGAAAAAGATTACAAAGGTTCCTTTGTTAGCACTGGCTGCAGGACTCTATTGCATTGCCCATATATAGATCCAAGTTGTATTTCTGGATCAAAGTTCCTCAACAAGGAGGGACAATAGCACATCAGAACCTGTGGCCACAAAAGAATGGAGACCTCACAAACCAGAACACAGGTCAGCAGAGTAGCAAAAACATCTCTTCTTAGCTTAAACCCCCTTGAAAGAAATGAAAACTAAAAGGCCTTCAGAACTATCTGTGAAAATGGTTTTATACACTATCTTTATCTTTATCTCTATCTCTATTTCTATCTTACTATCTCTATCTATCTGTATCTATATATCCTGAAGTTTGGGACAGTGATCTCTCTACCTCAAGACCAGAGTCTACATTTACCACAAAGTTAAAAAAAAAGTCTGACCATAGAAACTTAGTATGGTGACAATGAAGGCTACAATGCAGAAGACAAGGTCAAAATGGCTACCTCCAAAGCCTCAAAGAAAAATATGAATTGGATTCAAGGCCAAAAAAAAGAATTTCAGAAAGAACTCAAAATGTAATTTAAAAATCAAGTAAGGGGGGGCTGAGCCAAAATAGTGACACATGTGACATTCTAAACTCCTCTCATACCCTCACTACTAATTACTAAATTCAGCCTCAAAAATAGTGCTTGACTGGCAAAATTCATGCAGATTGGAAGTACAACAACTTACCAGCCGAAGAGATAGCCAGAAAAGGTTTGTTCTGAGTTGCTGGAGCAGGCCAGCAAAAGCAAGGGATAGAACCAGAGGCTAGCATACAGAATGAACCAGGGCAGAATTGGTCTTTGTGGCTAGAAATTTACAGAGAGGACTCTACCACTGGTTAGCTGCTTTGCTTTGGTTGCAAACTAGTAGACCAGCAGAGAAATTAAAGCCAAAGGTAGAGTGTACTCTAAAAAATGCCAGAATCTAACAGGATCTGCCTATACCCACATAGCATCAGAAGTGAGTGACTCAGCACAGACCACAGCACAGCAATGCAGCTGCATTCTGTAGCACAGGGCTTTAAAGTGGGACAGTCACAAATCTGTACAGCAGGGGGGCTCAGCCCAGGGCAGACTCTAATCAGGGGGTGGGGAAGGGGCTGGACCTGGGGCAATAGAACTTCTGCAGCGGGACTGCATTCCCCAGGGCAGAGACACTTCCTGTGTGGTGCTGGGCTCTTTCCAGGGCAACTGCTAATCACCACACTGGGGTTCTGTCTGGGATAGTGACACTCTTGTTGCTCAGCCTCTAGCCCCAGGGCAGACACTAATCTGCACTGCAGGGTTCTTAGCAGGGCACCTCTCTAGCTTGCCCCTCCTACCCAGGGCAGAGACATTTCCTGTGAGGAGCTTTTCCCAGGGAACTTCTGCAACTCAGACACTTTTTGCAGCCCATTTTCAGGACAGCTATTGTCCATATACCTATCCCTGCTCTGCAGAAGAAGCTGGTGACTTCCTTTCCCTGAAGGCAGATCATAAGGGCTTAAAAAAATGAGTAAAAAAGCCAGTTGGACAATCGATACTTATACACAGAATGAGAGCATATTTCCAACCCCAAAGAGACTAATGGCAGACAATCTCCAGACAAAACCCCAATGGAGAATGTAACCTGGTACCCATCACAGAGGGCTCTCCTGGAAGAAATTATAAAAAATCTTAAAAGAAAGCTAGAAGAAAAATGGGGAAAGGAAAGAGAAGCTATGCATGAGAGTAACAACTTCCTGAAATGTGAATTGGAAAAGGTAAAGAACTCCCAGGAAGCACAGGAAAACAGAATTTGTGAATTGGAAAAGATAAAGAACTCCCAAGAAAGTAGGATTGTGAATTGGAAAAAAGAAAATAACTCAGTTAAAAAAATAATGAAATGGAAAAAATTCCATAGAGCAAAACAACTAATTTAAAAACTCAATTGGACATATACAAAAAGAAGTAGAAAAAGCTAATGAAGAAAATAACTCATTAAAAATCAGAACTGAACAATAAAAAATGAATGATTTGTTGAGACTTAAAGAATCAATCAAGCAAAACCAAAAAAATAAAAATAGAAAGAAATTTAAATATCTACTTGGAAAAACAACAGATCTAGGAGAAAAAACAAATGGATCTTGGAGAGATAATGTGAGGATTATTGGACTTCCTGAAAATTATGATAAAAAAGGGCCTAGATACCATTTTACAGTAAATCATCAAAGAGAACTTCCCAGATGTAATAGAATCAGAATGTAAAATAGGCATTGAAAGGTGTTCATCGAACACTTTCTGAAAAAGACCCTAAAATAAAAACTCCAAGGAAGATTATGGCTAAATTTCAGAACCATCAGACTGAGGAAAAAATAGTACTAGCAGCCAGAAAAAAACAATTCAAATACCGAGGAGCCACAATAAGGATCACTAAAGATCTAGTTGCTTCCACATTAAAAGATTGAAGGGCCTGGAATCTGATATTCCAAAAGGCAAAAGAACTTGGAATGCAGCCAAGAATAAACTATTCAGCTAAGCTGAGCATTTTCGTTGAGGGAAGAAGATGAACATTTAATGAAACAGATGAATTCCATTTGTTTCTGAAGAAAAAAAAAACAGAACTAAACAAAAAGTTTGACCTCCAACTATAGGACTCAAAAGAAGCCGGAAAAGGTAAAAAAAAAAAAAAAAAAAAAAAAATCTCTTAAGGGCTGTATTTCTGTTATGGATATACATAAAGAGTACATGTATAATTTGATTTTTACTGATATATCATTAAAAAAGGAAGTAGAAATGGAAAGGGGATAGTATCAGAAAAAGGGAAAAGGGGAGATAAAAAGAGGGAAACTATACCCTATGAAGAAGCAAAGGAAATCTATCATATCTGAGGGAATTTAGAGAGGGGGAGGAACATTGTGTGCAGCTTACTCTCATCAGAGTTGCCTCAAAGAGAAAATAATTGACATATTTGGCTTATAGACAAACTTCTCTCACCTCATTTAAAAGGGGGCGAGGAAAAGGGAAAAGTAAAAGAGTAATAAGGGAAGGGTACAAGAAAAGGGAAGAGATTCAAAGTGGGGAGGGAGGGATCCTAAAGAGGGGGAGTGGCATGACACAAGTGGGTCCCATAAGTTTAAAACTGGGAAAGAGGGTTGGGGGAGGGCAAGAAAAAGAAAAGAATGACCTGGGGATAATAAGATGGCAGAAAATACAGAATTAGTAATTTTAACCATAAATGTGAATGGGATGAACTCTCTCATTAAGTGGAGGTGGATAGCAGACTGGATCAAAAGGCAGAACCCTACAATATGTTGTTTATAGGAAACACATTTAAAGCATGGAGATACACACAGAGTAAAGGTAAAAGGATAGAGCAGAATATAATATGCTTCAGGTGAAGTTCAAAAAAGCAGGGGTAGATATCCTTATCTCAGATTAAGCAAAAGCAAAAATTGATCTAATTAAAAGAGATAAGGAAGGAAACTATATCTTGCTAAATAAAGGGTAGCATAGACAATGAAACATTATAAATATGAAACATATATGCACCAAGTGGTATAGCATCTAACTTCCTAAAAAATAGTTTAATAGAATTGCAAGAAGAAATAGACAGCAAAACTATAATAGTGGGAGATCTCAATCTTGCACTCTCAGAATTAGATAAATCAAACCACAAAACAAATAAGAAAGAAATTAAAGAAGTAAATAGAATATTAGAAAAATTCAGTGTGATAGACCTTTGGAGAAAAATGAATGGTGACAGAAAGGAGTATCCTTTCTTCTCAGCAGTTCATAGAACCTATACAAAAATTGACCATACATATAGACCTCAAAATTAAATGCAGGAAGGTAGAAATAGATCACAATGCACTAAAAACTACATTCAACAAAAATTTAGGGATAAATAGAATGAAAAGTAATTGGAAACTAAATAATCTCATCCTAAAGAATGACTGAGTGAAACAGCAAATTATAGACACAATTAGTAAATTCACTCAAGATAATGACAGCAATGAGACATCATACCAAAATTTGTGGGATGCAGCCAAAGAAGTAATAAGGGGAAATTTTATATCCTTAAAGGCTTACTTAAATAAAACAGAGAAAGAGAAGATCAATGAATTGGGCTTGCAACTTAAAAAGCTAGAAAAAGCCCAAATTAAAAATCCCCAATCAAATACTAAACTTGAAATTCTAAAATTAAAAGTATAATATTAAAAGTAAAAAAAAAAAAACTATTGGAATAATAAATAAAACTGAGTGTTGGTTTTATGAAAAAAACAATAAAATAGATAAACCTTTGGTAAATCTGATTAGAAAAAGGAGAGAGAAAAACCAAATTGTTAGTATTAAAAATGAAAAGGGAGAATTTTTCACCAATAAAGGGTAATTTAGAGCAATAATAAGGAGTTACTTTGCCTAACTTCATGCCAATAAATTTGATAACCCAAGTGAAATGGATGACTACCTCCATAAATATAGGCTTCCCAGATTAACAGAGAAGGAAGTAAATTTCTTAACTAGTCCCATTTCAGAAAAAAGAAATAGAACAAGGTATTAATCACCTCCCTAAGAAAAAATCCCCAGGACTATATAGATTTATATGTGAATTCTACCAAACATTTAAAGAACAATTAGCTCCAATGCTATATAAACTATTTGAAAAAAATAGGGAATGAAGGAATCCTACCAAATTCCTTTTATGACACAGACATGGTACTGATACCTAAGCCAGGTAGATTGTAAACAGAGAAGGAAAATTATAGCCCAATCTCCCTACTGAATATTGATGTTATAATCTTAAATAAAATATTAGCAAAAAGATTACAGAAAATCATTTCCAGGATAATACACAATGACCAAGTAGGATTTATATTCGGAACACAGGGCTGGTTCATTAGGAAAACTATTAGTATAATTGACCATATCAATAACCAAATTAACAAAAACCAAATTATCATCTCAATAGATGCAGAAAAAGCATTTAATAAAACCCAACATACATTCCTATTAAAAACACTTGAGAGTATAGGAATAAATGGACTTTTCCTTAAAATAATCAGTAGCATCTATTTAAAACCACCAGTAAGCAACATGAGAAACATCAGAAAGCAATGGATCAGCCCATTAGTTGTGAGAGCTCCAAGGTAAAACAAAAGGCAAATCATGAACCTCCAAGCCCCAAAATAACTTGGGACCTGGTAAACACCAGAAGGAAGTCAGCAGCACCAATCCAGAGCAGCTGCTATTACCTTTAGAGGAAGTTTGAAATGATATCCTCTTTGCCCAAAGAACAGATGTTTAAAAAATGAACTAAAAAGCAAAAAGAACTCTGACCACCAATACCTTTTATGGAAAAAGAGAAAAACAGAGGTCAAACTCTGAGAACACTAAAAGCAAATCATCTCCTGATGAAGCCCCAAAGAAGAATATGAGTTGCTTTCAAATTCATAAGGCTCTCTTGGAAAAATTCAAAAAGGAAAATTAGAAGATAAATGGGGGAAGAAAATGAAAACATTGCAGGAGAGTTTGGAAAAGGAAACACAGAAATTATCTGAAGAAATCTCCTTATGAAATAGATTTAGGGAGGGAGCCAAGATGGCAGAGACAATACATGTTTCTTTCTTACCTTCTCTACAATCCTTACACTAATTACAACATCCAGCCTCTGAATTAGTTCTGGACTGACAGAACCCACACATATTGAAATACAGCAAATTATCAGCAGAAGATAATTTTGAAGATTGCCAGAAAATTTCTGTTTCAATTAGAAACAAGAAGGCGGCAGCCAGTGCAAAGAGTACAAATGCCAATGCAGATAGCATAGAGTCCCTGGGAAGTGTGGTCTCCATGTGGCAGTACAGACTCCATGTTGCAGAGAATCTTTGGGGAAGAAACAGACCATAAAAGATCAATTTCAATCACAAATGTGAAGGGGGCAATGAAGCATAAGTAGCTGAATACAAACACCAGTGCAAACAGCTCATAATACTGGAGTATTGCAGACTCCATATGGCAGAGAATCTATGGGAAGGAATCTACAGGAGTCTACAGCAGTGCTGGCCACTTTGCTCAGCTAGCAGATTAAGCAGAGAAGTTATAAAACATCCAACACCAACACAAAAGATCAATAGTGAACCCCTGAAGTGCCAGAATCTCACAGGACCTGCCCACACCCATCCAGAACAGGAGTGAATCATTATTGATTCAGCACAGCTGTGCTGTTTGGAAATATCTCCCTCGCCCTAAAGGCAGACCTTAACTTTTAAAAAAATGAGTAAAAAGGTAAAGAGGACTCTAATGATTGAAAGCTTTTAAGGTGAAAGAGAAGAACAGATTTAAAACTCTGAAGAGACTAAAGACAGATTGTCTCCAGATGAAGCCCCAAAAGGTGATATAACCTGGTCCCCGTCACACAAGGCTCTCCAAGAAGAAATTAAAAAGGATCTTAAAAGAGAGCTAAAAGAAAATGGGGAAAGGAAATGAAAAATTTGCAAGAGGGTTTAGAAAAGGTATATAACTCATTGAAAGATAGATTTGATAAAATGGGAAAAAAAAGCAACTTCCAGAAAAACAAAATTTGTGAAATAGAAAAAGAAAATAACTCCTTAAAAAAAAAGAATTTGTGAGATGGAAAAGGATAATAACCCCTTAAGAAACAGAATTTGTGGAGGATGGAGCCATGATGGCAGAGAGGAAACATGCTTCTTTCTGAGCTCTTCTACTACCCTCAAACTATGAAATTCAGCCTCTGAATTAGTGCTGGACTTTCAGAATGCACAAATATTGGGAGTGCAACACATTACCAACAAAAGATATGCTTGAAGAATGCCAGAAAATGTCTGTTTTGGTCAGGTGGGGGCATTGGAGGAGGATAGGTGCAAGAACAGGTAGGCAAGCAGGCAGAGCATGGAGGACAGCTCACGCTGAGCAAACGGAGATAGAGTGTGATCTCTGTAGATAGAAAATCTGTGGGGAGGAGTCTACCACAGTGCTGGCAAATCAGCAGAGAAGTTATAAAACTTCCAACATAAACACAGAGAATAAAGAGTGTACTCCAAAGTACCAGAGTCTCATATGACCTGGCCATACCCAGGCAACACCAGGAGTGACTCAGCACAATCCCAGCACAGCTGCTGCTTTTCTGCCTGTTTCATAGGCAAAGCAGGCTCTAACTATAGATAGCTTATATAGTGAAAGAGAGCATATTTCAAGCTCTGAGGAGACTAAAAACATATTGTCTCTAGATGAAACCCCACCACTGGTCCCCACCACACAAGACTTTCATAGGAGAAATTAAAAAGGGATCTTAAAAGAGAGCTAGAAAAAAGAATGGGTAAAGGAAAGGAAAATTTTGCAAGAGAGTCAGGATAAAGCATATAACTCATTAAAAGATAGAGTGGAAAAAATAAAAAAAAACAACTCCCTGAAAAACTGAATTTGTGAATTGGAAAAAGAAAATAACTACTAAAAAAATTGGTGAAAGGAAAAAACTCCATAGAACAAAACAACTCATTTTAAAACTCAATTGGACAAATACAAAAAGAAAATTTATAAGTGAATTCAGAAAATAATTCATTAAAAATCAGAACTGAACAAATAGAAATGAATGACTCAAGGAGACATCAAGATGCAGTCAAGCAAAACCCAAAAAATGAAAAAAAAATAGACAAATTTAAATATCTACTTGGAAAAAGCACAGATCTGGAAAATAGATCTAGGAGAGATAATTTGAGGATTATTGGACTCCCTGAAAATCATGATTAAAAAACAAAAGCCTAGACACGATTTTTCAGGAAATCATCAGAGAACTGCCCAGATGTCATAGAATCAGAAGGTAAAATAGCCATTGAAAGAAATCATTGATCACCTACTGAAAGACACCCCAAGATTGAAGCTATAAGAAATATTGTGGCTAAATTCCAGAACTGTCAGAACAAGGAAAAAATACCACAAGCAGCCATAAAGAAAAAAAAAAAAAAAAAACCAAAAACAATTCAAATACTTAGGAGCCACAGTAAAAATTACTCAGGTTCTACCAGCATCCACATTAAAGGATTGAAGGGCCTGGAATCTGATATTCTGACAGGCAAAGGAACTTGGAATGCAGCCAAGAATAAATTACCCAACTAAAGTGAGCATTTTCTTACAGGGAAGAAATGGACATTCAATGAAATAGGTGAATTACATTTATTTCTGATGAAAAAAAGAGAAATAAACAGAAAATCTGACCTCCAAAAATAAGACTCAAGAGAAACATAAAAGGTAAAAAGGGAAAAGAGGAGGTAAAAAGAGGGAAACAATATCTCATGAAGAGGCAAAGGAATCATATTATATCTAAGGGAAAGAAGGGAGGGGGATGAACATTATGTGAATCTTACTCTCATCATATTTGGCTCATAGAGAAAATATTAAACATATTTGTTTTACAGAGAAACTTCTTCCACCTCATTGAAAAGTGGGAGAGGAAAAGAAAAAAGGAAAGGGGTAGATTAAATAGAAAGGAATACAGAAATAGTAGGGGAAAGGTTTAAGAAAGGGGGAGGGTCTTTAAGGGGGAAGGAGGGATTCTAAAGAGGGAGGGCTCTGTGAGGCAAGTGGTGCTCATAAATTTAATACTGAAGAGGGGAGTAAGAGGGAAAAGAAAGAGAAAAGTATAATCTGGGAATAATAAGATGGCAGGAAATACAGAATTAGTAGTTTTAATCATAAATGTGAATGGATGAACTCTTCCATAAAGGGGATAGCAGACTGGATTAAAAGCCAGAATTCTATAATATGTTATTTACAAGAAACACATTTAAAGCAGGGTGATACATACAAAGTTTAAAAGTTTAAAAGCTGGAGCAGAATCTACTATCTTCATGTGAAGTCAAAAAAAGCAGGAGTAGCCATCCTGATCTCAGATCAAGCAAAAGCAAAAATTGATCTAATTAAAAGAGATTGGAAGGAAATTATATCTTGCTAAAGGGCAGCATAGATAATGAAGTAATAATATCAATACTAAACATAGATGCACCAAGTGGTATAGCATCTAAATTCTTAAAGGAGAAGTTAAGAAAACTGCAAAAAGAAATAGAGAGCAAGATTATAATAGTGGGAGATATCAACCTAGGAAGTCAAATAATTCTTAGATTGTCTCTCCTAGATATATTTCCCAGGTCAGTTGTTTTTTCAATGAAATATTTTACTTTTTCTTCTATTTTTTTTTAATTTTGCTTGACTGATTCTTGATTTCTCATTGAGTCAATCAATTTCATTTGTTCAATTCTTATTTTAATGAATTATTTTCTTCAGTTAGCTTTTTTATCTCTTTTTGCATTTTGCAAATTGACTTTTTAAATGAGTTGTTTTCTTTGATAGATTTTATTCCATTTCACAAATTCTGTTTTTAAGGCATTGTTTTCTTCCTTTTTGATCTGATTTTTCTTGTACAACAAGATAACTGTATAAACATGTATACATATATTGGATCTAACATATATTTCAACATATTTAACAGATATTAGATTAATAGGGGAGGGGATGGGGGAAGAAGGGGAAAATTTGGAATAAAAGGTTATGCAAGGGTCAATGTCCTTTTCCAAATTATCTTTTGACATTCTCATTTTCTTTCCTCATTTTTCTTACAATTCTGTTGTAAGATTCTTTTTGAATTCTTCCAAGAGAGCCTTTTGAAATGGAAAGCAACTTTTATAATCTTTGGAGGCTTTATCTGGAGATGATTTTTCTTTAAGATCCTCAGAGTTTGAGGTCTGTTCATCTCTTTCTCTATAAAAGCTGCCTATGCCCAGTGTTCTTTTTGCTTTTTTGCTCACTAAAGGGCTTAAAAAGGTCCTTCCCAAGTGAACTCAGAGGTCTACATATCTGACATTTGTCCTAATATGTTTAAGTCACATACCATGCTGACCTGACATGTTTCTAAATGGAAAGTGTTAGAAAAATGTATGTGTACCTGTGTTAATGCTAGACTATTGTTTGTGAATATCCATTTTTATGTTATGATTAGGTAAACTTATTATTAATTGTTTATCTAGAAGTAACTCATTTTATTCCACCATCAAGCTTGAATTATTGGAATACAAGTTTGAGTCAGAATTATCTTCTACAACATGTGAAAAAGATCTGGATGTCTTAGTATACTGAAAACATGTGTCCATAGTGCAACATGTCAGTGAAAGGAGTTGATGCAATCTTAGACAACATTGAGAGAGTCACAATGACTATAATGGAGAAGGTACTATCCCCACTATAATCTGCTTTGCTTAGATCACAATTGTATTGATGTTTAATTTTAAATTGAATCACTTCAAAGGAAGGGTGACCCAAAAAGGAAGTATGATCAGTTAAAGAAAGCCAAAGAAGAGAATGCCCACAGCAGAGATGATAATTGTCTGACTTTCATGTAAGAGAGAAATTAGACTTTTCCTGTTTGGACTCAATGAATTACACTAAGTCCTGAAATAAATGAATAGATCTTGTGAAGAAGAATGATATTGCCTTTAAGGGGAAAAATGATCATCAAAATCTAGAACTGTCTCAAATTCAAATGGGCTTCACTGATAGTCAGTGGATTTTCCTATTGAGTTTTATCAAAGGACAGATGGCTGCCTTTGAGAATTGTAATAGAGGAGATTTTTGATCAGTTATTTATGGGTCTAAATCTGTGATAATTGGATTTTGTAATGTGGAAGGTTAGTATGAGTCATGTCTGAATTTAGGTTTTAAAGCAGCCTCATATAGTAGTGAACAACATATCTGAAGGATCAGAGAATCAATAAATGATGATAAATACCAGGTTTTGTGCTAAATACTTGGAATATTAGGAAACAGTGTCTACTCTCAAGATGCTCACTATCTAAGGGGGGAAACAATGTACAAACAACTATGTACAAAAGAGATAAATGACAGAGGGCATATACTTAAAGCATTAGCTTTAGAAAAATACTAGCTTTAAAGAGGAATTAAGGCTTCTCATAGAATCTAAGGCTTTAGTTGGAACTTGAAGGAAGACATAGAAACCAAGAAGAGGAAATGAGGAAGAAGAGCATTATTATAGGTAAAGCTGGAAATGACCAGGAATGATATCCTAGGATTGGTGCTGGGAACTTTGAGTAACAAAGCTCCAAAATTTTCTGTAAAGATGATTGAATCTTATGCACCACTGGGTCTCCTGATAAAAAAGACTACATTTAATTTTCATATTTGAAAAGCAAAACAGAAACAAAACATAGCAACTGTTGTCGCATAATGTCCAAACCTTTGTTTTTCAAATGGTATTTAAAATGACTCAAATGAAGGTTGTGATGGAACTAAAATTAGCCTTTGGACTACTTGTATCATTGCCATAGCCATCCTGAGATTAAAATATGATTAATAACAGACTTGCTTATATGCAATCTGTCACAATGCTCTGGAGGAGGCTGTTTCTGACTATTGAGTGGCATTAAAAATATAGTGGCACTTTCTGACCATTGAAGGCCTTGGCCCAGAGCATTGGCTGAAGTCCAGGGTCAGGTAATTATGTTAGGCTTATCTAATTTCAATTGAATATGAAACTCTTCACTTGCTAATCTAAATTATTTGGCCTCCTGCTGCTGTGTGCTGAAACAATGGCTGCATTTTACCCCACAGGGTGTGACTAACCAAAGACAGAATCTGGCCTAATATTGTGCTGATTTAGGGGGTAGAGTAGAAAGGAAAAAAGCACATAGTGAAAAAAAAAGACAATACTACCATACTTTTGCATGAGCGGGAAGAGGGAGTAGATCTTGGTGAACTTGTACATCTTTTGTACATCTATAAAAATATAGATTTTTGGTATCTATAAAAGGAAAACCACATAAGGTGAAAAGTGGAAAGGGCCTTGGAAATGTAGAATAAACATGTCAGAGTTGGAAGAGCCCTGAGAATCATAGAACATAGAACAGAAAGCTGGAAGGGGCTTTTGAGGTTATCTGTACTCCATCTTCCCTGCCCACAAACACTATTTTATAAATTAAAAACTGAGCTCCAAAGAATCAAAATGTCTTCCTCAAAATCACACTACTAGTTAAAGAAGAATGAGGACTCAAACCTAGACTATCTGGCTTCCAGTTTGCCATTCTTTGCACTGTGCCACAAGTTCCTGTCACTCTAAACTTGGTGGTGGTGGTAGTGGTGGGGTTATTTCAATTAAACATTGAATAAAACATTTCAATTAAAGCCTTGTTGAAAAAGAAAACATAGATCTATTCCCCCCACCAAAAAAAAAAACCCTCAAGGGAAAAAAAAAAGAGATATAAAAGTATTCTTCAGGGTGTATTCAGACACAATCAGTTTTTTCTCTGGATATGGATAGCATTTATCATCATAAATCTTTTAAAGTAGTCTTGGATAATTGAAATACTAGACAATGTAAACCACAAATCATAGAATGAAAGTTGGAAAGGTCTTTGTTGTTCTGTCTTTTCAATTATGTCTGACTACTCATGACTCCATCTGGGGTTTTCTTGGCAAGATACTGAAATGGTTTAGCATTTCTTTATCCAGCTCATTTTACAGATGAAGAAACTGAGGCAAACAAGGTAAGAGACTTGCCCAGGGATACAGAGGTAGTAAATATCTGAGGCTAGATTTAAACTAGAATCTTCCTGATTTCAGGTCTGGCACTGTAACCAATGCACCACTTAAGGGTCCCTAGAAAGGACCCTAGAGACCATTTACTTAAGCCCATTCAATTCAGAGAAGAGGAAAATGAGACCCAAAGTGGAAATTATTTTCCTAAAGTTATATAGGTAACAAGTGGCAGATGTGAGATCGGAACTCTGGTTTTCTAACTTGAAAGCCATTGTACCATGCTCAGTGCTGGTGGTGAGCATATGCATGTCTGCATGTGAGTTCATGTATATTTATTTATGTCTGTGCATATGCCACTCTTCCTTACTAATCTATAATCCCCATGAAGAGAAGGAGAGTATCTTATCTCAATTTTTTATTCTATTTAGTGCTTATCTCACTTCTCTGTACTAATAATTATTTAATGAATATTTGAATTTGAATTTAAAAACCAGCAACAATATCAGTGGCCTCCTCTGAGAGGTGCTTATAATGAATAACATTCAAGGGAATAACTTTATATTGTTATAGGCCAGAACGTGAAACAAGATGATAACTCAATGGAATTGATAGAAACAATGCTTGTGTTTACACCTTTGAGAGTTCACACATTAGAGTTCACAAGTTGGGAGATTTCAGTATTCAGTATGAGATTCACGAGTTTACACCTCCCATAATCCCACTTCACAGGAGGAGTCAATCTTTGAGTTTACACCTCTAAAAAAGCATAAAAAGGAGTTGTCAGTGGAGTCAGTCAGTTCAGAAGATTGACATAGAGGTCAGTTGGAGATTGAGAAGCCCGGAGTTAAGTTAGAAGCACAAGCTGGAAGAGCTAAAAGACAAGCTGCAAGAACTCTTGGAACCAAGGAAGAAGATAGGCCTCTAAGAAAACTAACTGGGCTATTTTGGAAGAGACAATAAAAGATTGGATTTTAACTCCTGGCTGTATTTGAGGTGATTATTTGGAACTGCAACTAAGGCTGCCTCCAGAAAATCTCCCCAAGAAACCTGCTCCCAAAGAACCATCATATTTTTAGAAAAGAAGAAATCACTATATTTTATGACATGGTTTAGTTCAATAAATACTTCTAGAAATTCCAAGTTTTCTTCATGTGAACCACTCTCTATATTTCTGAAATTTGTGGTGGAAACTTCCTGGTGTCATTCCATTATCCAAAACTATTGAGATTGTAGCTATATTTAGAAAGAAGTCAACAGTTCTCATCTGGAAAGAATGGGTGAATCCTTATCCTCACATATTTCTGGCTCATGTAATATAATCTGTGTTTGCTATATGACCTAAAAGAATGCATTTCCATAATTACCATTCTCTTGGGGAAGTATTTTTCTTGAATGCTTGTTCAGTCACTGTCATAAAAATATAGTTCATCATGTGTGTCCCTTCTTTGCTAAACTAACCAAGAAAGAGAAATGAGTTTTTAGGAGTGGTTATGAGATTTAAGAAGAAGGAATATGCAAAAATATAGTTTGTAGGAGTACTAGATTGTTAAAAATGAAAGAGACCATCTGATTCAATACTTTGCTTTCTATTCTTTTTAATTTGTTAAATTATTAATTTAGTATTTTATTTTCCCCAGTTACATTAAAAAACTTTTTTCCATATTCATTTAAAAAAAATCGAGTTCCAAGTTCTCTCTCTTTCTTTACCCTACTTATTGAGAAGACAAGCAATTTAATATAGTTTATACAAGCATAATTATGCAAATCATATTTTCATGTTGTAAAAAAAAATAGACCAAAAAAACTCACAAGAAAAATAAAATAAATAAATATATTTCAGCCTATATTCAGATTCTATCAGCTTTCTTTATTGAAATGAATTGTAATTTTTATCATAAGTTCTTCAGAGTTGTCTTGAATTATTATATTGATTAGAATATCACTTTCATTCACAGTTGATCATCTTTTAATATTACTGTTACTATATACAATCTTCTAGTCCTATTCATTTCACTTTTCATCAGTTCAAGTAAATATAGATTTTTCTGAGGGTATCTTGCTCATCATTTCTTGTGGCACAATAGAATTCCATCCCAATCATATCCCACAAATTGGCCAGCCATTTCCAAATTGATGGGCATCCCCTCAATTTCTAATTTTTTGCCACAAGAAAAAAGTTACTATAAATATTTTTATAGCATAAGTCCTTTCCTTTAAAAAAATCTTTTTTTTTTAGTAAAGACTTAATAGTAGCATTGCTAGGCTTTTTCTGAAATCAGCCTGCTCATCATTTCTTAGAGAACGACAATATTCCATGATATTCATACACCATAATATATTCAACCATTCCTCAATTGATGGTCATTCACTCAATTTCTAATACCTTGCCATTAAAAAAGGGCTGCTACAAATATTTTTTGCACATGTGGATCGTTTTCCTTCTTTTATGATTTCTTCAGGATACATGTGGCCTTGCGAAATCAAAGAGTATTGCACAGTTTTATAGTTCCAAATTGCTCTTCCAAATAGTTGGATCATTTCACAACTCTACCAACAATGCATTAATGTCACAGTTTTTCCACAACCTCTCCAACTTTTGTCATTTACTGATCCATTCATCTTAGCTAATCTTAGAGGTATGAGGTGGTATATCAGAGTTGTTTTAATTTGCATTCCTTTAATCAACAGTAATTTTGACAATTTATATAGATAGCTTTAATTTTTCATCTGAACATTATTCATATCATTTGACAATTTATCAATTGAGGAATGACCTCATAATTATTTTCACTAGCATTTCTCCAATCAATAGTGATTTAGAGTATCTTTTCATATCATTTTTACATAACTTTGATTATTACTTCATTTGAAAACCAATTGTTTATATCTTTTGATCATTTATTAATTAGGAAATAATTCTTTTTTTTTTTATAAATTTGATGCCCTTCACTACATATTTGAGAAATGAGATCTTTAGCAGAGAAACTTGCTTCAATTTTTTAATACTTATTATTGTTCTGATTTTCTTTCTATTTATTCATTACTCTTTCTGTCCACTTTATTCCTTGCTTCTGACCACCGCCTTCCCCAATTCACTCTCCATTCTATTAACATCCCCATTTCCTTTATCCTTTTCCCCTCATATTTTATGTAGAATAAACTAGATTTACTTATTGAATTGAGACAATAGTTTTATTTTACAAAAGAGGAAACTGAGTCCTAGAGAAGTGAGCTGAGATTTATACCTACATATAAAATCATAGAGATGAAACCAGAAAGAATCTTTAAAGATCTTATACAATCTTTAAGATTTTGTAACCAAATTCCCTCTTGCCATGAATAACAATACTGAGACCCAAGGAATTTGAGGTAAGTTTCTTAGGGTCACAAAATGCTCTAATTAAATTTTAGAGGCAGATCCTTTCACTCAAAATCAAGCATTCATTTAAGTACATGATGATTTTTATGACAAAGTAAAACAGAACACTGGATATGAAGTCAAGGATTTCAGTTCAAATCAGCTTTGTCATTTAGTAGTTGCATGAACTTGGGTAAGTTGCTTGGTTCTTTTAGGAATCAGTTTTACTATCTGTAAATTAGGGTGATTGTCCCTGAGAACTCTTCCAATTCCAAATCTATGATATAATAAAAATATATTTGACAGTTACCTGTAGTATAATCTTTGGTAAATAAATGATCTTGCAAAGTAATTAATCTTATTTCTGTAGGTAACTAAGCTGTGTGAACCACATGGAGATGAATGATTATGGATTTTCCTTGGTCAGTTTGAGATTGTTCACAATTTCCCTCAACATTTAAAAATCAATGTGCAAAATTAAATCTTTTTCCTTTTCAGAGAGTCTCAACCATTGGTTAGTTTAGTTTATGTATAAGACTATCCAGATTCAGTATACTATTTCCAGGTCCTCTCTAATAGATATCAAGTCAACAATCATTTATTAAGCACCTCCTATGTGCAAGGTATTATAGGACTCATTGAATATATAAAGGTACAAATGATTAACAATCTCTGGACTCAATTTTATATTCTGATAAGGGATAAAATATGTATCATATGAATAAATGTTAAATAATTTGAGGATGAAAGAACAGGAAACTATTACAGGCATTCCACAAGATGAGCCATGGAAGAAAATTAGTATTCCCAAAGGAAGAGGTAAAAAGTTTTTTTTTTTTTTTTTTTTTTTTTCAGGCATGGGGGACATCCTGTGCTAAGCTACAGAAGCAGGTAGATTTCAGTAAGGAAAATTATGGTTGGAGATATTGGCACGTGAAAAAGGAAAATGTGCTGGACTGAAAAGATAGGTTGAAACAAAATTATGAGGAGTTTTTACTTTATCTAAGAGTCAATCTAGAACACTATCAAGAATCTGACAATTTCAGATCTATGATTTAGGAAGTATATTTCTAGGCAGTTGGATGGAAAATATATTGAGAAAGTAGAAGTTGAGAGTTCTGTCAGGTGACCTTATAATGGCCCAGGGGGAAGCTAATTAGAGAATGAATTAGATTAACTGTCATGGGAGGGAAGAAAAAAGGAAAGAAGCAAAACATGTCATGGAGATTGAATCAGCACGATATAAGAAATGATAAGAATATAAGAGACCAGAGAGGAGAACTGAAGATGACACATTTTGAATTTTAGTGCCTGGAAGCATGATGCTGCCAAAAGGAAGGAAGGAAGAAAGGAAGGAAGGAAGGAAGGAAGGAAGGAAGGAAGGAAGGGAAGGAGGAAGGGAGGAGAGATTGATGAAGGGAAAGGAAAAAAGGAAGGAAGGAATTAAAGAAGGAAGGATGGAAAAAAGGAAGAAGGAAAGGAAGGATGGAAGGAAGGGAGGAAGGTAAGGAGGAAGGAGGAAGGAAGAGAAGAAAGGAAGGAAGGAAAAAAGAAAGGAAAGCAGGGAGAGAGGGGAGAGTAATGAAGGTAAAGGAAGGGAAGGAGGGTGTAATGGGGCTGAGGCTTGAGTTGATGCACTGAGGTCCCAAGTACATGAGGCTAAATAGTAATTGGACCATACTCTATTAATATATATGCTTGGAGAAAGAATGGCCCCCTCCCACTCTTTGTGCAAGTCCTGATGTGTTGTATAGGAAATGACGATTTTGGTGAGTGGAGGCAGGGGAGTGGAAAAGGAAGGGGAAGGAGAGACTGCTTGCATTGTCATTGAGATGGCTTTTCAGCTCAGATTCCCCTCTGTTAGCTGGCTTCCTGTCACAGCTGCCCATATTGCTATCCCAATCTTTCTTGCCCAAATTGCTATCACAATCCTTATTCACCTCTTCACTTCAATGAAGATTGAAGATTTTCCCCTTAACCTGAATTCCTGACTCTGGCTGATTTTAAATACGCAGTCATTACAATTGGCACCCAACGTGGGACTGTTTTTCATTCCCTGTGGCAAAACTGTCCATTCATATCTTTTATAAGGCTCAGCTAAGTTAACGCTGGGCACTGAAAAGGCAAATCTTTTCATATCCTCCTTATCCAGAGGGATAGAATAGAAACAATCCTTAATATTGATGACCCAAAGAGGCCACTCTCTAGGCAATTGAGTAGGAGATGGAAGTCCAGGCTGAAGAGTTCCCATAGTTTCCATCTGTTCATTCACTTTTCTTAAATCAGTGAGCATCCTCCATTTTCCTGATTTCTTTTTTACAACGAACACTGGGGAATTTCAAGGACTTAGAGAAGGTTGTAAATGCCCTTGTTCAAGCTGCTCCTGTACTATATCTAATAAGGCCTGAATTTTATCGCTACCTAAGGGCCACTGTTCTATCCACACTGGTGTATCAGTTTTCCATTGGATAGGAACAGGTAAAAGTGTTGGCAGGCCTTCAACAGCAGCCCTGCTTAAAAAACTGAAGTACTCATTTTTAACCCTAATTGTTGTAAAACATCTCTTCCCCACAGATTGATGGGGATTTTTTCAACTATAAAAGGAGTAAAAACTCCTGTTTTGCCTTCAAAAGTCCATCTCATAGGGGCAGCACTAACTTCAGCTGTTACTGATCCTCCTACTCCAGACATATAGGTGTCTGCTTTAATCTTTGGCCAGTGACTGGGCCAATTGGCACCTCTAATAACTGTATGATCTGCACCCGTGTCTACCAATCCTTCCAATGGTAGGCCATTTATATAGATTGTGAGCATAGGTCAGTCAGCTGTTACAGCTGCTGTCATGTATATTTCTGGATTTTGTGGTCTGGAGTCAGAATCTGGGTGACTATCACCAGGTTGCTTATTAGGATTCTGTATGAGTAAACCTGATGCTACTACTTCTCCTGGGTGATAAGTCACACATTGTCTACCTGTATTAGTGACTGGGATATTATCTACACATTCCCCAGTTTCCCACATCAGTGTGTGGATGGACACTGTTTTGTATGTACAAAAAGGAGATGAAATGGTCAAGCCTACTGTGCCTGGAGGTAAGGGATCCATAGGCTGGAGAAGAACAGATTTCACCTCTCCAGGGGGTATCTCAGTTGTCCCAGCTGCATACAGCTCTATTCTCCCCAATTGTAATTCCTTTCTGCCATCAGGTTGCTTCCTGGCTGGTTGACTGTGTAATCCCCTTCTCCCATCATATGGCTTTCTGGCTGATTGGTCATGTCTAGGTACTGAACTTGTAGGCACTCTCTGGGGGCACCATTGGCTGCCATCATGCCCCAAGTGTTTTTTGCCTTGGGCCCTGGGGCTGGGCCCCTCATCCCATTTCCCTGAATCTGTCTACATTCTGAGGCCCAATGAAAGCCTCTGTTGCATTTTGGACATGGGGTTTTGGGTTTTCTAGCAACCCCCACTTCCCTTTGGTGCTTTTCATGTCCCTTTTTGAGATGTCAGGGAGGGCATGATTATCTCCTTTTTAGTGCTTTCACCTCCCTTCCTGAGAAGTCAGGGGGGTCATGATCACCTCCTTTTCAGTGCTTTCACCTCCTTTCCTGAGAAGTCAGGGAGGGTGTGATCACCTCCCCTTGGGGGCTCTGACCTCCCTGAGGAGTCAGGGATGGCATGATCACCTGTGTTCTAAAACAAAAGAAAGCGGGAGATATAATGGGCTGAGGCTTGAGTTGATGCACTGAGGTCCCAAGCACATGAGGCTAAATGTAATTGGACCATATTCTATTAATATATATACTTGGAGAATGAATGGCCCCTGCCCACTCTTTGTGTAAGTCCTGATGTGTTGTATAGGAAATGACAATTTTGGTGGGTGGAGGCAGGGGAGTTGAAAAGGAAGGGAAAAGAGAGATTGCTTGCATTGCCATTATGACGGCTTTTCAGCTCAGATTCCCCTCTGTTAGCTGGCTTCCTGTCACAGCTGCCCATATTGCTATCACAATCTTTCTTGCCCATATTGCTATCGCAATCCTTATTCATCTCTTCACTTCAATAAAGATTGAAAATTTTTCCCTTAACCTGAATTCCTGACTCCAGCTGATTTTAAATACACAGTCATTACAGGAGGGAACGAGGAAGGAAGGAAGGAATGGAGGAAGGAAAGGAGGGAGGGAGTGAGGGAAGGAGGAAAAGAGAGAGGAAAGGAAGGAGGGAGGGAGAGAGGGAGGAAAGAAATAAGAAAACTTGGAGGAGAAGGAGATTTATGGGAAATGATAACAAGTTTTAACACAATGAGTCTGAAATGCATATAGGAACAAGGTCCAAAACAAAATTAGTCACAGAGTAACCAAAACTCAAGAAATAAATTAGAGCTTGATATAGAATGAAACACATAGAAGATAATAAAATTATTAAGAAAAAAGGGTCTGGATTTCAGTAGTTAATTGACTCCTTTGAAACTCAGGTGCTTCATCTATATAAGAGAATTGAACTAGATGGCTTCTCACACCCCTCCCAATTCTATTTTTTTCAACCAGTTCAAGAAAGTATATCTATTAATAGAAGAAATTGTATAATTATATTCATGAATGTCCATCTATTCTTTACTTCCTTGTAAATTATTCTTTTGTTTGCTGCTGTGCACATTATTTACTTTATTCTTTTTTTCACCTCTTTCATCCCTATCTCCACTCCCAAATAAACTATAGTCAAGAAAAGATAAGAAAAGTATATACATGTGTGTGTATACACATACCCAAACAGACAGATATACCACAACACATAGACACATACATGTAGAGGGCTGAAACTCTTGAGTCGTTGCACTGAGGTCGGTTCAAGCACTTAGGGCTAATTACTGATTGGACAATACTCTATGAGCATATACTTGGAAAATGGTCCTTCCCACTATCCTGTGCTGGCTCAATAATTGGTGTCTACAGAGGATTGTAGGAGGGACTAGAGGGGCGGAATAGGACTAACCAGGGTCACTCTTTGTGGTGGACAAGGAAGAAGGTGTTTGCGAAGATTCTCTTCCATCCCCTTCACTTCTACCCCTAAAGACCAAGAATAAAGACTAAAGACTTTTGCTTATCCTGGCTTTGGCTGATTCTAAGGTATCCTGCGTGCTAGTGCTGTCGCCACACACACACACACACACACACACACACACACACACACACACATCTTTCCTATCCCTGCTGACCCTTTGCTTTATAAAATTCTGCTCCCAACTTGCCTTGCTATTACTTAACTTTCCCCCATTGAGTAATCCCTACCTTTTCTTCTTCTTTCACCCTTTGTTTCCCTATCTGCCCATTCTTCTCTCTTTGTTTCTTTATAGATTTTGGAGGTTACTATGCCCTTCATGGTATATACATAGTGTTGCCTATTGAGCACATTCCCAATGTGAACAGGTTTTCAGAACTATGAGCCCTCTTCCTCCTTCTAATGCTTCTGTGTCTATTTTTCTTCTGTACCTCCTTTGTATAACATGATTACTATTGCCTTAATTCTGCTAATCTTTCTTTTGTTGATTGTGATGTTTCTATTGTTGATGTGAGTCTTAAACATATAGTATACATTCCCATGTGAACAATTTGTCCATCTTTAAATAGTTTATCCATGTTGAGTTCCTTAAAACTGATTTTTGAAATTGGCTTGTATGTAAATTTTCTGTTAAGTTTAGGTTTAGTTGATAGAAACTCCTGAAAATCTGCAAGTTCATTGAAGATCCATTTTTTTCCTCATTCAGAATTATAGATTATTTTTCTGAATGTGATATTTTGGGCTATAAATCTAGTTCTTTCGATTATTGATAGATATGATTCTAGGACTGGTGTAATGGGCTGAGGCTCGAGCTGATGCACTGAGGTCCCAAGCACATGAGGCTAAATAGTAATTGGACCATACTCTATTAATATATAAGCTTGGAGAAAGAATGGCTCCCACCTACTCTTTGTGCAAGTCCTGATGTGTTGTATAGGAAATGACAATTTTGGTGGGTGGAGTCAGGGGAGTGCAAAAGGAAGGGGAAGGAGAGACTGCTGGCTGGCATTTTTGACACAGCTGCTCACATTGCCATTGCGATGGCCTTTCAGCTCAGGTCTCTGCTAGCTGGCTTCCTGTCGCAGCTGCCCATATTGCTATCGCAATCTTTCTTGCCCATATTGCTATCGCAATCTTTTTTCACCTCTTCACTTCAATGAAGATTGAAGATTTTCCCCTTAACTTGAATTCCTGACTTTGGCTGATTTAAAAAAAGCAGTCATTACAGACTGGGGGTCTTTTCTGGTAGCTGTTGATAAGTCTTGTATAATTCTAATTTTAGTTCCAGTGTATTTGAATTATTTTTTTCTTCTTTCTTGCAAAATGTTCTCTTTGATCTGGGAGTTTCAAAATTCAGCAATAATGTTCCTATGTATTTTCCACAAAGGATCTTGTTGAGGTGGTGATTGGTAGATTTCTTTCTTTTTCTATTTCTCCTCATGTTCTATTGCTGTCGAACAATTTTTGTTGGATTATTTATTGCATTATTGTGTCAATTTTCTCTTTTTGGTCACAACTTTCTGCAAGTCCAATTATTCTTATATTTTCTCTTCTTGATCTGTTCTCTATAGCTGTCATTTTTCTCACATGATGTTTCACACTCTTTTCTATTTCCTCATTCTTTATATTCTGTATTGTTATTTCTTGGTGTCTCATAGTTTCACTGGCTTTCCTTTTTCCAATTCTAATTTTCAAAGATTTTTTTTTCTTTCAGACTCTGTTCCTCCTTTTCTAGATGGTTAACTTTGTTTTCATAATCTTCTTGTTTTTTCTAGTATGGTTTTTAGTTTTAGTTTTTCCTTAATGTCTCTCATTTTATTTTAAAAAAAATTTTTGAGTTCTATAAATTCTTTGTTAGTGGGGAGTAATTTCATGTTACTCTTTGAGATAGAAGCTCTTTTTACTAAAGTATCCTCCTCTGAAGATAAACCCTGATCTTCCCTGTTCTCATATGTTTCAATGGCAAGGTTCTTTCTTCGTTATTTCTCCTCCTCCTTCTTCTTTTTTTTTTTTTTTTTAAATAAAAGGTATTTGTATAAGTCTCTTTAAATATGGGGTAGAGGAATGGTGCCTCAAGCTTCTCTTCAGCTCTCTACTCTGACCACAAACCACAAACCAAGAGCTCCCCTGCTGGAAGTGCCCATTGCCAGCAGCATCCCTACCCTGCTGCATCTGGCACTCACTGAGTACTGGTTCCTTCTCATCCAGGGCTATATCTTAGCAGCACTGTTGGACCTCGTGTTTCCAATCAGCCAAGGTACATTTCATCTTCCCAGAATCAGAGTCTGATTCCATAAACAGTCAGAAAGTGAAAGTCTTTGTGATTCCTGCTGAAGCTCCAGACATATCAGATAGTCAGAGAGATCCCCAATTGATGTTTCTGTGAAGCTACCCCAGAGGTGTTTGCATTTCAGAAAGATTAAACCTCTGCCCAGGGTCTTTCTTCAGATGTTCTAGGGTGTAGCAGGAGGACCACTGTTCTATCCCAAATCTTCTTGATTTTTCACCAGTCTATGTTCTCCTTGAGGTGCAAATTTGTACTGTTGTGGGGGAAATTGGAAAAACTTAAAATTTACTAATCCACTACTCTTCCATCTTCCTAGAATTTTTTTCTTTCCTCACAGTTCTGATTCTATGATCTTTTCAAGACATTAATCCAGTCAGGAGGTATTATAAAGTGAAAAAAGAGAGGCTAAATAGTCAGAGAGTAGGTAGCAAACCAAGTGAGAGAAGTATCTCAAAACTATGGGAAGAAGCAGCTAGATAGAGTAAGGAATAGAGTACCTCCCTGAAGTCAGGAGTTCAAATCTGGCTTCAGACACTTAACATGTTTTCTTTTTTCTTCTTCTTCTTCTTCTTCTTCTTCTTCTTCTTCTTCTTCTTCTTCTTCTTCTTCTTCTTCTTCTTCTTCTTCTTCTTCTTCTTCTTCTTCTTCTTCTCTTCTTCTTCTTCTTCTTCTTCTTCTTCTTCTTCTTCTTCTTCTTCTTCTTCTTCCCCCTTTTGCAATGAGAGATGTTTTTTCAAGTTTAGAAATTCAGTATTTCTAAACATACATTTGGACAGTCTTCTCTTCTGCAGAACGGAATGTTAATTTTTAGAAATGATTACCATTATGACCTTGATGATTAAGCATATTAATTAAAAGACATTTGACTATTATATTTTAGATAAAAAAATATTCCGTTCTGATGTACTTACTGAAAAATACCATTTTTAAAAAGAAATGAGTATTTTTTAACATGATTAGCAAGCCATCTGTTGACATTTTAGTGCCATCCCTCATGAAAGTCCCCAGCTCCCTACTTTAGTTTTATCAGAGTGAGAACCCAAAATAATCATGCCTTTTGCAGTTACATCAGAAGAAAGTTATTTAGAAAGGATATTATTTAGAAAATATACTTACATTCCTCTTTTGCCATCCAGGTTAGGGGTTGAGAAAACTTTAGCAGTATTAAATGAGCAAGAAACCACTATCTTTCTTCCTTCCTTCCTTCCTTCCTTTCTTCTTTCCTTCCTTCCTTCCCCCTTTCTTCCTCCCTTTCCTCCTTCCTTTTTCTTTCCTATCTCTCTTCTTCCATTCCTTCATTTATTCAATGACTTTTTCTAAGCTTTATCATTTTTCTTTCTAAAATTTCCCATAGCAATCTTATTTACTTACAAGAGTTCAATTTCAATTGTCACTATTAAGAATGAAATTTACCAGCTCTGGTGTCAGGGGGACCTGAGTTAAAATCCAGCCTCAGATACTTACTAGCTGTGTGACCATTTGCAAATCACTTAAGCCCAATTACCTCCAAAATACTAATAGTAATAAAGAATGAAATCATTGCTATTACATTTATTAGTAGTGTGACCATGACAGATTGCTGGACTAGGGAAGTTCGGTGGTCCCTTCCACTTCAGCATTTATGATTCTAAGGGTCTTAGCTTCTTTATCTGCAAAATAGAGAGCAAAAAATCTATGCCATGAAATATAAAGGACAATTGTGAGGGGAAAAAAAAAACTTTAAAATTGCTGTCAAAATGTTCTAGTTATATTTTCCTTTATATTTTTCTTCAGAAAATTGGCACAAGAAATTTAAGGGCAAATTAAGAACAAATATTTAAAATCTCTAGAATAAGGGAGGGAAATGGCTATGATGATTTTAACTAATGGAATAATAATGTTCCCCATAAGTTTCAAGTACCAAAAGCAATCATGGGGGTGGATGCTTTTAAACTGAGCTAGTGTTTATTTGGCTTCTGATAGTTTTAGGTCATTTTGACCTCAGATTGCTCAGATAATATTGAATTCTTTTTGAATATTTAGTGACTCTTCACTCATCTGGATATTCTAAGTAGATAAACATTTGATTGGTCACTGTGTAAATAGTCCCTAACAAGTGACTAGTACAGATACCTGAATTAGAGCTCTATATATTGGGGTTTCCGTGTTATAAATGTATTCTGTTTGATAATCTTGTCTCAACATAGATCATACAGAGAGAGGGTGCCCTTTGGCTGTCCCTCAATTACATGTTGAAGAAAGCAAAGTGTTTTTCTTTTTTGTAGTTCCATTTGTGGGCAGCCAAAATGTATCATCTGTCACTTTCCAGGGGTTTCTGACCATCTCTCTTTCTCATGAGCTCTATGTAATTCAAGCATATGAGATTAAATTAGATGTCCCAAAATATTGTTATGCCCATTCCTATTCTATCCATAGTAAGATCATATCTCTTTAATCTTGCCCATTTTTTGTTTTATCTCAACTAATTACATTTGATGTATTCCTGGTCACTTGTGTAATTGAATATACCTTGGTGAAATGGAATTTAGAAAAATACTGTACAAACAAGGGCAGAAAGGTTAAAAGATTTTTACCTGGTGAGTCATTCCTGTGGACTTCCCTTATTAACCCTTTGCTCTCTTTGTTATTTTGTAAGAGAAAAAAATATGGTTTTTTTGCAGTCAGGAATACTTTTTTTTTTTTGATAAAATGGAGAGAGATTGAACTTGGAGAGTAAGCCTCATAATCAGTAGAGGTTTCTCCTCCACTAGAAATCTTTAGGAAGAGGCTAGATGAACAAATATATGCTGTAGTGGAAATTCATTTGAGGTATGAGGCAGCCTGTTGAGGTCTCTTCAAACTTTAATGTGTGATGCTGTTATATATACCTGGGTATAATAAAAAGAGCCATGTATTTAAAATTGCAATGTCATTATCTCAAACTATAGCTGGGGAAAATTCATTTGGGAGAATGGGGCACAGTAGTATAATTGATAGTCCCTCTAAACAACTAGTGTTCCAGAGTTCCATAGAAGCACTTTCATTCCTTACATCATGAAAATAAAAAAGAAAGGTTCAAGGAAGGTTGTCATTCCAGTGAGAAAATAATATTCCTTACATCTTTTTTTGTCATGCTACAGGAAAAAAGAACCTGTTTGTCCTGTGTCATTCAGTTTGAGCTCTAATACACAATACTTTCAACAGGCCAAAGTCTCTCATTGAATGCAGGTCCATCTTTAGAGGTCTTGATCTGATATAGACCTCTTGATCTGACCACTGGATCCAGATGGCTCTGAAGGTGAAAGTGGGGCAAGTGATGCTGCAGTCCTACCTCACCTAAATTGAATTCACTTACTTGTCATGGCATCACCTCCCTGATGTTTTGGTCCTCTCTGAAAACCAACAACATACACCATATCTATTATTATCTTAAGTAAATCCCTTCATCTTTCTGAGACTCATTATTTCCACGATAAAATAGGGGAAGCACTATAGTATAGTTAGCATGATACATGCAAAGGCAGATTTGGATTCAACTCCCTCCTTAGACATTTGTCAACAATGTAATCTTAGAAACCTCTTTTTCCTCATCCACAAAATGTAGATGATATTCATTATACTCTTCATTACAATCATAGTCATATCATTAGTTCAGTATTTTGGAAACTTTAAAGCACTGCCTAAATAAGCATAATATCAGCTCCAATTTCTATTGTACTTTATAATATACTAAATACCTTCCTCATAAAAATCCTGTAAAATAGACAAAAGAAATTATTTCCTCTCTATTTTCCAAAAGGGGTAGCTGATGCTTAGAAGAGAAGATGAACTTTTCACCAGATTTACCCTGATACTTCAGCATTATAGATGACATCAAAATTAGGTCATGACTTTTAATATAGGTTTCTGTGTTATTTGGCTCTGCATATTCATTTTAACATGGCATATCCCATAAGTCAGGGAGGTAATATCTTTTTATGGATGAGAAAAATGATTCTTAGAGAGGTTATTGGTTAGTGATTCACCTATAGTCATGTAATAGATGGCAAATGATAAATGTCAGAGATGGGACTTGAACCCAGTTCTTAGAATTCCAAATTTAATTTCCTTATCACTTTAGAAGGTTCTCTCCCACCTTACCTATACCCTAAATCTGTGCAATAATGATGTATGTAAAAATCTAAAAAAATGTGAGTTATTGTTATTAGTCTTATTTCACAAATTTAATTATAAAGTTCTTACAAGTTCTTTCTTGAAATGAGATCTTTAAAAAAAATAACAGATTTTTCCCATTTAACACTAACTTCTTTTATTTGCAAAGCTTTCTGCTTAATTTAGGATGATTCAGTCCTTTACATATGTCACAATTTTCACCAAATCTGGGGAGTCTAGGTGAAGAGGGAATTCCTTTGACTAGTTTTAATGTGTTCTTTCATTTGGGATCAGAATTAATATACTCCACCTACAACATATTTCAAATGTTTCCATGTTTATTGTAATGTAACAATGTGTCTTAATTAAAAAAATTATCAGAGCTATATTGTGTGTGTGTGTGTGTGTGTGTGTGTGTGTGTGTCTAGGACTATTTTTCAGAATTCTTTAAAGCATGTTTCAGTTATTGTTTGGTAATAACAATGAGACACACACACACACACACACACACACACACAGAAAGATAGAAAGGCAGAGAGCTTTGCTTTTATTCTATGTCTCCTCTCTCCTATTTCAAAACACACACAATTTAAAAAAAAATCTGTGGCCTGATCATATGAAGCCTTATTCCAAGAATAGCACCTCTAATATTAATAATATATATTTTGTGTATACATACACATATATCATGATGTATTAATATTGTTTCATTGTTTAGATAGCGGTGGGGACAGGGCTGGGTGAGTGACACAAAGCTGATAGAGGAAACTAATCTATGATTTATATTGGTATAATGTATTCCTAAATGGATGAAACCAAAATCTGAGTTTAAAAATAAAATTAAGTTGAAGACAAACCTAAACTAGAAATTAGGAAGTGTTCTATCACTTATAATTCTGGAATCCTGAGAAGTTAATAGTCATATAGCCAGCATGTTTCAGAGGCCAGAACTCAGGCCTTATTAAATTTGAGCCCAAGCTCTATGTAATACTAATTTCAATGCTGTCACAAATTCAAAAATGGCACCCATGAGGTAAAAGGTCTGATTAATACTAAAATGGATGCCTTGCCTTATTCCCTAATACCTAATTGACAAAGTGACTATTTTTCAAATCAGAAGTTTATTACTAGGACTATCAGGACTATCAGGAACTATCAAGGGATGGTGATGAAGAGCTTAGTTCATATTTAAGCTTTAAAAAGTTTAAAGCTTTTGATATATCCTGCACATGGAAGCTTGAATTAGATTCAGAAGAATTCAGAGTAGAAATCAATATTAAGAATATTATAAAGAAGCTATAAGTTGATGAAACTGAAAATCTGGCAGAGTTCAGAAGTCATCAGAAGCAAACAAATAAGAAGTAGACAAAAGATAATAGTGATTGCTATTAATCACGTTCAATTTAAGAGCAGTCAACTAGAGATAGGTTTTTCATTTTATGTGGGAACTGATCTGTTTGGAGAAAAACCCTGATGCTATGAGCTTATTGAAGAAAGCAGAATCTCCTGCTGATTGTTGATCTTATTGGAGGAATTATGCTTTTCTTTATGGTACTGCAAGAGATGAAAGCCCTTAGAGGCTTGCTTAAAACGTGCTTCACTGCCCTCTATGATACAAAGCAGAAAATTGCTCAAAACCCAGAAAACAGATCTGATTAAATTTGTAGATCAAGGCTTAAAGGAAATGCTTTCTAATAAAAGAACATAATGTCACTTCAGTACTTAGACAAAACAGAAGACCTAAGAAGCTCTGAAGGTTTCAGACATATAGCTGCTATTTGATAAAAGTATTTAACGCTTAATGGACTGACTAAAATAAGAGTCTCTAAAGAGACCAAGGACCTGTATTCCAGAGTTGTGAGTTGCCTTGTTCACATTGATTTCTATACTCACATTTTTCACAGCTATGTTTCTTTAGGTCTATGCCCATTCTCCCCAACTCTCTCCCAATGCTATTTACATTGATTAGAGAATGGAGGTTATGTGTGGATTGTCATGTAGTGCTATGATTATTTTTCATTTTGACTTTTGTTAATATATGTTTCAGGATGAAGAGTTAAATTGTCATTTTGGCTTATTTGATTAAAAGGGGAATATAACAGTGGGGCCTCAGGAGTTTTGATAGTAAACACCAGATGTACAGTTTTAGTGTACTTCTGCTGGGGTTATTCCTAGGTCCTTGTGATTGAGGTATAGCAGTATATTCTCCATCTCTGGGCAATCACTAAATCTGCAAGGGTGTGTCCAACTGAACTAAATAACTTGTCCTCAACCCAGAATAAGACTTAGTGGGAAACTGTGAAAATATCCTGCTTCTTACTAGGTTTCATTGGGAGGTAGTTAAGTAATATAGTGGATAGAACACTAAGAATCAGAATGACCTGAGTTCATAGACTGCCTCCCATACTGACTAGCTGCATTATCTTGAATAGTTACTTAATATTTCTCAGCCTCAAATTTCTCATCTAACAATGGAAATTGGAATAGTATTTATCTTACATGGTTTTGTAGAAAAATTAGTATTATAGATATATAGATATTCCCCAATTGTTAAATAGTCAAAGGATTTGAACAGATGATTTACAGACAAAGAAATTAAAGCCATTTTTAGTGCTCTGAAGCACTATTGATGAGAGAAATGTAAATTAAGACAATTCTAGAGTCCCATTTACATCTCTCAGATTGGCTAAAATGACAGGAAAAGATAATGATAAATGTTGGAAAGGATGTGGGACAACTGGAGCAATAATATATTATTGATGGAGTTGTGAACTGATCCAATCACTCTGAAGAGCAATTTGGAACTAAGCACAAGGACTGTAAAACTGTGCATACCCTTTGATCCAGCAGTGTCTCTTTTGGGTCTGTATCCCAAAGAAATGATAAAAAATGGAAAAAACCCAGATGGTCAAAACATGTTTGTAGAACTGGAAACTGAGTGGATGTCCATCACTTGTGGAATAGTTGAATAAATTATGGTATAGGAGTGTATTAGAACAATGTTATTCTATACAGAATGATGAGCAAACTGATTTCAGAAAAATGTGGAAAGACTTGCACAAACTGATTCTATGTGAGATGACTAGAACCAAGAGGACATCATATGCAGTAACAACAAGATGATTTCATGTTCAATTGTGATGGAGTTGACTCTTTTCAACGATGAGGGGATTCAAGGCAATTTTGATATACATGATGGAAAGAGCCATCTTCATTCAGGAAGAAGACTATGGAGATAAAATGTGAATTGTTTTTTATTTCTCATTTTCCCCTTTTGGTTTTATTTTTCTTGTGCAGAATGATAAAGGCCAAAATATGTTTAGAAGAATTACACATTGCACTTACATTGGATTTCTAGCTATCTATGGGGGAGGGGGAGAAAGAAAAAATTGGAACAAAAGGCTTGAATGTTGAATGTTGAAGTGTGAATGTTGAAAACAATCTTTGTATGTATTTAAAAATAAAAATAATAATTGTAAATAATAAATAAATATTAATAATAAACAACAAAGAAAACTATGGAGACTGGATGTGGCTCAAAACATAGTATTTCCACCTTTAAAAAAGATACATGAAAAGAAAGAGATTTAGATATAAATATATAGATACATATCTATATGTAACTATATATAGACCTAACTATGTTTATCTATACTTATTTTTATCTACATATAGAGAACCTTCATATATATGTATAAAAATATTTTCTTTCTTTTTTTATTATTATAGCTTTTAATTTTCCAAATATATTCATAATTTTCAACATTCACCTTTGCAAAAACTTGTATTCCAAAATTTTTCCTCTCTTCCCTTATCTCCTCCCCAAGACTGCAAATAAACCAACATATATTAAATGTGTGCAATTCTTCTATACCTATTTCCATAATTATCATGCGGCACAAGAAAAATCACATCACAAAGAAAAAATAAGAAAACAAAATACAAGCAAACAACAAAAAGAGTGAGAGTAGTATGTTGTGATACACACTCAGTCCTCACAATTTTCTCCCTGGATGCAGGGAGTTCCAATCATAAGATGATTGGAACTGGCCTAAATCATTTCATTGTTAAAAAAAGCCACATTCGTCAGAACTGATCTTCACATAATCTTGCTGTTGCCATATACAATGATCTCCTGGTTCTTCTCACTTTACTTAGCATCAGTTCACATAAATCTCTCCAGGCATCTCTGAAATCATCCTGCTGATCATTTCTTATAGAACAATAATATTCTATAGCATTCATATGCCATAATTTATTCAGCCATTCTCTAGCTAATCATAGGCATCCACTCAATTTCCAGTTTCTTGCCATTACAAAAATGCCTGTCACAAACATTTTTGCACATGTAAGTCCCTTTGCCTCCTTTATGATCTCTTTGGAATACAGGCCCAGTGGAGACACTGCTACATCAAATAATATGCACAATTTGATAGTTCTGTGGGCATAGTTCAAAATTGTTCTCCAGAATGGTTGAATGAATTCATAATTTCACTAACAACGTATCAGTGTCCCAGTTTTCCCAGATCTCTTCTAACATACACCATTATCTTTTCCTCTGATGTTAGCCAATCTGAGAGGTGTGGTATCTCACTTTTGTCTTAATTTGCATTTCTCTGATCAATAGTGATTTAGAGAACCTTTTCATATGACTATAAATGGTTTCAATTTCTTCATCTGAAAATTGTCTGTTCATATCCTTTGACCATTTATCAATTGTAGAATGGCTTAAATTCTTAGAAATCTGAGTCAACTCTATATACTTTAGAAAGGTTGCTTTATCATAACCTTTGAAAGTAAAATTTTTCACAGTTTATTACTTCCCTTCCAATCTTATCTTCATTGGTTTCTGTGGATCATCATTTTTTAACTTAGTCAAAATTTTCCATTTTGCATTTTATATGGACTCTAGTTCTTCTTTGGCCATAAATTCCTTCTTTCTTTACAGATCTGAAAGGTAGACTATCCTTTGTTCTTCTAATTTGCTTATAATATCACTTTTTATATCTAAATCAAGAACCCATTTTAATCTTATTTTGGTGTAGGGTGTTAGATGTGGGTTAATGCCTAGTTTCTGCCATAATAATTTCCAATTTTCGCAGACATTTTTGTCAAATAGTGAGTTATTATTCCAGAGGCTGAATATTTGGGTTTATCAAACACTAGATTACTATAGTGGATTGACTATTGTTGTCAATTTATTTTTATGTATTTATATTGTGTGTGTATTTATATATGTATGTGTATATGTAAATATACATAGGAAAATTATAGAAGTATTAGCAGAAAAATGGCATTTCTCAGAAGAGAAGTGTTTCTTTTTTTAAGCTTTTTATTTTTAAAATATATGCATGGATAATTTAACAATATTGACCCTTCCATAGCTCTGTGTTTCAGATACTCTCCTCCTTTTCCCCATTCCCTCCCCTAAATGGTAAGCAATCCAAAATATGTTAAATATGTTAAAATATGTTCAATCCAACATGTATAAACATATTTATATAATTCTCTTGCTGCAGAAGAAACATCAGACCAAAAAAGAAAGTAAATGAATAGAAAACAAAATCAAGAGAACAACAACAAAAAGAGTGAAAATGTTATGTTGTGATCCACATTCAATTGTTCCTGCAGTAATCTTTTCATCACATGATCATTGGATTTGGCATCAATTATCTCATTGCTGAAAAGAGCCATATCCCTCAGAAATGATCATCACATAATTTTGCTGTTGCTATGTACAATGATCTCCTGGTTCCATTCACTTCACTTAGTATCAGTTCATGCAAATCTCTCCAGGCCTTTCTGAAATCATCCTGATAATCTTTTCTTATATAACAATAATATTCTATAACATTCCTATGCCATAATTTATTCAGCCATTCTCCAACTAATCATGGGCATCAACTCAGGTTTCAATTTCTTGCCACTTCCTAAAGGGCTGCCACAAACAATTTTGAACATATGGGTCCCTTTCCTGCCTTTAAAATTTCTTTGCCATATGGGCCCAATAGAAACATTGCTGGATCAAAAGGTATGCACAGTTTGATGACTTTTTGAGCATAGTTCCAAATTGCTCTGCAGAATGGCTGGATCTCTTCACAGTTCCACCAATAATGTATTAGTGCCCCAGTTTTCCCACATCCTCTCCAACATTTGTCATTATCTTTTCCTGTCATCTTAGCCAATCTGAGAGATGTGTAGTGGTGTCTCAGAGTTGTCTTAATTTGCATTTCTGATCAATAGTGATTTAGAACACCTTCTCATATGATTAGAAATGGGTTTAATTTCTTCATCTGAAAATTGTTCATATCCTGTGACCATTTATCAATTGAAGAATGGATTTAATTCTTATAAATTTGAGTCAATTCTCTCTATATTTTAGAAATGAGGTCTTTATCAGATCCCTTAAATGTACAAATAATTTTCCAATGTATTGCTTTTCTTTTGATCTTGTCTGCATTAGTTTTGTTTATACAAAAACTTTTTAGCTTAATAAAATGCAAATTATCTATGTGGTGTTCACTTATGAGTTCCAGTTATTTAGACACAAATTTCTTCCTTCTCCATAGATCCAAGAGGTAAACTATCATATGTCCTAATTTGCTTATGACATCATTCTTTATGTCTAAATCATGAACCCATTTACATCTTATCTTTGTATACAGTGTTAGGTGTGGGTGAAGCCCTATTTTCTTCCATACTAGTTTCCAATTTTCGCAACTTTTTTTGGTCAAATAGTGAGTTCTTATTCCAGAGGTTTGGGTTTATCAAACAATAGATTATTATAGACATCAACTATAGTGGAAAGATAGATATTTTCTACATACACATATAAGGGTTTATGTGTGTGTATTTATATATAGGATAATTTTGGAAGTATTAGCAGAAAAAAAATACATCTCTCAGAAGAGAAGTGTTTTCACAAGAAGCATTATGTGTGTGGGTGAATATTTTGGGCATGTACACTAGCCTACATGAATACAGGGTGGCAGAAGTATGTGAGGTCAAATTGGATAATAACCCTTCATCACTTTTTGCTCTAGAACATTCAGTCATTTCCATTTGCTTATATAATTGAACACAAAGTCATTATCCTGACATTTACAACCCATCACAACCTGGCTCAACATCATGTATTAGAAGGGAAGATAAGACTGGTAAGTTAACTCAAAACTAGATTTTACTGAATCTTAAATGAAGGTTAAGGACTTTGTATTTGACTTTCTAGGCATATTTCCCTTAATGGTAAGGAAAAAAAAAACTTTCTAACAGTCTCTCACTAAAGGAAATGAGCTTTCCTTGAGGATGGCTGGTTGTCCCCTTTTTAAATGCCTTCAAGCAGAGATTATTTGCACACTAGTCTGGTATGCTATGATGTAGATTTCCTTTTGGACATGAGTTAGATTAGAAGGATACTAAGTTCCTTTCTGCCTCCACATTTTATGCTCTTTTTGTGTGACCATAGGGAACATACTTCCCTTCTTTGAAACCTAGTTTCTTCATGTGTAAAATAAGAATGTTAATAGTTCATATTTGAAGAGTGAACTTATAATAACTCTTTGAGGTAAATAATGCAGGAATTACTGTTGTATTTTTTTTTTAACAGAATACCCTGAGTCTTAGAGAACAGAAGTGACTTGATTAATCACAAGACTATTAACTATCATCTGACTTGAATTACAATGGGATTTTAATTACCAATATCACAAGGTTATTGTGAGGAGAGCAGGACAAATATTAAAGACCCTGCATAAACCTATCAGATCTGCTACTATGACAGAAAAAGAAAAATGATAAATGTTGGAGAAGATGAGAAGTGGGAAAATAGGGACACTAATATGTTGTTGGTGGAGTTGTGAACCATTCACAATACAACCATTCAGGAGAGCAATTTGAAACCATGTCAAAAGAGCAATCACACTGTGTGTATATCCCTTGATCCAGAAATATCACCACTAGGTTTGTAGCACAAAGAAATTATAAAAATAGGAATAAACTTATATGTACAAAATATTTATCGCAGCTCTTTTTGTATTGACAAAGAATTGGGAATTGAGGAGATGCCAATCAATTGGGGAATGACTAAAATGTTATCATATATAAATATAATAGAATACTTCTTTTTTCCAAGAAGTAGGATCAGGCAGATTTGAGGGGAAAAAAAAGACTCGCAAGATGCATAAGGAGACAGAGTCAAGATGGCAGAGTAAAGGCCAGAAGTCACTTGAGCTCTACCCCAAACTATTTTAAATACCTTAAAATAATAACTCTAAACAAATTTTAAAGCATCAGAACCCATAAAAATGACAGAGTGGGGCAATTTTTCAGCCAAATACAATTTGGAAGATTGGCAGAAAAGGTTTATTTTATCAGGTCAGAAGTGCAGTGCAGTCCCAGCACAGGTCAGCCCAACATAGCGTCTGTTCCAACAAACCAAAAATGAGCATTGAGAGCCACTGAATCAATGGTGGCAAAAGCAGTGGCAGCTACAGTAGTTTCTGAAAGCAATGGGGGTCCAACAGATGGTCAGAAAGAAGTTTCTTTACTAATACTGGGGCAGAACTCTTGCTTTTCCCATACTCAGATCCAAGATGAATTCCTGGCTCATAATCTCAAAGAGAGGATTATCTATATTAGAGAGTTCTATATTAGAACTTACAAGTCATAGTAAAGATGGAACCCTTCTCACAATTCCAGGTCAGAAAACTATACTCATGGTCACAGACCAGAACAAAGTCCAGGAGAGTAGTAAATGACCTTCTCTTTGGATCATACCACCCTGGGAGAACTGAAAACTTAAAAGAATTGTGAGTAGTGCAAAAGGAAATACAAAAAGTCAATGAAAAGAAGAATGCCTTAAAAAAATTGACCAAATGAAAAAGGAACAAAACTTAGGAAAATAATCCTTAAAAAATAGATTTGAGTAAATGGAAGTTAATGATTATGAGAAATAAAGAATAAAAACATAACCAAAAGAATAAAACAAAAGAAAAATGTGAAGTATTTCATTGGAAAAACAAGTGACTTAAAAAATAGATCCAAGAAAGATAATTTTAAAATTATTGGTTTATCTTAAAGCCATGACCTAAAACACTTCTACTAGCTTCTCTTCCAACATTTGTTCCTTTTATGTCTCATTTATATGAAATAACTATTCATTTTTGTCTCTCCCAACAGTTTTTTTTTTAAAGAATCACACCATCATACTTAGCTGTCTATTCTTTCAAACTACCAAAATAATGATGACAATCAGAATATTGTTAATATAGTTGATGCTATTTAGTTCCTTATAATTGTCTTTAATGTCTACCTTATCTTATTGGGGTGTAGCCAAGATGGTAGAGTGAAGCCAGGAAGCTGCTCCAAGGTTTCCCAGTTTCTCTCAAATACCTCATTAAAGGAAGTCTCTGAACAGTCTGATGGAATAAAATCACTCTCCAGCTCAAAAAAAAAAAATCTGAAAAAAATCAAGAAAGGTCAGTCTCACTGGGATGAAAGGGATGTTCATCCCAGCTCAAAGTGAGTATGAGAAAACCAGTGAGAGGGTCTTAATCATAACAGATCAGCAATGTAGACCCTTGGTCTTGGCTCCGTAATTTTATTATTTGGCAGTCCATAGTTCAGAAGGCAAATTCTGGGAAGCTAGGCTTTTTTCTGGAAAAAGCAGACAATGTCTGCCTCCTGAAAACTTAAGGGCCATGTGTGTTCAAAACCAAAGCTCAGAGCTGCACAGAAGTGTTGAAACAGTGCCTCCTTTAGCCCAAGAACAGAGCTCAATCATAAAAGTTAAAAAAAAAAAAAAAAAAAAAAAAAGAGAAAATACCAAAAGAAAAGGAAAGAAAATGAGCAAGAAACAGAAAAGAATCTTGACCCTAGAAAGCTACTATGGTGACAGGGAACACCAAAAAAACAACTTAGATGAGAACAAAATGTCCACAGAGGAAATCTCCAAGAGTGCTATGAATTGGTCTCATGTCAAAAGAGATTTCTTGGAAATGTTCATAAGACAAATAAGAGAGATAGAAGAAAAAAATGAGAAAAGAAATGCAAGAGAAAGTCAATAGCTTGGAAAAGGAAGACAATTGTTTTTAAAAAATAGCTAAATGGGACAGCTAGGTGGCACAGTAGATAGAGCACCAGCCTTAATGACAGGAGAACATGAGTTCAAATCTGATCTCAGGCACTTAAGACTTCTTAGTTATGTGACCCTGGGCAAATCACTTAACCCTAATTGCTTCAGCAAAACAAATAAATAAATAAAGCTGAATGCAAAAGAAAACAACACCTTCAAAAGTAGAAATAATCAAATGGAAAAAAAGATATATAAACTAAAAGATATATAAACTAAAACTGAGTAAATGGAAGCTATTAAGAATCAGTTAATGTCTATCTTATATTTTTCTAGTACATATTAAATTTCCCCTTAAGTTCTATGTTTTTTTTTGCCACAAAAACCTGAAAGCTTTTTAGTTCATTAAATATTTTTCTCTATTTAGTATCATATTTAACTTTGCTAAGTAAGTTACCCTTGATCATTACTTCAGATTTTTTGCTCTATGGTCCATCAGCATAGTAGTTTCTAGATCTTTTGTAATCCTTATTATAGTTACTTGATATTTATTTTGTTTTTCTCGGTGCTGCCAATATTTTTACTTAACCTGAAAGCTTTGAAGCTTTTTTTCATATGAAAAAGCATATGAGAGCATTTTTTCATATGAATATAGAAAATTTTCTTCATCTGAATTTTGTCTGTTCGTATTCTTTGACCATTTATCAAGTGAGGAATGGCTTGCATTTTTATAAAATTGAGTCAGTTCTTTATATGTTTCAGAAATGAGGCCTTTATCAGAAACACTGCCTGTAAAATATTTTCTCCAGCTTTCTGCTTCCCTTCTAACCCTGGCTGCATTGGTTTTGATTGTGTTAAATTCTTTTAATTTAATATAAACAGAATTATCCATTTTATATATCATAATGTTTTCTAATTCTTCTTTGGTCATAAATTCCAAGGAGTGACTTTATTAAGATTCATTATCTTCCTGTGAATATGAACTCAGATCTTTTCCATCCACAAAGCAACTATTTATATTTAGATTCTTTCTCCTTTGCTTACTAATTTTTATTTATTTATTTTTGCTTGTTTTATTTTTTAGTAGCAATGAGTATTATCAAGTTTTATTTTTTTAAAAAATGATGCACCAAGCCTCAGGTTCTTCTTACTGCTTATATAATGAGCTTCTTCTCAGGATTCAATCTCAATCTCTCTACTACACCCCCAAGACACAACTAGGGCTTCCAGCCATACTGTTCCACAAATGTTCATACTATCTGTGGTCCCTGTGGTGGCTGTAAATCTCAATTGTCCTCTCTGCCCCAAAAGTGAGATTTGGTCATCTGTTCTCCAAGTGCCCACAGGCAATTAGGTTCCTGCCCCTTACTAAGGTGTGTTTGGCATTCCTCAAAAGAGGAAGGTCTTTCAATCTTTTCCTACACAGTGGGTAAAATTGCCACATTGTCTGAAAGATGAATGTTTCTAAGACTGAGACTGCCTTTCAACCTAATTGGCCCTGGGACTTGTTAGTTTATTCTGTGGAGTCAATCTGGAGATGTGTGTACTTTACTTAGGTTGAAACTCAACCTCTGCAGAGTGTATGTTTCTTGGGGTATTCTCAAATTGTCTGATAAGGGCAATTGTTTTTCTCCTGTGCTTATTTGAGCTACTCTAAGATAAGTGTTCTCTCCCTTACTCTTTCTTTCTACTGTACTCTCTTCATCCACTCCCCCCATCTCTCTCTCCCTCCCTCCTACTCTCCTCTCTGTAGAAAATCTGGAGATTCAAAAATTTTCTGACCTACTCTACCATCTTCCCTACTTTGCATTTTTTTTTATTTTTTACATACAGATATATCCAGGATTACTATATTATTGCCTTTGAACTAGCTTAGAAGCTTCTCCCTCCTCATCTTTATTTTCTGAATTACCTGTTTTTTTTTCAAGTCTCACCTAAAATCCTTCTTTCCATAAAAAGCCTTTTCTGGTGCACATTAATGCTTGTATCTTCTCTTTGAGATCGCCTCTAGATTACACTGTATATCTGTTCTACATATATACTTGTCTTTATGTTACTTCCAAATTAGACTAAGTAGGTGACAGTTATTTTTATCTTTCTTTGATTCACCAGGACTTGGAAAATTTCTAGAACTTAATGTTTCTTAACTGATTAAATTGAATTTCAAGCACTTAGTATAGTCATTGATACAAAGTGAATGTTTAATAAATTCTTCTTGATTGATTGGTTTTCTGTGAAATAAGAATGCTAAAATAGACAATTTCTAAGCTCTCACTTTTAAATGCTCCTGAGGAAGCTCATTCCACTGTTGGACAGCACGAATTATTAGGATATTTTACTTTTTAATAGGCTGAAATCTGTATCTTCAACCAACTGATCTTAATTTCACCCTATGGATTTACTCAGAAAGGTGGATTCTTTTCCTACCTAACTGCCTTTAAAATAAGAGAAAAAAAGGTCAAATATACTCAGGCTCTTCTTAATCACATTGTCTTCTCTCCTATATAAATGCCTTTATCTTTAAAAACAGGGACTAATATTTTTTATTTAATCAATAACTAATTAATTTTTGCTGAGAGTCTTTGGGGAAATCATTAGACCTTGAAGGGCCTCAGTTTCCTTATCTTGTATCTTTCCTTTGCATTTGTTTTCCATATTTATGCATGCATACTTTGCTCCTCTGGAATATAAACATCTTAAGGGCAAGATCTTATAATTTTTAATAATCAAATTTTAATTTAATTAATAGTCTCATTTAATAATCACTTGGATAATTAGTTTATGAGATAAATCAGAAACTCATCCTCTATTTTTTCATTTCATCACATACCTTTGATCAGGTGCAAAAAGAATGGTAATTAGAAAGGCATTTCCTTACCCCTATGATCCCTGAGAATTGTTGGACAAATAATCCTAAAACAAAAGACTAGGTAGAGACTTGTCTTCAGAAAATAAAATTGGGAAGTGTATGGAACATCTATCTTAAGGTGGAATGAGGCAAGCCAGGGTTCCAAAGTGTAGATTTGAGCTTAGAGGCATCAATTCTTTAGCAAGGACTGGACTTTGTTAGCCAGGAATCTCCTACTGAAGGTGAGAGAACTTTAATTGGTACCCTTACAAGAATAGGACAAGTGACTTCTTAAGAGAAAAAAGCAGGGGGCAGAGACAAGATGGCAGAGAAGATACATGTTTCTTTCTGAGCTCTCATTCTACCCTCACAATAATAAGAAATTCAGCCTCTAAAATAGTGCTAGACTGACAGAATTCATGCTTTTGCAGCAGATGAGCAGCAGAAGATAATTTCAAAAATTGCCAGAAAATGTCTGTTTTAATTGGGTGCGGGCATGGTAGAAGCCAGGTACAGACACGGAGGCTAGTGCACACTGAACAGATTGGAGATGGAGAGAAGTTTCCACAGGGCAAAGAATCTATGGGGAGGACTCTATCATAGTATTGACTACTCTGCCCTGGTTGCAAGCCAGTAGATCAGCAGAGAAGTTATAAATATCCCACACAAACAGAAAAGGTAAAGAGTGTACCTCAAAGTGTCGGAGTCTCATGGGACCTGGCCATGCCCACATAGTACCATCAGTGATTCAGCATGATCCCAGAGCAGCCACTCAGCACAGCCACTGATCCCAGCACAGCCACTGATCTCAGAACAGCTGTTGTCATTTCCTGGTTTATAGAGGAAACTTGAAGCCTCCTTACCCTAAAAGCAGATCCCAATTTAAAAAAAAAAAAAATGAGTAAAAAGACAAAGTGAGCTCTAACTATAGACAGCCTCTATAGTGAAAGACAACAGATCTCAAACCCAGAGGAAACTAAAAGCAGATTATCTCTAGATAAAGCCCCAAAGGGTGATATAATCTGGTCCTCACCACAGAAAAAACTCCTAGAAGAAATTGAAAAGGATCTTAAAAGAGAGCTAGAAGAAAAATGATGTAGGGAAAAGAAAACTCTGTAAGAGGGTCTGGACCAGGCATATAACTCATTAAAAGAAGGATTTGATAAAGGGGAAAAAGAAAACAACTTCCTGAAATGTGAAATGGAAAAGGCAAAGAACTCTCAGGAAAGCAGAATGTGTGAATTGGAAAAAGAAAATAACTCCTTTAAAAAAAAATTTGTGAAATGAAAAAAAAAATTCCATACAACAAAACAACTCACTTAAAAACTCAATTGAACAATTACAAAAAGAAGCAAAAAAAGTAAATGAAGAAAATAATTCATTAAAAATCAGAATTGAACAAATGGAAATGAATGTCTCCATGAGACATCAAGAATCCAAAACCAAATAATAATAATAATAATAATAAACAAATAGAAAAAAATGTTAAATATATTGGACTCCCTCAAAATCATAATGAAAAAAAGAGCCTAGACACTATTTTTCAGGAAATCATCAAAGAGAACTGCCTAGATGTCATAGAATCAGAAGGTAAAATAGCCATTGAAAGAATTCTTCAAACACCTATTAAAAGAAACCCCAAAATTAAAACCCCAAGGAATATTGTGACTAAGTTTAAGAACTATTGTGCCCAGGAAAAAATATTACAAGCACCAAGAAAAAAATAATTCACATACTGAAGAGCCACAATAAGAATCACTCAGGATCTAGGAGCTTCCACATTAAAGGATCAAAGGGGATGGAATCTTTTATTCTGAAAGGCAAAGGAACTTGGAATGCAGCCAAAAATAAACTGCAGGCTAAACTGAGCATTTTCTTCCAGGGAAGAAGATGGGCATTCAAAGAAACAGGTGAATTAAATTTATTTCTGATGAAGAAAACCAGAGCTAAACAAAAAATGTGACCTCCAAATATAGGATCAAAGAACAGAATAAAAAGGTAAAAAGAACTCTTGAGAACTGTATTTCTGTTAAGGGCATACATGGAGAATGCATGTATAATTTGATTTTGCTGTTATAATATAAAGAAAGAACTAGAAGTGGAAAGGGAATTGTAGTAGAAAAAGGGAAAAGTGGAGGTGAAAAGAGGGAAATTACAGCTCACAAATAGGCAAAGGAAACCTATGTATCTGAGGGAAAGAAGAGAGGAAGATAGACACTGTGAATCTTCCTCTCATGAGATATGGCTCAAAGAGAAAATATTAGACATATTTGTTTTACAGAGAAATATCTCTCACCTCATTGAAAAGTGGGAGAGGAGGGGAGCCAAGATGGGGAAGAAGGCCCATGTGACTTTGTAAGCTCCTCTCATGCCCTCATGACCAACATCAAATTCAGCCTCAAAAATAGCCCTTGACTGGTAAAAAACCACTAAGTTTAGAAGCACAACAACTTATAAGTCGAAGATAATCTGGAAGATCACCAGGAAAGGTTTGTCCTGAGGGGCCAGGAACAGACTAGTGTAGGCAGGGAAAGACTAATGCCCAGAGTAGACCAGGGAAAGGGGTGATCTCTGCGGCTAGAGACGATTCTCCCATAGGCTAACTGCTCTACCTTAATTATAAAGCCGTAAACTGGCAGAGAAATTAAAGGTAAAGACAGAGGGTACTCTCTAAAAAATGGCAGAACCTAACAAGATATGGCTATAAACACCCAAAACCGAAAGTGACTCAGCACAGACTATAACACAGTCCTGCAGTCACATCCTACAGTACTGGGGTTTTGTGGGATCAGTTACAAATCTGCACACAGTGGGACACACCTCAGGACAGGCTCTAATCTGCACAGTGTGGGGCTTGGCCTGGGGCAATAGAACTTTCATAGCTGATTGTGCTTCCCTGGGCAGGGACATTTTGGTCTCTATGGAATTATTCACTGGTTAGCTGTTAATACCCACAGTCCCACAGTGGGCTTTGGCCTAGGGTAATGACATTTTCACTGCCCAGCTTCTAGCCCCAGGGCAGTCCTTAACTCACAGAGGGGTTCTTTGCAGGCCACTTCTGCAGCTCCCCAGTGCAGGACTGAGTTATTTGGGGGAGGGGGGGACTCTTTCTTTGGATGGGTCATTCCAGTACCTCACTGCTCTTTGTAGCCAGTTGGCAGGACAGCTACCTATTCATACACCTATCCATTCTCTGCAGAGAAAGTTGGTAACCTCCTGGCCCTGAAGGCAGACCCTACAGGCTTTAACAAAATGAATAAAAAAATCAAAAGGACTATCGATAGCTTCTATGCAGAAAGAGAATAGGTTTTCAACCCCAAGGAGACTACTAGCAGACAGTCTCCAGACAATTGTTGGTCCACAACACAAAAGCCCCTCCTAGAAGAGACTATTAATAACCTTAAAAGAGAACTAGAAGAAAAATGGAGAAAGGAAAGAGAAGCTATGCAAGAGAGCAATATTCCTGAAATGTGAATTGGAAAAGATAAAAAACTCCCAAGAAGTGCAGGGAAACAGAATTTATGAATTGGAAAAGGTTAAAAATTCCCAAGAAAGTAGTAATTATGAATTGGAAAAAGAAAATAATTCACTTCAGAAAAAAATTAGTGAAATGGAAAAAAATTCCATAGAGCAATACAACTGATTTAAAAGCTCAATTGGACATAAGGAAAAAGAAATTTAAAACGCTAATGAAGAAAATATCACTAAATATCAGAACTGAACAAATAGAAATGACTGATTCAGTGAGACATCAAGAATCAGTCAAGCAAAACCAAAAAAATGAGAGATTAGGAAAAAAGTCAACTATTTACTTGAAAAAACAACAGACCTGAAAAATAGATCTAGGAGAGAGAACCTGAGGATCATTGGAGTTCCCAAAAATTAGGATGGAAAAAAAGAGCCTACATACTATTTTACAGGAGATCATCAAAGAGAACTGCTCAGAAGTAATAGGATCAGAAGGTAAAATAGGCATTGAAAGAATTCATCGAACACTTTCTGAAAAAAGACCCTAAAATAAAAACTCCAAGGAATATTGTGGCCAAATTTCAGAACTATCAGACTAAAGAAAAATATTACAAGCAGCCAGGAAAAAACAATTCAAATACCGAGGTGTCACAATAAGGGTCACTCAAGATCTGGCTGCCTCAACATTAAAGGATCAAAGGGCCTGGAAGCTGATATGCTGAAAGGCAAAAGAACTTGGAATGCAGTCAAGAATAAACTGCCCAGCTTAGCTAAGCATTTTTCCCCCCCCATGGAAAAAGATGGACATTTAATGAAACAGAGGAATTCCATTTGTTTCTAAGGAAAAATTCATATTTAAACAAAAAAATTGATCTCCAACTACAGGATTCAAGAGAAGCAGAAAAAGGAACTCTTGAGAACTGTATTCCTGTTGAGGATATACATAAAAACCCACATATATAATTTGATATTACTGATATAACATAAAAAGGGGAAGTAGAAATGGAAAGGAGATAGTGTCAGAAAAAGGGAAAAGGGGAGATAAAAAGAGGGAAACTACATCCCACAATGAGCCAAAGGAAATCTATCATATCTGAGGGAACTTAGAGAGGGGGAGGAACATTGTGTGAATCTTACTCTCATCAGACTTGGCTCAAAGAGAAAAAAGAGAAAATGTTTATTTTACAGAGAATCTTCTCTCTCATCATTAAAAAGTGGGAGAAGAAAAGGGAAAAGGAAAAAAAAGTAATAAGGGAAGGGTACAAGAAAGGGGAAGGGATTCAAAGGGAGGAGGGAGGGACTCTAAAGAGGGAGATCTGTGTGACACAAGTGGGGCCCATAATTTTAATACTAGGGAAGAGGGTAAGGAGAGGCAAGAAAAAGAAAAGCACAGTCCAGGATTATTATGATGGCAGGAAATACAGAATTAGTAATTTTAACCATAAATGTGAATGGGATGAACTCTCCCATAAAGCAGAGATGGAGAGCAGACTGGATCAAAAGTCAGAACCCTACAATATGTTGTTTACACTAAATATATTTAAAACAGGGAGATATATACAGAATAACGGTAAAAGGCTGGAGCAGAATCTATTATGCTTCAGGTGAAGTAAAAAAAAAGCAGGGGTAGCCATCCTTATCTCAGATCAAGCAAAAGCAAAAATTGATCTAAGTAAAAGAGATAAGGAAGGAAACTATATCTTGCTAAAGGGTAGCATAGACAATGAAGCAATATCAATATTAATCACATGTGCACCAAGTTGTATACTAACTTCCTAAAGGAGAAGTTAAGAAAGTTGCACAAAGAAATAGAAAACAAAACTGTAATAGTTGGAAATCTCAATCTTGCACTCTCAGAATTAGATAAATCAAATCACAAAACAAATAAGAAAGAAATTAAAGAGCTAAAAAGAATATTAGGGAAATTATGTATGATAGATCTTTGGGAAAAACTGAATGGTGACAGAAAGAAGTATACTTTCTTCTCAGCAATTCATGGAACCTACACAAAAACTGACCATATATTAGGACATAAAGATATCAAAATTAAATACAGGAAGACAGAAATAGTAAATGCTTTCTTTTCAGATCACGATATAATAAAAATTACATTCAACAAAAAGTTAGGGGTAAATAGACCAAAAACTAATTGGAAACTAAATAATCTCATCTTAAAGAATGATTGGGTGAAAACAACAAATTATAGACACAATTAATAATTTCACTCAAGATAATGGCAACGATGAGACATCATACCAAAATTTGTGGGATGCAGCCAACGTGGTGATAAGGTGAAATTTTATATCCTTAGAGGCCTACTTAAATAAAATAGAGAAAGAGAAGATCAATGAATTGGGCTTGCAACTTATAAACCTAGAAAAAGATGAAATTAAAATCTCCCAATCAAAAAACTATTGAACTAATAAATAAAGCTAAGAGTTGGTTTTATGAAAAAAACAACAATAAAATAGATAAACCTTTGGTAAATCTCATTAGCAAAAAGAGAGAGGAAAATCAAATTAGTAGTTTTAAAAATGAAAAGGGAGAACTTTCCACCAATGAAGAGAAAATTTAAAAAATAATAAGGGGTTACTTTGCCCAACAAATTTGATAACCTAAACGAAATGGATGACTACCTCCAAAAATATAGGCCTCTCAGATTAACAGAGGAAGAAGTAAATTGCTTAAATAGTCCCATTTCAGGAAAAGAAATAGAACAAGCTATTAATCAACTCCCCCCCAAAAAAATCACCAAGACCAGATGGATTTACATGTGCATTCTACCAAACATTTAAAGAACAATTAGCCCCAATGCTACATAAACTATTTGAAAAAATAGGGAATGAAGGAGTCCTTCCAAATTCCTTTTATGACACAGAAATAGTACTGATACCTAAATCAGGTAGGTTGAAAACAGATAAAGAAAATTATAGATCAATCTCCCTAATGAATATTGATGCTAAAATCTTATATAAAATATTAGCAAAAAGACTACAGAAAATAATCCCCAGGATAATTCACCATGATCAAGTAGGATTTATATCAGGAATGCAGAGCTGGTTCAATATTAGGAAAACTATCGGTATAATTGGCCACATTAATAACCAAATTAACAAAAAACATATGATCATCTCAATAGATGCAGAAAAAGCATTTGATAAAATCCAACATCCATTCCTATTAAAAACTCTTCAGAGTATAGGAATAAATTGACTTTTCCTTAAAATAATCAGTAGCATCTATTTGAAACCAGCAGTAAGCATCATATGTAACAGGGACAAACTGCAGCCATTCCCAATAAGATCAGGAGTGAAAGAAGGTTGCCCACTAACATTGTTACTATTTAATATTGTATTAGAAATGCTAGTTTTGGCAATAAAGAAAGAGATTAGAGAAATAAGAATAGGCAATGAGGAAACCAAATTATCACTCTTTGCTGATTATATGATGGTATACTTAGAGAACCCTAGAGATTTTACTAAATGTTATTAGAAACAATCCACACCTTTAGCAAAGTTGCAGGATATCAGATAAACCCACATAAGTCATCAACATTCTTATATATCACTAACAAAATCCAATAGTCAGAGTTACAAAGGGAAATTCCATTTAAAGTACTACTGATTGTATGTAATATTTAGGAATCCTTCTGCCAAGGGAAAATCAACACTACAACACACTTTTGACACAAATTAAGTCTGATCTAACCAATTGGAAAAATATTAAATGTTCTTAGATAAGGTGAGCAAATATAATAAAGATGACAATACTACATAAACTAATCTATTTATTTAGCGCTATACCAATCAGACTCCCAAAAAACTATTTTACTGACCTAGAAAAAATAACAACAAAGTTCATATGGAAAAACAAAAGTTCAAGAATTTCAAGGGAATTAATGAAAAAAAAAATCAAATGAAGGTGGCCTAGCTGTACCAGATCTAAAATTTTATTATAAAGCAGTGGTTACCAAAACCAGTTGATATTGGCTAAGAAACAGACTAGTTGATCAGTAGAATATGTTAGGTTCAAAGGACAAAACAGCCAATAACTTTAATATTCTAGTGTTTGACAAATGCAAAGACCCCAGTTTTGGGGATAAGAACTCATTATTTGACAAAAATTGCTAGGAAAATTGGAAAATAGTATGGCAGAAACTAGGCATTGACCCACACTTAACACCAGACACCAAGATAAGGTCAAAATGGGTTCATGACCTAGGCATAAAGAATGAAATTATAAATAAATTGGAAGAGCATAGGATAGTTTTACCTCTCAGACCTGTGGAAGAGGAAGGAATTTATGATCAAAGAAGAACTAGAAATCATTACTGGTCACAAAATAGAAAATTTTGATTATATCAAATTGAAAATTTTTGTACAAACAAAACTAATGCAGACAAGATTAGAAGGGAAGAAACAAACTGGGAAAACATTTTTTACAGTTAAAGGTTCTGATAAAGGCCTCATTTCCAAAATATATATAGAATTGACTCTAATTTATAAGAAACCAAGCCATTCTCCAATTGATGAATGGTCAAAGGATATGAACAGACAATTCTCAGACTAATAAATTGAACCTATTTCTAGCCATATGAAAAGATGCTCGAAGTTATTATTAATCAAAGAAATGGAAATTAAGACAACTCTGAGATACCACTATACACCTGTCAAATTGGCTAGAATGACAGGGAAAGATAATGCCTAATGTTGTAGGGGATGTGGGAAAACAGGGACATTAATAAATTGTTAGTGGAATTGTGACTTCTTCCAGCCATTATGGAGAGCAATTTGGAACTATCCTCAAAAAGTTATCAAACCGTGCATACCCTTTGATCTAGCAGTGTTTCTACTGGGTTTATATCCCAAAGAAATCTTTTTTTGTTGTTGTTTTTTAAATTTTATTTTATTTAATAATAACTTTGTATTGACAGAATCCATGCCAGGGTAATTTTTTACAACATTATCCCTTGTACTCGCTTATGTTTCGTTCCAAAGAAATCTTAAAGAAGAGAAGGGGACTTGTATGCACATGAATGTTTGTGGCAGCCCTCTTTGTAGTGGCCAGAAACTGGAAAGTGAGTGGATACCCATCAATTGGAGAATGGCTGAATAAATTGTGGTATATGATTATTATGGAATATTATTGTTCGGTAAGAAATGACCAGCAGGATGATTTCAGAGAGACTTGGGGAGACTTACATGAACTGATGCTGAATAAAATGAACAGGACCAGGAGATCCTTATATACTTTTAACAACAATACTATATGATGATCAATTCTGATGGACATGGACATCTATAGCAATGAGATAAACCAAATCAGTTCCAATAGACCAGAAATCAATTGAACCAGCTATACCCAATGAAAGAACTCTGGGAAATAACTATGAAGTGTTACATAATATTACCAATCCCTACATTTTTGTCTGCCTGCATTTTTGATTTTCTTCCAAGGCTAGTAGTACACTATTTCAAAGTCCAATTCTTTTTGTACAGCAAAATAACTGTTAATAAATGTATATTTATGTTGTATTTAATTTATACTTCAACATTTTTAACCTGTATTTCTCAACCTACCTTCTGGAGGACGGGATGGGGGGAAGAAGGGGAAAAATTGGAACAAAAGGTTTGGTAATTGTCAATGCTGTAAAATTACCCATGCATATAACTTGTAAATAAAAATCTATAATAAAAAAAGAAGAAGAAAGAAAAAAAAAAGAAAAGTGGGAGGGGAAAAACGAAGAGGGAAGGGGTAGGCTAAATGGAAAAGAATACAAAAATAGTAGGACAAAGGTTTAAGGAAGGGGGAGGGACTCTAAGGGGGAGGGATTCTAAAAAGTGAAGGCTGCTTGAGGCAAGTGGTGCTCATAAGTTTAATAGTGGGGAGTGGGGGCAAGGGGAAAAGGAAAGAGAAAATCATAATCTGGGGATAATAAAATGGCAGGAAATACAGAATTAGTAGTTTTAACCATAAATGTGAATGGGGTAAATTCTCCCATAAAGCAGAGGTGTATAGCAGCCTGGATTAAAAGCCAGCATCCTACAAAGTGTTATTTACAGGAAACACATTTAAAGCAGGATAATACATACAGAGTAAAGGTAAAAGGCTGGAGCAGAATCTGCTGTGCTTTAGATGAAGTAAAAAAAAAAAAAAAAAAAAAAAAGCATCCTGATCTTAGATCAAGCAAAAGCAAAAATCAATCCAATTAAAAGACATAAGGAAGGAAACTATATCTTGCTAAAGGGTACTATAACTAATAAGGCAATTTCAATACTAAACAAATACACACTAATTGGTATAGCATCTAAATTCCTAAAGGAGAAGTTAAGATAGCTACAAGAAGAAATAGATAGCAAAACTATAATAGTGGGAGAGCTCAACCTTGAACTCTCAGAACTAGATAAGTCAAACCACAAAATAAATAAGAAAGAAGTTAAAGAAGTAAATAGAGTACTAGAAAAGTTAGGTATCATAGATCTTTGGAGAAAACTGAATGGAGACAGAAAGGAGAAATTCTCAGCAGTTCATGGCACATATATAAAAATTGACCATATATTAGGATATAAGGACCCAAAATCAAATGCAAAAAGGCAGAAATAGTAAATGCATTCTTTTCAGATCACGATACAGTAAAAATTAGATTCAACAAAAAGCTAGGGAAAAATAGACCAAAAAGTAATTGGAAACAAAATAATCTCATCCTAAAGAATGAATGGGTAAAACAGCTAATCATAGACACAATTAAAAATTTCATCCAAGAGAATGACAATAATGAGACAACATAACAAAATTTGTGGGATGCAGGTAAAGCAGTAATAAGGGGGAATTTTATATCTCTAGAGGCTTACTTGCATAAAATAGAGAAAGAGAAAATCAATGAATTGGTCTGGCAACTAAAAAAAGCTTTGAAAAAGAGCAAATTATAAACCCCCAATCAAAGACGAAACTTGAAATTTGAAAAATAGGAGAGATTAATAAGGTTGAAAATTAAAAAAAAAAACTATTGAATTAATTAAGAAAACTAAGAGGTGGTTTATGGAAAAAACCAACCAAATAGATAAACTGTTGGTAAATTTGATTAAAAAAGGAAAGATGGAAATCAAATTGTTATTTTTTTCCTTTCATTTTTTATTATAGCTTTTTAATTACAAGATATTTGCATGGGTAATTTTTCAACATTGATAATTGCAAAACCTTTTGTTCCAGCTTTTCCCCTCTTTCCTCCCTATCCCCTCTCCCAGATGGCAGGTTTACCAATACATGTTAAATATGTTAAAGTATAAGTTAAATACAATATATGTATACATGTCCAAACAGTTATTTTGCTGTACAAAAAGAATCGGACTTTGAAATAGTGTACAATTAGCCTGTGAAGGAAATTAAAAATGCAGGTGGACAAAAATAAAGGGATTGGGAATTCTATATAATGGTTCATAGTCATCTCCCAGAATTCTTTCCCTGGGTGTAGCTGGTTCAGTTCATTACTGCTCTATTGGAACTGATTTGGTTCATCTTATTGTTGCAGAGGGTCACACCCATCAGAATTGATCATCATATAATATTGTTTTGAGTTCTTAATCAGCATAAGAAACAGCAATGAGGACACACTGCTCTGTGATTTGGATTTGAGGTCTTTTTTTTTTTTTTTTTTTTTAGAGTTTAGATTTTTTTTCTTTTTTTTTTTTTAATTTTATTTTATTTAATAATAACTTTGTATTGACAGAATCCATGTCAGGATAATTTTTTTACAACATTATCCCTTGCACTCGCTTATGTTTCGTTTTTTCCCCTCCCTCCCTCCACACCCCCCCCCAAGATGGCAAGCAGTCCTATATATGTTAAATATGTTGCAGTATATCCTAGATACAATACATATTTGCAGAACCGAACAGTTCTCCCGCTGCACAGGGAGAATTGGGGATTTGAGGTCAATTATGTTACACAAACATTCAAATATAGTTATAGCAATAGTTGAGAGTTGAAAGGGGGGTCATGGATAACATCTACAAATTCATCAAAAATGAAATAAAGGGGAAAAGTAGCAAAAACAGCAAAAATCATCTAATTGTAAATAGAGGGTTCTTCCTTTTATCTCACAATTAAATTTACTAAATAATAATTTGTAGTTAGGGGTGTGTTTGAGCTCAAATCAGACATTCTTTCATAGTTTCCCTGACTTTTCCTTTCGTTCTTTTCAAAAGGGCATGCTGATTTTCTCATACTGAGCCATCTACAAATGTTAAGATAGCGATAAATGAAGAATAGGTGATGTTAAATGCAGTCATTAAGGGACACAAAATTTCACTTTGAATTGGGAAATGATCTTTGATTTGATTTCATAATCCCAGGATTATGGAACCATGGATAATGTTTATTATGCTTGGCCTGACAAAATGGAAATAGAAACAGCAAGAAAAAACATGAAGAAAGATAGCTTTCAGTGTTATCTCCATGTATTCCATGAAGATTGGGGAAGATTGCCTCTATTTTTACTGGCAACTTTCAAGTGTATCTTAATCTGACCCAGATTTCTGTCATAAGTATAAATCATCATTCTCTTGGAGAAAACAGAGTTATAAGCCTCCTAGATGGTTTACCTTTGGGCATTTGATTGAATCAGGTAGGTAGCATGAACTATGAAGAAGATGGCAGCTGCATGGGGAATAGACAGACATTAACTGGGAAGTAAATAACAACTGGGTGCAAAGAAATCAGGTAAACCACAAGGAATATAGCAGTTGATCCAGATATGAAACAAGAGGAGGGCAGTCATGAGGAGCAGCAATTATATAATATTGAATGGATGAAGGAAAGTAAAACTAGAAGCAGGGCCACAAGAACTATCTAGAAGTCAGGAGGAATGTGTGTAATATGGTCTAGATGTACCCAAAAAGTTGAAGAACCATGGTAAGAAACTTTAGAGTTCATCCAGCTTGAGGCATCAATTCTCTGAGACTGGAGAGAAAAAAATACAGGAGACAGATAAGGTTAGACTCTAACTTTCCAACATGTTCCATGAATTGAAATTGTCCCCTCAGTGGAGTAAGGGAAGTTAGCAAATAGATGGATTCAAAAGGGAATTTGATTATCACTCTTGGAGGCATGGGGATACTTCTATTTTATTAATGTACAGTGAGTGTATTTATTACTATATACTTTATCTTGTTATTTACCTTCCTGTTCTGCTTGAATTGAAGGCTTTTCATCTTGAGATTGATGTATCAATTGTTTAATTGATACACATAGAGAAATAGAGATGCACCGATGTGGACTCACTTTAAAAATTTAACAATTAGAACAATGCACTGAGCCTAGGAAATACTGAATGGTCCCTGAATCATATGGGTCTTTCTTTATGGTATGTACTATAAGGCAACTTTTTTCAAAAAGGGCTATCAAATAATGGGAACGCATTGTTTCAGGGTTAATGAACTCCTCTCTTATTGGAGATATTTAAGTAGAGACGCACCATCTACTTGTCAAAATTGCTATCAAAGAGATTCTTCCTATAATGGGAAATTGGCTAGGTACCTTTTGAGGTCCTTTCCAATTATGGGTTTTTATGCTAACACAATCATAGAATTTAGAATTCAGTTTCTTATTTTTCCTAAAGGAAAATTGAGACAAAGAAAGGGGCAGTTACATTATTATCAGCAAAGATCACTTTGCTTATAACTGGCTTTTTATTTTTGAGCAAATGTTTTCTTTATGCTAGAGATTGCATGTTGCATTATATTTCTCTTCTTTGAAAGATTTGGGATTTCAAAGTTTAGTAGCTTTTATTTCAGGTGTTTTTCTTCTTTAAAATATAATGGTTCTCTCTGGGAGCAGGTTCCTTGGGGAGGTTTTCTAGAGGCAGCCATAGTTTCAGTTAAAAGTAATAATTACCCCAAATGCAGCCAGGTGATAAAAGTTCAAACTTTCATTGCTTCCTCAAAATAGCCCGGTTAGTTTTCTTGGCCGATCTCTCTGCTTGGTTCCAAGAGCTCCCTCCAAATGTCTTCAAATCCAAAGGTTTGTCCTTCAAACAGCTGGAGGCTGGCCTCCAGCCAGCCAGGTGGAAAATGGAATGAATCTCTCTTGTCTCTGAGAGAGGGCTTGTGGGCTTCCTCCCAGAGTGCTCCTCTCCAACTTCTGGCAATGTTCTGAAGTAACCAACTTGACTGGCTCACTGAAGCTCTATTTATGCTCCTTCTCCGAGAGAGTGGGATTATGGGTTTCCTCCCAGAAGTCCCTAAGAACTTCTTGCTTATATGAGCTCTCTAAAGGTATGAACACAAGCATTGTTTTTTATCGGTTCTACTTGTACCTTGTTTCTTCTGGCCCAAAACATCTCCTTAAAGGCTCAGATCAATCATACTGAACCATGCTAAATTAGATAATCATTGTCTCTATCAACTCTAATGGTTTAACAATTTATAAAGATTCCAACAATGAGTTGTTGCAGCCTAAAAAAGTAACAGTAGAAATAGTGACAAAACTTCTGATTTAATCAGCATAAGACATTTTTAGAATAGCAATCTCCTTTTATCATATCCATTTATGCCTATCCTTTTTTTATTGAACAATGTTTAAACGGTTGCACTAAGACATAAGCTATCTTTCCAGTTTTATGCAGATAATAGGTGTCAAAAGTGAAATTTGAACTCAGAACTTTCCAAATTCTGAAGATATACATTATAATATACTATCTCTGAGAACCAATATTAATTATTTATTTACTAACAAACATTTTTAACTCATGTGGAACATTTGTTAGACAAAAGACAAGTATAAAATTTTTGGTTCTATACTTAAAGACTTGCATGTTGGTTTTAGCTGTACTCTTCTGACAGAGACTTTGAAAACCCAGTATTTGTTCCACTACATGGTGAAGTATCAACTGAAAATTTTCATGGGATTGTGAATATAAAAATGAAGGATAAACTTTGGAAATTATGAGTTATATCATCATAGATTTTCAATTGGATAAAAGTCATCTAGATCAATAATTGATTTAACAATTAAAAAAACCTGAAACCCAGAAAAAAAAGTAACTTAAGCAAGATCTCACAGGCCAGCATCATTTTTCTAAAAGAGGCAGCTTAATATAGTGGGAGGTATATAAGTATAGGGGAGGCACAGAAGGCTTGAAGAAAAAAAAAGAAGTTTTAGAATCACTTCTGTAGAGAGTAGAATTTGATGTCAATTACTGTAGAGTGAATGGCTTGCCTTGCCACATTGATAAGATAAACAGTAAATGATAAAATGAAAAGAGTATCAGGCCTGGGATCAGAAAGACACATTTTCATAAGTTCAAATTCGGCTTCATGCTAATTAGCTGTATAACTCTGGATAATTCACTTAACTATTTGCCTCAGTTTTCTAATCTGTAAAATAAGCTGGAGAAGAAAATGGCAAACCACTCCAGTATCTTTGTCAAAGAAACCCCAAATGAGGTCACAATAAACTGCACATAACTGAAATGACTGAACAGAACAAGAACGACAAGGAATAGGTAACATCACAATTGTCATTGATATATTCATCAACTGGGCAACAAAGGCATCATTTGGGGCTTTTTATTTAATAAACAATTTTTTCAATGCAGATACATCAGTCAGTCCATATTACTGAAAAAAAAAAAGCCACAATGGGCACAGAACATTGTAGCTCAGTCAATTATAACAAGCATTAAGTCTTGGCCAATGATAGCAAAGGAATCAGGCACAGCAATACTCAGCTTGGGAATGGACAAAGAAAGAAACAATTCCAGGTAGGCAAGGTGAAGCAAGGTACATGGATAATTCAGAGTTATGAAACAAAGCTAATCTGTGGAAAGTGGATATCACATTGCTAGGTCTTCTGCATTGTGGCAATCATGTACTTTTGTTTCTCAGCCCCTAAGAATATTTCACTTTGACACGTGGTAGCTTGAGCAAAAAGGGGGAGAAAGGGAGAGGGGAATCTTACACTTCTGCCAAAATGAAGACAGTTCCTTGTAGTTGGGTATTAATGAAGATTCGATTAATTCTGGCTTTTAAAATACATTCCTGCCCTCCTGGGATCTTCAACTCTTTTCAAACCTGGGCACCTCAATGGCAGACTTCACATCATAACTAAGCCTAGCTTCTGATTTAAAGTGCACATGAATGCTCCCTATATCCTCCCTTTCTTAATTAGTCCCTTTTCAAAATCATTTCTCAGCTGCTACTAAAACAATCTCTGGCAAAGGGTAAATTCTACATTATGTCAGGAAAAAAAATCTATTTGATCTTCAACCTGAAAGTCTGATGGAATTCTTACAACTACTCTTTCTAACTTACGTGTACAGTGGTTCCCACCCAAATTGGATTTTAAAAATGATTTCTCTCTCTCTGCAATCCAAATGGCACAGAAATATTGAGTTGTTTTCCCGATTTTTCCAGACTTTGGGATCAGACAGTGACTAGACATAAAATTACAATCAAAATACATAGGAAATTGTGAAAAGAGCCCTAATACTGGCAGAAGTAACCTCTGACCCTGATATAGATCAAGGGTTTTGTTCAAGTGTCTTCAATCCAATGTGCAGCCTAACTCCAAAGGGAGTTTCTGAATGATTCTCTTTGGTTTCCTTTTGATATTGAAAGTTTATTTTTATGGCTGATTAAAGTTTATCTTTGTATAACCTGAATCTTAATGTGAGAATATAAAAATTGTGCTTGAAGTTTTAACAGAAGAAAGACTTATTTCTGATTTGAAAACAACATATTCCTTCCAATTCAGATCAGTGCCCAAGCAAGAACACTTGCTTTTCTATTTTCTATTCTATTTTCTCCTGACCAAATTTAGATGGAGACATTCTGTGTTTTATTTTTTATGTCAAAAAAGACACCAATAAATATGACTGTCTGCCTACCACACCTCCAAACATTTAACACTTCTAGTGAGACTAAAAATATTTTGAGGTCCACAAGCTTCCCCTGAAATAAATCAGTGGGATGTGGTGACAGTGTCAAACAAGAAAGATAGGAACTATAAGATTGAGAAAACCACAAGCTAACCAAGGCCACTTGCAAGGTCCCCAAGATATTATGACAATCAAAAAAGAGCATGGCATAGGTATTGTTTAATCTGGGATTATTTGTGCAAGTATGGTGCAAGAGGATATGAAAGGTGTTAACAACAAATGAAACAGTGTATGATTATGCCAAAATTATCAGCAAAATTACCATCTCAGTGGAAAAATTCCAAGTTTGATTTATTTTCCAAAAGTTCCAGGAATATAAGCAACAATAAATAGTATTCATGACTTTGAACCTATCAGAAATATATTTGGGTATATGATAGAATCCCATATACCTCAAATTCAGCATCCTGAAACTCTCAATTCAATCCTTTCTAAAAATTCATATTTCTCTGAGGAAGGCTAATAAAGAGTATAAGCTGCTTGCCCTTAAAATCCTTTTACATTCAAATGCTTATTGTTCCTTGTACTGTCACTCTGAAGCAGGGTCTGCTTTGTCCTTCATTGGGTATATTGAAAAGGTTACAAGGGATATAGCTGATTGCTGATGCAGTAGTTATTATAAAAAGTAACATTTACTTTTCTTTTCAACCCAATTCTGATGTTCAAATATCTCTGTCTTTGGCCGGCTCTTATACTTGAAATTCTAGGTGATAGGATGGTTTTGTAACATAATGACTACATACATATAAGGAGGATATAATGTGATAGGGATGATGCAAAGTATAGTCTAGTGGCAAGGACCATCTGAAGAAGTACAAAAATAATATTCCATTCTCAGACATGACAATTTTTATTTTTCTGTGGCCTCTTCCTTTAAAAATAGTCATGAAATATAGCAAATCAATTAAGTAAAAACAACTAACTCAAGCCAGGGACCATCTCTGACAGCATATGCAATAACCTTGATCCCTAGACCATTATTTCTCTCCTAAGAGAAGGCAGATCATGCACTATCTTCTTTGCTAGCTATTTACTATCCAAATTCACTTCTTTTGAATCACTATTTATCTCTATCTGTTCTCCAAGGTCTTCTCCCCACCCACCTACCAGACATAAAAAACAAAACAATTTTAAAATAGAGATGAAAAATAATCATAATATCTGAGAATAGAATTTATATTTCTGGATCACATCTTAACATATAAAATCGATGGGTTCTTGGAAAAGAGAGGGAGTGCATCTAATATGGTCTAGCAGGAAACATATCTGATGGGGTCCTTGCAAGACTACTCAAAAAGTCTTTAAACTGAATTGGGGCAAGAAGGAGAAATTCTCATACTTCTGCCCATTAATCCTGAGTATAGTAAACTCTGTTCTGAGGAGCCTTTTTATTCTCTATATTCTTTCTCAGCAACCTCAACAATTCTCATGAATATAATTAATATATATCTGCAGATAATTCAAAAATCTAAATATCTAGTCCTAATGTTTCTGCTGGGTTCCACTCCTGTTTTTCTAACTGCCAGTAGGATCTTTGAAACTGCATATCCCCTGTTTTGTTTTTCAGTTCTGTCTGTTTTTTTCATGACCCCATTTGAGGCTTCTTGGCAAAGGTAGTGGAGAGGTTTGCCATTTCCTTCTCCAACTCAGTTTGCAAATGAGGAAACTGAGGCAGATAGGGTTAAGTGACTTGTCCAGGGATAAATAGTTTATTAGTGTTTAAGGTTAGGTTTTGAACTCACAGCATGAAATTTTTCTGACTCCAGGTTTGGTATTCTATTGACTGTGCCACCCAGCAATGCATAACTGTTGCTTGCTTCACTCAGCTTCAATTCATGTAAATTTTTCCAGGCCTTTTCCTGTTCATCTTTTAAAAACTTTTGAATTTAATATAATCAGAATTGTCCATTTTGTCTTTCATAATGTTCTCTAGTTCTTATTTAGTTCCTCCCTTCTACAAATAATTTCTATGTGTGTGTAAATTAATCCTTGTTCTCCTAATTTGTTTATGGCATCATCCTTTATGCCCAAATCATGTTCTTATTTTGACCTTATTTTGGTGTAGAGTGTGAGATGTAGATCTATGCTGAGTTTCTGACATTATTTTCCAGTTTAACCAGCATTTATTTTTTCAAATAGTGAGTTCTTATTTTAAAAACTGAACTTTGGGGGTTTATCAAATACTACATTATTGTGTTGATTTTTGTGTTATGTGTATCTATTCCACTAATTTATCATTTTATTTCTTACTAAATTTTTTTTTATGACTGCAGCTTTATAATACAGCTTTGGGTCTGATATTGTTAAGCCACTGTTTTTTTGCATTTTTTCATTAATTCCCTTGGTATTCCTGATCTTTTATTCTTCTAGATTAATTTTGTTAATGTTTTTCTAGTTCCATAAAATAATTTTTTAGTAGTTTTATTGGTAAGTACTGAATCAATTTAGACAGAATTTTCATTTTTGTTTTATCAACTTGGTCTACCTATGAGCAATTCATATTTTTCCAATTGTTTAGATGAGATGTAATTTGTATGAGAAGTATTTTGTAATTATGTTCATATAGTACCAAGGTTTGTTTTGGCAGGTAGAAACCCAAGTATTTTATTTTGTCTACAGTAATTTTAAATGGAATTTCTCATTCTATCACTTGCTGATAGACTTTGTCAGTAATAATAGAAAAGCTGGTGATTTGTGTGGTTTAATTTATATCCAGCAACTTTGCTGAAACTTTGTTTTAAGTAGGTCTTTGGATGATTTTCTAGGATAGTTTTATTTCTTTTTTTTATAATAACTTTTTATTGATAGAACTCATGCCAGGGTAATTTTTTACAACATTATCCCTTGCATTCACTTCTGTTCCGATTTTTCCCCTCCCTCCCTCCACCCCCTCCCCCAGATGGCAAACAATCCTTTACATGTTGAATAGGCTACAGTATATCCTGGATACAATATACGTGTGCAGAACCGAACAGTTTTCTTGTTGCACAGGGAGAATTGAATTCAGAAGGTATAAATAATCCGGGAAGAAAAACAAAAATGCAAGCAGTTTATATTCATCTCCCAGTGTTCTTTCTTTGGATGTAGCTGCTTCTGCCCATCTTTGATCAATTGAGACTGAATTAGCTCTCTTTATCGAAGAGATCCACTTCCATCAGAATACATCCTCAAACAGTATCATTGTTGAGGTATATAATGATCTCCTGGTTCTGCTCATTTCACTTAGCATCAGTTCATGGAAGTCTCGCCAGTCCTCTCTGTATTCATCCTGCTGGTCATTCCTTACTGAACAATAATATTCCATAATGTTCATATACCACAATTTACTCAACCATTCTCCAATTGATGGGTAGTTTTATTTATTTATTGCCTATTTTAATTTCTTTTTCTTTTCTTATTGCTAAAGTCAATATTTCTAATATAATATTGAATAATAGTGATGTAATATACCACTTGAGGTGCCCTAATTTGGGGGTGGAGAGGACTTCTGTTCTAACAAGTCAGATGAGAAAACAAGTCAGTCTGTACATTTGGTCAGACCACCATTCTGTCTCAATTGTGAATATATATATATATATTAGTCATATTAACTTATGACAAATTATTTTGTCTCTGCCCAGTTTTCTGATTTGTTGTGAAGACCATAATTGCCAAAGTGCTTACCATGAAATGTGCTATTTGAATGTTAACTGTGTTATTGAATATAGTTGCTTCATACTTTGGTACTTTTGATAACTTTATGATTTTTTTTATGTAACCAACAGATAAATGATTTCTATGTGTGTGTAAAATAATTAGGAAATTTGTCTGAGATATGATGATAAAAGCAATTTTAAAGGAACTCTAATTAAGGCCCACTAAAGGGATATGTAAATTATGATCTGTTTACCTTGGCAGTTCTAACAGAAGAATTTGGAAATTTTATGAAAATAGAAAAGCAGTTTGCTAACTCTGACAAACAGCCTGCTTTTGATTTATCTAGGGTCCCACCTCTGAGGGCTGTTAGTAAAAACTGGCCCTTATCCTTTTCCTGGCTCACAAAGGAGAAGTGATTTGTGTAAATAGGAAAATAACCAAATTGCAATTCAGTTTGTCTAGAACATTTAATCAGAATCTAAGGAATCTCATTAACTAAAGTTGTCAATTTTTAAAATCTGTTCTGTCTCACTGTTAAGAATTGTCTTGTTTTCTCCCTAAAACAAAAGGGAAACTTATTTAAGGAAATAAGTACAGCTAATATTATTTAGATTTTCCTTAGGAAAATTCTAAAATTGTTAACTAAGCTACTTGGAGTTATTGTCATCATATTAAACCTATCAGTTCACCTCCAAATATGAGATGTGCAACACCTATCCCCCTTCACAGAGTGGGGAAGGTATCAAATAGCACAGCCCACAAAAACACTAAGAATAGTTGGTGTGGGCAACAACAAACTCAGCCCCTTCCCTGGGGTCCCTGTCAATTCCACTTAATTTGTAAGAATGCCAGTTTTTCCTGAAACCACCAGGTTAAGCAATGGTATCAGCCCTGAGAACTGAGTCTCAGTTTCTAAACAAGGAATGTGTTTACTAAGAATCTATACGTTTCTTTAATGATTGATCCTTTGCACCAGAATAAGTTAAAACACATAAAATATGTTAAACAAAATCTATTATGTTTATAAGTCCTGGTAAACTTTTAAAATAATGTATCTAGCCCTAAGCAGTGATTGGTAGAATTTGCTATCAGAGATAAAATCTGTTGGGACTGTAAATGATACTCTTTTCAGTTTTGAATTTGATCGCCAGATCATTGCCAGGCCAATAGAGGCCTACTGAAAAGAAAAATGCTATAAATTACTCAGGGAATGTTTTCCTGAAATGTTTAGGTGGATAAGTTATTAAGGCAAAAGCTGGGAGGACACAACCTTAGCCTCTGCTTAAGGTGGGATCCTTTTGACTCAGTTTTCCAGTTCTGTTTCTTTGTTTCCCACCTGATTATTTCTGAGTCTGGTTAATTATTACTGCATGATCATCTGTCAAAGAGATCTGAGGATACCTCATCCTGTCATGTATGTACTCTGAGGCTGAGGCCTGAAGGAGTTGTTTTGATTCTATTATAATCATGTCCTTGCTTTTTATCTTTTATAGCAAATTTCTGTAATTTGCAAAGGGTCAGTAGAAGCCATGAGCCCAATACCATTACCCCTGGGGACAAAATGGTTCTCTACTCTAGATCTTAAAAGATGCTTTTTAAAAATATACCATTGTATAAAGACAATCTCTTGTATGGGTTAGATGATATCTTGATAGTCAGCTGTTCCCAAGAGGCTTCTCTGACTGCAGCCATACAAACCCTTAACTTCCAGTCCCCTTCCCCCCTCACCCTCGCGCCCCCCAGGGCTATGAAGTTTCCTTTTTAAAGGCCCACACAACTTTTATCAATATGATTAAGACCCTGAAAGCTAAACTAATCTCTTGCTCAGACCTCAGGCCAATCTAAAGCCTTTTCACGTTGTATGGTGATGAAAGGTGGAGCCAAGTCCTAGTGCTTTGCTTGACTCAGGCCCTAACCCTTTGCTTACTTCTCAAAGAAATGTGGTGTCTTTGGGGTGATCCTCTTGCCTTAGAGCTAGGTGCTACAGCCCTTCTAATTAAGGAAGACTCTAAACTCACCCTAGGTTAATCCCAATCAAATTCAGAGAATTTTTGAAGCCAAAGTCATCGGTGGCTTGATAATGGGAGGCTTACCAAGAATCAGATTTTCCTGCAAGATATTCCTAACTTGACTCTCCTAGAGAGAACTCTCTCTGAGAGCCTTTGTCTGTTTCTTATATATGAGAGAGTGGGATTGTGGGATATCTCCCAGTGTGCTCTCTGGTCCTAAGAGCTTCAAGGGAGGTGTGAATTCGGATATCTCATATTAAACCCTGAAATCTGTTGTATCTCACTTTTAAGAATTGTACCCTTTGTGGCTTTTAAGAAACGTACCCTTAACCCTGCCACTTTACTCCCTGACAATACTCAGTCGGGTAACATTATAACCCAGATGGTGAATGATTGGTCCAGTTTTATTAAAAATGGGGAAAGGAATGAGAGTGAGCATTTATACAGACTCCAAATTTGCTTTTCAAATTTTGCATATTTATGGAGCTATATGGAATGAAAGGGGACTTTTGACAGAAAAAAAATTCTCCTATTAAATATGCAAGGGAAACAGGTGTGCAGATTCAGCTGCCTGTGCTGCTACCCATTTGTCCCTGAACATGGCACCTTTACTTTCCCAGTTCCCTGACTCTAACTCCTTCTATCCCTTCATATAGCTCATTGCAGAAGAAAGGGGATACACCCTTTCTCCTGGGTAGTTTCAAACACCATCAGGCCAGCTTCTAATCAGCTTCTAATCCCAGAGTCAAGCCAGTGGGAACTTCTTTTTGGCCTGCCCAGCTCTTTGCAGAGTGACAATTGCCCATCCTTTACTTCTAAAATAACTCAAAAGGTGGCTGAGGCACTTAAAATTATCTTTCTTTCTTGTTATTTTATTTTCCACTTTTTCCAGGTATACCTTTAACAATATCGCAAGGATGAGAGCTTTATCTTAGTATTTTTTCTCCAGTTCTCTTGATGTCACTCTCGTGGCACCTGCCAATGGGGGGGATAACTCTTTAATCTTTAGTCAGTCTATGAAACTCTGAGGGCAATGGGGTCATTAAGGATTGTTGAAGGTGCCCTCAGCATCCTCAAGGCAGCCCACATATGCTACCTAATGCATTATTTGCAAAGGCCCCATTCCTAAATGTCATCATCACCACTCTGGATTCCACCCATTTGTACTAGCTACCTCACCAAGGGAAAAATTTTAACCTAACTATCCTCTGTTTTCTTGCCAGAAAGAATATCTTACCTACATAAGAAAGAATATCTTACCTACATAATAATTTTAGGATCTTCATTCCAAAATTATCCTGGCAAACTCTCTCATAATGTTTCTACACCACCTTCCTTGAAGTTTCTTCTTAACCTCCTGAGAACTAACATTCAAAATTCCAAAGCCAGCCAGTGGAAACTTCTCTATGGCCTGCACTAAGCTACATACTTAAAAAAAATGCTCTCCAATGCCTTGTGAAAGCTATTTTCACTGGTCATAAACTAGGAGAAACAAGTAAACAGATCTGTCATATATGCCCAGTTTGTGCCCAAATAATTCTGAAAGGGCTGCTAACTACCTCCCTTCCCCCATCCTGAAGCCTATCTGGAGGAGGGATACACACTTAAGCAAAGACTAGCAGATGGATTTTACATATATGCCCTCTCTCAGAGGCTTGAAACTGCTTTTTGGTTTTTGTTGTCACCTTTATTAATTGGCTAAAAGTCTTCCCTTGTAAGATGAAAAGGCTAAGAGGTTTTGCTAAAGAAGATCGAATCCATTTAAAATTAATTATTATCTCCCCTTTGCATGCCATACTCTCTACCCAATGGCTAACACCTTTTAAACATTATGGTGCTTGTACCCTAGGTCATCTTAGTGCTCCTTTCACTGGGATATAAACTTTAGCCCCAACCCTTCAGAGAGACAAAAGCGGGAATTTGGGGGGAAACATTCTTTGTTATTTAACCTATGAAAAACTGTTTGGATAAGAGGCATTCGTGATAGCCTCATCTCACCCCCCAGCCTTCCTCTGGATGGGGTTTCTGGCTATTGTCTCTACTAACTCCTATTACTCTATTTTAATTATTATTTTTTTGTTCATATTTGGCCCCTGCATTTTAACATACTTGTGAGATCTGTTTTCTCCAGGCTCCAAGCCATAAACCACCAACTATTTGTTCACCCTGAATATCATTGGCTAACTGATTCTGACACCTAGCAACCCTCTGAATGCTGCTGCCACCATCTTACCTCCTCTTCCCAGTCTGGATCCCATTAGGGACAGCCCTACACCCCTTATCAACACAACACATCCAAAAGATGAGCTCTCTGTCCCTTTGCATTTGGGGTTCAAACTTTTTGATTGTTGGAATACATGGCAGAACTGTTGGAATACACGGGAGCCACCTGACAGTTGCTGCTGGAGTTCCAACCCAGAATGGATCTTCTTTTGTGAGAGGATGATACAAGGAGATTGAGAGGTAGTTGCTGTTCTCTGGACTGTTGGAATCTTTACAAACTGCTAACTCATTAGAGTTGATAGATTATTGATCTGATTTTACAAGGAGATGTTTTGGGCCAGAACCTGAAACAAGGTACTAAGTAGAACTAATTGATACAATGCTTGTGTTCACACCTTTACTCATTGGATTTCATACATTTGGGAGATTTCAGAGTTTAGTATGAGATATCCGAATTCACACCTTTCTTGAAGCTCTTAGGACAAGAGAGCACGTTGGGAGATATCCCACAATCCCACTCTCTCATATATAAGAAACAGAGGCTCTCATAGAGAGTTCAGCTGAATTAGATTGAGAGAGGAACCAGTCAAGAGAGTTACTTTGGGTTAGAGTGAGTTACTTCGGAACATTGACTGGGGTCGGAGAGGAGCACTCTGGGAGGAAGCCCACAAGCCCTCTCTCCAAGGCAAGAGAGATTCATTCCATTTTCCATTTGGCTGGCTGGAGGCTGAAGAAAGCAGAGGCAGAAGCAAAAGACAATCTGCAAGAGCTCTTGGAACCAAGCAGAGAAATAGGCCTCAACTAACTGGGCTATTTAGGAAGGAGAAAATAAACGTTTGCATTTTTACCAGCTGGCTCCATTTGGGGTGATTATTACTCTTAATCAAAACTAAGGCTGCCTCCAGAAAACCTCCTTGAAAAACCTGTTCTCTCCCAGAGAGAATGATTATTATTTTAAAGAAGAAAAATACCAGCATCTGACCTCTCTGACTGAGAGGCCAATGTGTTGTCTGACTCCTCTCCTCTTCCCTCTGCCTCCAATTTATCTCATTCCCAGTCCGCAACACCTGTGTCCACAAAGACTGCCTTGCAACTCCTTCAGATACTATAATCCTCAGCTGTGGAGGCTCTCAGAGAATTGACCTGTCCCTTAACAATTTCCTGTTTTGTTTTTGTTTTTTGTTGTTTGTTTGTTTGTTTTTGTTTTTTTGCTATTATTTTCTCCCCACAGCATGGTCCCCACACTGAGGAATGCAAGCAACACTATCACTTCTGGATGATTGTAGCAGATGTTGATCGAGGCAAACTTTTAATGGAGAAGAGGACTCTAGTCAGGACAGGCATTTAAGTCTCTCATCTGTCTCCTGGCTCAGCCCTTTAATGTACTGGCCCATTTAATTACCCTGACTAAAAAAGTCTTACCGGGGCTCTTCTTCCTTAATTCTGGAAGGATCCTTCTCAGGAACAGGGCTGATTCTTTTTGTAAATCTTCTACATCCACGTTCTTATCTTCTACTCTACGTTTAGGCACCATATGTTGGAATTCATGGGAGAGCTGCTGGATTACATTAGAGCCATCTGACAGTGGCTGCTGAAGATCCAACCTAGACTTGCAGAATGGATCTCCTTTTGTGAGAGGATGATACAAGGAAACTGAAAGGCAGTTGCTGTTCTCTGACTTCTCTGACTGAGAGACCATTGCGTTGTCTGACCTCTCTCCTCTTCTTTCTGCCTCCAATTTATCTGCAACACCTGTGTCCACAAAGGATGCCTTGCAACTCCTTCAGATGTTATGATCCATAGCTATGGAAGTTCTCGGAGAATTATCCTGTCCCTTAACATTAACATATTGTTGGTAGATTTGTGAACTGATTCAACCATTCTGAAGAGCAATTTGCAACTACACCCAAAAAGCAAACTGTATATATCCTTTGATCCAGCATTCTTTCTATTGGATTTGTATCCCAAAGAGATCAAAAAGCAGGCAAAGGGACCTACATATGCAAAAATGTTTGTGGCAGCCTTTTTGTAGTAGCAAGAGATGGAAACTGAGGAAATGTCCTTCAATTGGAGAATGGCTAAATAAAGTATGATATATGAATGTCATGGAATATTATTATTTTATAAGAAACAATCAAAAGGAAAATTTCAGGGAGATCTGAGAGATTTACATGAACTGACACTAAGTGAAGTGATCAGAACCAGGAGATCATACAATGAGATGACTTGGGGCAATTCTGATGATCTTGTGATGAAAATAGACATCTACATCCAGAGAAAAGATTGTGGGAACCAAGTGTGGATCACAACATAATATTTCACTCTTTTTTGTTATTGTTTGCTTGCATTTTGATTTCTTTCTCAGTTTTTTCCTTGTGTGCCATGGGAATTGTAGAAATATGTATAGAAGAATTGCATATGTTCAACATATATTTGATTACTTGTCATCTAGGGGAGGGAGTAAATAAAGGAGGGAAATTCAGAACACAAGGTTTTGGAAGGTCAATGTTGAAAAATTATCCATGTATATGTTTTGAAAATAAAAAAGCTTTAATAATAATTTTAAAAAGATAGAAATAATCTCCAAGTCAAGGAATTCTCAGACCAATTGTATACTTTGAATACTATATACCAGACTAATATAGGTAACAAATATCACAATATCTCCTTTCAAAAAGCTTATTAAATGTAAGAAGTAGAAGGAATAATAGAGAAGCGAAATCACAGTTGCTTATACTTATATTTTAAAAGGAGTGAAAAGAAGATGCTCTCTGAAGCCAGAGAAATAACTGATAAATTAAAGTATGTGTAGAATAATTTTATACACATACATGCATATATATGTTTGTAATGGTAGCCATCTCTTAGATGAGTGCAGGAGAAAAAATGGTATTTACATGATAAATTTATTACATGTTTAAAAAGAAGTTATATAATAGATTGAAGTTTCATATGTAATTTTCTTTTTTTCTTCATGCTATGTTGTAGAAATATTTTATTCCATAAATTAAAAAGAAGATAAATATATTTTAAAAACATAATTTCTGTTTATGCAGTAACACAAAATACTATACCAGCATTGAAGAACTTCTACTAGTTTCTTAGAGATGGAGCCACTGCTCCTATACTCTGTTATGAACTTGTATATAATTTTTATAGGCTTCCATCCTAAAGGAATCTGGCCACTGTAAGTGGAGGGATAGGCTCCATTTTCTTTTTTCTTTTTAATTTATTTATTCAATACTTTCCTACAGTTACATTCAAAACATTTTTTTTACACTTATTTTTAAAACTTTTGAATCCCCAGTTCTCTTTCTTGTTCTCACCATCAATTAAAAAACCCACTTAATGCAGTTATGCAAATCATTTCCTCAAAAGTCATGTTGAGAGAGGGGTGGAGCCAAGATGATGGAGAAGGTACTGTGGTGTTCTTTTTCTTTAATATAATAAGATAAAGAGCAGGTTTCTCTTCTTTAAAATATATAATATGTGATGATTGGCTCTGGGAGAGAGGGGCAGGTTTCTCGGAGGAGGTTTTCTTGGAGGCAGCTTTAGTATCAATTCAGATCAATAATTATCCCAAATCCAGGCAGCTGGTAAAAATACAAACGTTTATTTTCTCCTTCCAAAATAGCCTGGTTAGTTGAGGCCTATCTCTCTGCTTGGTTCCAAGAGTTCTTGCAGATTGTCCTTCAGCCTTTGCCTCTGCTTTCTTCAGCCTCCAACCAACACAGAGATGGAATGAATCTCTTGTCTCCTTCACTTGGGGCTCAGCTAGCTTTCTGGAGAGTTTTTCAGACCAGCTTGGTCTCAGTGGGGGAGGTGCAAGAGCCCAGCCACCACAGTGGTGTGAAATGAAGATGAATCTGGTTGTGCCTCTAAGAGAGCCTTCTCAGTCTTCACTGAACTCTCGACAAAGATGTCGAGCTTCTTCCTCTCAAAACTCTTCTTCCGCTACCAGCCTGCCAAGTGGAAAAATGGAATGGATCTCTCTTGCTTCAGAGAGAGGACTTCTGGTGTAATTCCGCTGAAATCTGACCGAGAGCCTCTGTCTGTCTCTTTTATATGAGAGAGAGGAATTGTGGTATATGAGAGAGAGGGATTATGGATTTCTCCCATAGTGCTCTCTGAACCTAAGAGCTTCAAGGGAGGTGTGAATTCACAAAGTTACAACTTTTACTTTGTGAATCTGGCATATTTGTGAACAACAATGAGTAAAGGTGTGAACACAAGCATTGTATTAATTAGTTCTACTTAGTACCTTGTTTCAGGTTCTGGCCCAAAACATCTTCTTGTAAGATCAGATCAATAATCTATCAACTCTAATGAGTTAGCAGTTTGTAAAGATTCCAACAAGGTACATGTGACTTTCTAAGCTCCTCTCATCCCCTCACAACCAACTATTAAATTCAGCCTCAAAAAGAGTGCTTGACTGCTAAAATTCATGAAGATTAGAAGCACACAACTTACAAGACTAAAATAATCTGGAAGATCGCCAGGAAAGGTTTGTCCTGAGAGGCCAGGAACAGATCAGCACAGGGAGGGAGAGACTAGCCTCTGGAGCAGACCAGGGTCAAGGATTACCTCTGTGGCTAGAAAAGTTATAGAGATGACTCTGCCAGAGGCTGACTGCTCTGCCTTGATTAGAAAGCAGTAAACCAGCAGAGGAATTAAAGCCAAAGACAGAGGGTACTCTCTAAAAAATGCCAGAACCTAACAAGATGTGACTATGACCACCCAAAACCAGAAGTGACTCAGGCAGACCTATAACACATCCCTGTAGCCACATCCTGCAGTACAAGGCTTTTGTGGGGGCAGTTACAAATATGCACAGAAGTGGGGCACAGCTTGGGTCAGGATCTAATCTGCACAGTGTGGGGCTTGGCCTGGGGCAATAGAATATCTGCAGCAGACTGTGCTTCTCGGGGCAGAGACACTTCCAGTCCCTGCAGGTTATTCACTGCTCAGCCGCTAATACCCAGAGCCCAAAGGTGGGCTTTGGCTTGGGGTAGTGAAACATTTAGTTCTAGGGAAGTCCTTAACTCACACAGCAGGGTTCTTTGCAGGGCACTTTCCCAGCTCAGCCCTGGAAGCCTGAGTTACTTCCCGGTCCTCTTTTCCAGAGCACTCCAGTACCTCACTGCACTTTGTAGCCAGTTGGCTACCCCTCCATACACCTATCACTGCTCTGCAGATGAAGCAGGTAACCTCCTGGCCCTAAAAGCAGACCCTACAGGCTTTAAAAAATGAATAAAAAAATCAAAAGTATGATTGATAGCTTCTATACAGAAAGAGAGAAGCTTTTCAACCCCAAGGAGACTAACAGCAGACAGTCTCCAGACAATTGTTGGTCCCCAACACAAAAGGCCCTCCTAGAAGAGACTATTAAAAATCTTAAAAGAGAACTAGAAGAAAAATGGGGAAAGGAAAGAGAAGCTATGCAAAAGAGCAACAACTTCCTGAAATATCAATTGGAAAAGGTAAAAAAAAAAAAAAAAAACTCCCAAGAAGTGCAGGGAAACAGAATTTGTGAATTGGAAAGAGAAAATAACTCACTAAAAAAAAATTACTGAAATGGAAAAAAATTCCACAGAGCAAAACAACACATTTAAAAACTCAATTGGACATATACAAAAAGAAGTTAAAAAAAAAAAAAACTAATGAAGAAAATAACTCACTAAATATCAGAACTGAACAAATAGAAATGACTGATTCATTGAGACATCAAGAATCAGTCAAGCAAAACCAAAAAAATGAGAGATTAGAAAAAAATGTCAAATATTTACTTGGAAAAACAACAGACCTGGAAAATAGATCTAGGAGAGATAACCTGAGAATCATTAGACAACCTGAAAATTATGATGAAAAAAAGAGCCTAGATACTATTTTACAGGAAATCATCAAAGAGAATTGCCCAGAAGTAATAGAACTGGAAGGTAAAAATAGGCATTGAACGAATTCATTGAAAACTTTCTGAAAAAGACCCTAAAATAAAAACTCCAAGGAATATTGTGGCCAAATTTAAGAATTTTCAGACTAAAGAAAAAATATTACAAGTAGCTAGGAAAAAACAATTCAAATACCAAGGTGCCACAATAAGGGTCACTCACGATCTGGCTGCCTCAATATTAAAGGATCAAAGACCCTGGAATCTGATATTCCCAAAAGCAAAATAACTTGGAATGCAGCCAAGAATAAACTACCCAGCTAAGCTGAGCATTTTTTTCCATAGAAAAAGATGGACATTTAACAAAACAGAGGAATTCCATTTGTTTCTAAGGAAATAACTACACTTAAACAAAAAATTTGATCTCCAAACATAGGATTTAAGAGAAGTAGAAAAAGGTAAAAGGAACTCTTGAGAACTGTATTTCTGTTGTGGATATACATAAAAACCACATGTTTAATGTATAATTTGATTTTACTGATATAACATTAAAAAAAGGGAAGTAGAAATAGAAAGGGGATAGTGTCAAAAAAAAAAAAGGGCAAAGGGAAGATAAAAAGAGAGAAACTACATCCCACGATGATGAAAGGAAACCTATCATATCTGAGGGAACATAGAGAGGGGGAAGAACATTGTGTGAATCCTACTCTCATTAGAGTTGGCTCAAAGAAGAAATAATTGACATATTTGTTTTTTTCAGAGAATCTTCTCTTACCTCATTAAAAAGTGGGAGAGGAAAACGGAAAAGGAAAAGAGTAACAAGGGAAGGGTGCAAGAAAGGGGAAAGGATTCAAAGGGAAGAGGGAGGGATCCTAAAGAGGGAGAGCAGTGTGGCACAAGTGGGACCCATAAGTTTAATACTAGGGAAGGGCAAGAAAAAGAAAAGCATAATCTGGGGATATTATGATGGCAGGAAATACAGAATTAGTAATTTTAACAATAATTGTGAATGGGATGAACTCTCCCATAAAGTAGAGGTGGATAGTAGACCGGATCAAAAGTCAGAACCCTACAATATGTAATTTACAGGAAATATATTTAAAATAAGGAAATACATACAGAGTAAAGGTAAAATGCTGGAGCAGAATCTATTATGCTTCAGGTGAAGTCAAAAAAGCAGGGGTAGCCATTTTTATCTCAGATCAAGCAAAAGCAAAAATTGATCTAATTAAAAGAGATAAGGAAGGAAGCTATATCTTGCTAAAGGGTACTATAGATAATGAAACAATATCAGTATTAAACATGTATGCACCAAGTGGTATAGGATCTAACTTCCTAAAGGAGAAGTTAAGAGAGTTGCAAGAAGAAATAGACAGCAAAACTATAATAGTGGGAGATCTCAATATTGCACTCTCAGAATTAGATAAATCAAACCACAAAACAAATAAGAAAGAAGTTAAAGAGGAAAATAGAATATTAGAAAAATTAGGTATGATAGGTCTTTGGAGAAAACTAAATGGTGACAGAAATGAGTATACTTTCTTCTCAGCAGTTCATGGAACCTACACAAAAATTGACCATATATTAGGACATAAAGACCTCAAAATTAAATGCAGGAAGGTAGAAATAGTAAATGCTTTCTTTTCAGATCATGATGCAATAAAAACTACATTCAACAAAAAGTTAGGGGTAAATAGACCAAAAAGCAATTGGAAGCTAAATAATCTCATCTTAAAAAATGATTGGGTGAAAAAGCAAATTATAGACACAATTAATAATTTCACTCAAGATAATGGCGATGATGAGACATCATACCAAAATTTGTGGGATGCAGCCAAAGCAGTAATATGGGGAAATTTTATATCCTTAGAAACTTACTTGAATAAAATAGAGAAAGAGAAGATCAATGAATTGGGCTTGCAACTTAAAAAGCTAGAAAAAGACCAAATTAAAAACCCTCAATCAATTACTAAACATGAAATTCTAAAATTAAAAGGAGAAATTAATAATATTGGAAGCAAAAAAAAACTATAGAAATAAATAAAACTAAGAGTTGGTTTTATGAAAAAAACAATAAAATTGATAAACTTTTGGTAAATCTGATTAGAAAAAGAAAGGAAAATCAAATTAGTAGTTTTAAAAATGAAAAGGGAGAACTTTCCACCAATGAAGAGGAAATTAAAGAAATAAAGAAATAATAAGGGGTTACTTTGCCCTACAAATTTGATAACCTAAACAAAATGGATGATTACCTCCAAAAATATAGGCTTCTCATTTTAACAGAGGAGAAAGTAAATTGCTTAAATGGTCCCATTTCAGAAAAAGTAATAGAACAAACTATTAAGCAACTCCCTAAAAAATATCCCCAGGACCAAATGGATTTACATGTGAATTTTACCTAACATTTAAATAACAATTAGCTCCAATGCTATATAAACTGTGTGAAAAAATAGGGAATGAAGGAGTCCTACCAAATTCCTTTTATGACACAGACATGGTAGTGATACCTAAACCAGGTAGGTTGAAAACAGAGAAAGAAAATTATAGACCAATCTCCCTAATGAATATTGATGCTAAAATCTTAAATAAAATATTAGCAAAAAGACTACAGAAAATCATCCCTAGGATAACACACCATGATCAAGTAGGATTTATACCAGGAATGCAGGGCTGGTTCAATATTAGGAAAACTAGCAGTATAATTGGCCATATTAATAACCAAATTAACAAAAACCATATGATCATCTCAATAGATGCAGAAAAAGCATTTGTTAAAATCCAAGATCCATTCCTATTAAAAAAAAAAAACAAAAAACAAAAAACACTTGACAGTATAAGGAATAAGTGACCTTTCCTTAAAATAATCAGTAGCATCTACTTAAAACCATCAGTAAGCATCATATGTAATGGGGACAAATTGCAACCATTCCCAACAAGATCAGGAGTAAAACAAGGTTGCTTAATATCATCCTTACTATTCAATATCATATTAGAAATGTTAGCTGTGGCAATAAGAGTTGAGAAAGCGATTAAAGGAATTAGAGTAGGCAATGAGGAAACCAAATTATCTCTCTTTGCTGATGATATGATGGTATACTTAGAGAACCCCAGAGATTCTACTAAAAAGTTATTAGAAACAATCCACACCTTCAGCAACATTGCAGGATACAAAATAAACCCACATAAGTCATCAGCATTCTTATATATCACTAACAAAACCCAACAGTTAGAGTTACAAAAAGAAATTCCATTTAAAGTTATTACTGATAGTATAAAATATTTAGGAATCTATCTGCCAAGGGAAAATCAGAAACTTTATGAGCAAAACTACAACACACTTTCCACACAAATTAAGTCTGATCTAACCAACTGGAAAAATATTAAATGCTCTTGGATTGGGTGAGCAAATATAATAAAGATGACAATACTACATAAACAAATCTATTTAGCACTATACCAATCAAACTCCCAAAAAACTATTTTAATGACTTAGAAAATATAACAACAAAGTTCATATGGAAAAACAAAAGTTCAAGAATTTCAAGGGAATTAATGGAAAAAAAAATCAAATGAAGGTGGCCTAGCTGTGCCAGATCTAAAATTATATTATAAAGTAGCAGGTACCAAAACCATTTGGTATTGACTAAGAAATAGATTAGTTGATCAGTAGAATAAGTTAGGCTCAAAGGACAAAACAGCCAATAATTTTAATAATCTAGTGTTTGACAAATGCAAAGACCCCAGTTTTGGGGATGAGAACTCACTATTTGACAAAAATTGCTGGGAAAATTGGAAACTAGTACGATAGAAACTAGGCATTGACCCATACTTAACACTGTACACCAAGATAAGGGCAAAATGGGTTCATCACGTAGGCATAAAGAATGAGATTATAAATAAATTGGAAGAGCATAGGATAGTTTACCTCTCAGACCTGTGGAAGAGGAAGGAATTTATGACCAAAGAAGAATTAGAGATCATTATTTATCACAAAATTAAAAAAAAATTGATTCTATCAAATTGAAAAGTTTTTGTACAATCAAAACTAATACAGACAAGATTAGAAGGGAAGCAATAAACTGGGAAAACATTTTTACAGTTAAAGATTCTAATAAAGGCCTCATTTCCAATATATAGAGAATTGACTCTAATTTATAAGAAATCAAGCCATTCTCCAATTGATAAATGGTCAAAGGATATAAACAGACAATTCTCAGATGAAGAAATTGAAACTATTTCCAGCCATATGAAAAGATGTTCCAAGTCATTATTAATCAGAGAAATGCAAATTAAGACAACTCTGAGATATCACTACACACCTGTCAGATTGGTTAGAATGACAGGGAAGAATAATGCTGAATGTTGGAGGGGATGTGAGAAAACAGGGACACTAATATCTTTTTGGTGGAATTGTGACTACTTCCAGCCATTCTGGAGAGCAATTTGGAACTATGCTCAAACATTTATCAAACTGTGCACACCCTTTGATCCAGCAGTTTCTACTGGGCTTATACCCCAAAAAGATACTAAAGAAAGGAAAGGGACCTGTAGATGCCAAAATGTTTGTGGCAGCCCTGTTTATAGTGGCTAGAAACTGGAAAATGAATGGATGCCCATCAATTGGAGAATGGTTGGGTACATTGTGGTATATGAATGTTATGGAATGTCATTGTTCTGTAAGAAATGACCAGCAGGATGAATACAGAGAGGCTTGGAGAGATTTACATGAACTGATGCTAAGTGAAATAAACAGAACCAGGAGATGATTATATACTTCAACAACAATACTATATGAAGATGTATTCTGATGGAAGTGGATTTCTTCGACAAAGAGATCTAACTCAGTTTCAATTGATCAAGGATGGACAGAAGCAGCTACACCCAAAGAAAGAACACTGGGACATGAATGTAAACTGTTTGCATTTTTGTTTTTCTTTGCGGTTTATTTTTACCTGCTGAATCCAATTCTTCCTGCACAACAAGAGAACTGTTCAGTTCTGCACACATATATTGTATCTAGGATATACTGGGACATATTTAACATGTATAGCACTGCTTGCCATCTGGGGGAGGTGGTAGAGGAAAGGAGGGGAAAAGTCGGAACAGAAGTGAATGCAAGGTATAATGTAAAAAATTTACCAGGCATGGGCTCTGTCAATAAAAAGTTATAATTATGAAAAAACAATGTCACATTGAGAAAGAAAACATAGGCCTCTGATTCTAATAAACAAAAAATTACCTCAAGAAAAATAAAGTGAGAGAAAGAGACAGAGATAGATAGACACACACGTGCACCAAACACACACACACACACACACACACACACACACACACACACAAATATTTCAATGTATATTCAGCCATAATTAATTTTTTTTTCTGTGTATAGATAAAATCTTTCATCACAAGTCCTTCAGAGTAGGCGTGGATCAATATATTGCTAAGAATAGCAAAGACATTTACAACTGCTCATGTCAGAATATTGCTATTAATCTTTATACAGAACATTTCCTTTTGCTTGATTTTATGGAGAACTTTCCAGGTTTTATTCTGAAAGCATCCTGCTTATCATTTCCACAAAACAATAATATTCCATCAAAAATGCCATAATTTTCTCTGTTATTCCCCTACTCCTCCACTAGTGAGCATTCTCTCCATTTCCATTTTTTGACTTGAGAAGAGAGCTGCTATAAATATTTTTTGTATATATAAATCATTTTCCCTTTTTAAAAAATCTCTTGATATTCATGCCTGGTAGTGGTGTTGTTTGATCAAAGGATATGGATGAATTAATAGCCTTTTGTGTACAGATCATATCTTTTGATTATTTATCAATTGGGGCATGGCTCTTACTTTTTATAAAATTTGATTCAGTTCCCTCTATGTATGAGAAATGAGGCCTTATTATAGAAACTTGCATCGTAATTCTTTTAAATATTATTATTAGTATCTGTATTAACATCATTTATTCTTTCCTTCTACTCTGTTCTTCCTCAAAAGGGACCTCTACCCTTCCACCACCTTCCCCAACTTGCCCTCTTTTTTATTTCCCTCTTATTTTTCTGCAAGGTAAGAGAAATTTCAATATTCATATTGAGTGTTTATGTTATTTTTCTTTTTGAGCCAATTTTGATGAGAGTAAGGTTTACTCACTGGCCATCTCCTCTCTCTCTCCTCTTTCCACTTAAAAACTTTTTCTTGCCTCTTTTTTATGGCAGATAATTTACACCACTCCACTTCTTTCTCTTTCTTCTGTACATTCCTCCCTCAATCCTTAATTTCATCATTTTTAAAAGATATTATCCCTTCATATTTTACTCATACCTGTACCCTTTGTCTATATAGTCTCCTCTAACAGCCATAATAATGAGAAAATTCTAATGAATTACAAGTGTTATCCTCTCATATAGGAATGTAAACAAATAAACCTTATTAACTCTTTTATCCTATCAATTTCCTGATTATCTCCATATGTTTCTCCTGAGTTCTATATCTGATCTGGTCTTTTTATTGTTAAATGCTCAAAAATCCTTTTCTTCATTGAATGACCACCTTTTCCTTTGAAGAATTATACTCAGTTCTGCTGGGTAGGTGATTCTTGGTTGTAATCCTAGCTCCACTGCTTTCTGGAATATCATATTCCAAGTCCTCCAGTTCTTTAAGGCAGAAGCTGCTAAATTGTAAATGGAGAATAGGTCTCCATTATGCTTAGATTGTTTCTTTCTGAATGCTTGCAATATTTCTCCTTGACCTGGGAGTTCTGGGATTTGGCTATAATATTCCTGGGAATTTTCATTTAGGGATCTCTTTTAAGAAGTGGTCAGTGGATTCTTTCAATTCCTATTGTACCCCTTCATTCTAGAATATGAGGACAGTTGTCCTTGATAATTTCTTGAAAGATAATGTCCAGGCAATTTTTTATTAATCATAACTTTCAGATAGACCAATGATTTTAAATTCTCTCTCCTGGATCAATTTCAGGTTAGTTGTTTGTCCCATGAAATATTTCACATTTTTCCTATCTTTTTCATTTTTTTGTTTTGCTTTATTGTATCTTGTCTTTTCATAAAGTCATTAGTCTCCATTTGCTAAATTCTAATTTTTAAGGAATTATTTTTCTCAGGAAGCTTTTGTATCTCCTTTCCTAATTTGCCAATTTTTCTTTTTAAGTCATTCTTCTCATAACTTTTTCGTATTTTTGTATTTCCTTTTGCAAAACTCTCAATTCTTTTCCTAATTTTTCCTCTATCTCTCTTAATTGATTTTGAGTTCTTCCATAGCCTCAACCCAATTCTTATATTTTTTAAAGGCTTTGGATGTGGGAACTTTGATTTTGTTGTCTTCTTCTGAGTGTTTGTTTTGATCTTCCTTATGCTCATATTAATTGTCTATGATCAGACTTTTTTGCTGTTGTTTGTTCATTTTACTAACCTCTTGCTTGGCTTTAACTCTTTGTTAAATTAAGGCTTAATTTACAGAGACTCTGTTTCCAGGCTGCCCTGGAATTGTTACAAGTGTTCCTCCCCTCAAAGGGATTTTAAGATCTAATGAGCTAACGTGACAGAATCCTGCTTTGCTGATGTGGGTCTGAGGTTGGGTCTGAGGCTGGGGTTGCGCTGTTGCAGCCTGCTCTGGGATTATATTCTGGATTCCCAACTTGTTGTCACAGACTTTGTCTGCTGAGCTTCCAAGGTATCTTTGTTGTTTCTGAGAGGTCTGGAAACCACCTTACTGACACTGATTCAGAGGTCTATAGACCTGTTCCCACTTTACTGATGTGAGGCCTGAGACTGAGGTCAGGTCCAGGGCTGTGCTGTGATCCTACATTGGAACTGCACACGGGGTCTTGGTTCTACAGACCTTTCCTGCTGACCTTCAAAGTTGTCGTCAGCTAGAAAATCTTCTATTCCTTCCTTTGGGGTTTTCTGATGCTCTAAAATTTGTTTAGAGTCATTGTTTAAAGGAATTTGGAGCAGTTTGAGAGAGAAGTTGGATGAATTCCTGCCTTTACTCTGCCATCTTGGCTCTGACTCCTAGGCTCCATTTTCTTATACTGACATCAAACCACTACCTAAGCACATTAGGGGAAAATTATTAAAAGTCTAGGTCATGGTTCAAGCCTAGAGATTCTCCCAAAAGGAAGAAGTTTCTCAGAATATAGTAATTATCAGACATTAGATAGGTATTCATTCCTACAACTAATTCTATAAATATGTCAGCATTAGGTAGACAAAATGGTTAGAGCACAGAGCCTAGAGAGAAGACCTAAGTTGCTTCCTGGACTAAGATATTTATTAGTTTTATGAGCCTGGGCAAGTTGTTAAATCCCATTTGCCCCAGTTTCCTCATCTGTAAAGTGAACTGCAGAAGGAACAGCAAACTGCTTTAGTACTTTTTTGAAGGGGGGAAGCAATTGGGGTTAAATGACTTGCCAAAGGTCACATAGCTAGAAAGTGTTAAGCATCTGAGATCAGATTTTGAACTCAAGTCTTCCTGACTTCAGGGCCAGGTGCAGTGTCTACTACCCTACAGAGCTGCCTCCTTCAGTATTTTTGCCAAAAACAAAACAAAACAAAACAACAACAACAAAAAACTCAAATAGAGTCATGAACAGTCATACATGGCTAAAATGACTGAACAACAAAATTTACAGAATGACTTAAAATGATTCAATTAGAGAACAAAAATATCTTCAGTATAATATCTTACAACCCCTTCATTTAAAAGATAATGAAATTAAGGCTCAGAGGAAATGATTTGCTTAAAATCACAAAGTTAACAAACTCCTTAACCAAGTTGTGAAGCAACACAGGAAACTGAATTCCAGAATAATGGCTTTTAACAGTCAATGAATGTATCAATCTTTCTACTACATCATAGTATTTTATCCAGGTTAGCAATAACACAGTGAAAAAGAAAAAGAAAAAAACCAGTATATAGTAAAATGTATTAACAAGGAGAACAGTAGAGTTACTCATTTATTCCATGTATGTGCATGGAGGGGAAAGAAGTGATCTTTGTGAATATGAACTATGTAATTTTTCTCATCTAAAATTGCACTTCTGATTTAAAAACAGGAAAATGTAAATCTTAAAGACCTTATATAATTGCCCCCACCAGCACCCACACACCATTAAACTCTTCAGTGGAATGAAATACAAGATTAAACAAGTGTAACTTTGGGACCCCATAAAACAAGGTTATAAACAAGTATCTCCAACCTTATCAAAAGCAGTATTTTAAAGTAATTCTTTAAAGAATTGTGAACCTGACATCAAATGATCTAGATGTAAATATAAGTTTGAATATTTATTACCTGTGTCACTATGGGCAAGTCACTTTCAGAATCTTGGTTTCATATTCAGAACAATGGTCATAGTGCTATTTTCCTAATCCCACTCCTATTAGACTGTTGTAAGAAAAGAACTGTTTTGCCAACCAAAAAATGATATATAAACTCAAGCTATTATTATAAAAACCAACAACAAAGAGATTCAATTTGTAAGAATGATATTATTATTGAATTGCAAATGCATAAAAACAATTATATTTTCATTTCAAAAATTAATATTTTGTTATAGTTTTATTAATGTAAAAATTACCATGTCAATAACATATCACTACCAGAGAAGGACTGCCCATCTCTAAGGGTTTTAAACTATTGTTAACCCAGAATACAGAAGGTTCAAATAATCTTTTCTAATTTCTTTTTACCATGACTCAGTTAGGGGTGTCTCTTTCCCACCAGACCTTACCACATTCTCCTGAATCTCTTCCCCTCCCCCTGCCAAAAAAAGGTCTTTCTTGTCCCACGCTCTCTAACGGTGACCTTTGAGAAGGGTTGCTTATTTCTGCTGAGAGAGACAAAGGAATACATTTTCCTTGGCATGGAGCTGTCAAGAAAGAGTTAAGTAGGGCAGATGGGGGCTTGATGTGAGAACTTAATTGGGACTATAGTACTGATGACCTCTTATGAGACAAAAGGTGTGTTCTGAGAACATGCTGCCTCACCTGCTCCTTCTGTTCTCATGCTCATTAGCAAGGGCACTGTCTTAGGCTCTCACACTAAACCTACATGGTTTCTAATAACCTGACTCCATTCCTGGGAAGCAAATTACCAGGTTCAAGTTGAAGATACCCAGGTTGGGGCGGGGGTGGGGGGGTGAGGGAGTGGGGGGTAGGGATACAGAATGATGTCGTTTCAACATAACTAGATAGAGGGCAGGAACTATGTCATTTATCTTTTTATCTGATCCAATATTTGTATAATCACAAAACTGGAGATCTTTAAAAGTTAATTCAACCCTCTGATTTTACAAATGGGGAAACTGATTTCCAGAATATTTTGCCCAAGTTTGCAAGGATCATCATTCTGTCCTGTGAAACATTTTAAAATTTTATGTAAAGATATCAACTGCATTTGAAAATTAAAGAAATATCTTATACAGTCTTAATAGAAATGGTCAGACTAACATATTATGATGTATTACAAATTTGGATTTTGCAGTACTGTGTTTTAAATGTAGATTTTGTACTTCTTATGCTAAAATCCACATATTTAGTGCCAAAATATGGAGAATGAACATGTTGAGTGGAAAGAACACTGAATTGGTATCAGAAGACTGAACTTAAACTTGGGCTAACCTTGCTGGTCTTTTATCTTATGTATAAACTTAATGGCTAGCCAAAATCATTGTTGGAATCCCTTAAAACTCTGAATCTCATGAGCTTATGATACCATATATTCCAATCCTTTAAAAAAAGAAACTTTTATTCTATCAAAAAATGAGAGTGTGCCCCCCTGTTTATATATTTATTAATTATGTATATGCATGTACTGTTATGTTATCACATAAAGTATAAAGGTAATTCAAAATATAAATTATTAGTACTGTGATCAAGATGAAATAATATCCTGAAAGGATGGGATAGACACCATGATTATGATTTCATTGGCATGGGAAACTCTGTTGAGAAAAAGTCCTCTGCAGGTTAGTATTTTCTCTGACACTTAATGTTAGAGAATTTCTTAACAGTACTAAGATCTTGGGGCAACTAGTTCATGAAGTGAATAAAGCACCAGCCCTAAAGTCAGGAGGACCTGAGTTCAAAGCTGGCCTCAGGCACTTACTAGCTGTGTGACCTTGGGCAAATCACTTAACCCCAATTGCCACAACAAAAAATCTTGAGTATCTCTCTCAATTACTATTTTAATTCTTTCTCCACAATTTCTCTCCCATCTGTCCTCTCTTCTCACATAGCCACCACCCTCATTCAAACTAATCTCATCTTTTGATTGAATGTTTGTAAATTTCCTACATTTATCCCTATATCAAAGTTTCTCCTTTTTTCAATCCCTCTTTCAGGAATTGAATAACAGAATAGAATAACAGAAGGCAATTTTCTTAAGGAAAAAAAAATCTTTTAGTTGTGCTATATTGCTTGTGAAATAAAACGTATACTATTTGGGCTTTCATGTACATTTCCAACTTTCCAGAGAGTCTACATTCTTCCAATTCATATTATATACCTTCTAGCTTCTTCACTGACAGTATCCTACACTGCCCTTCTATTTGCTCAGGAATTATTTTTTTGAATGTTAGAAGTTTTGGGAATGTTAGTTAGCATATAGTTTAATGGCTCTCAATTCAATGTATTTCAGGCTCTTGAGGTCACAAAGCCAGAGTTATTACAATGTATCAGTAAATCCATATACTGAACATTGTCATTTTATACTTATGCATTTTCTCAATAGTATGTTATTATTATTGTTGTTGTTATTTAAAAAATAGAAACCACAGATCCTTTCTTACTCCCTCATTTCCATTACAAATGAAATGAGAACTAAAAAGAAGTAACTCGCGCAATTACCTATAGCTAGTGAGACACAACAAAAAGTCTTGAACTTGGGTCTTCTGACCAGTTGAGTCTCTTTTCCCTACATGGAATACCTTGCTTTGGATATAATAGAAATTTAACCACTGTTTCAATGATTGAAGGTAGGGTGGGGAAATTTCTAAGACTTTTTTTTTTCCCCCAGGGGAAATGTAAAAATGTTTATCTTTTTATCCAGTCAATTTCAAAATAAACAAACAAGCAAATTAAAGGAAGCAACAATAATGGACCAATAGCTTTAATGTTTCAAAAGTGCTTTCTTCACCACAAACCTGTGTGGTAGCTCAAGTATTAAAGACTAGGGAACCCAGGTTAATAGGGGCAAAATATTTGTCTATGGTCAAATGCAGTTGAAAGAGCTCTTTGAATCTATTGAGGAGAAAGAGGTCACTGGATCAGAAATTTGTAAACCACAGTAAAGTTTACTCAGTACACCAGCAAGAGTGGTTTCCTTCTAAAGTTACCCTGTTCAGGTACAGAGCAGTATTTTCTTAGGTCCAGAGAGGACTAGGTAAGGGAATATCTTTTTTCTAGGGCTTTGAGGCAGATCTGACTTTTTTTCTCAGGGAATATTGTGGTTAAGCTAATTCTTGGAATCAGGAGGCAAAACAGGATGTGTTGACACTTTAAACTGGGACTCAATCAAATATGGATTGAGATTTCAGTCTAGAAGCATGTCAGAAAGGACAATGAGAAGGGCATTAGAAGATGCCAGGATATTGGGGACATGACCCACAACACATGCTGCTTCTAAATACAACACACTTTTTACAACACCAAAACTCTGATCCTCAAATATCACATACTTAGGGAGCATTTACTATGTACATAGTCATAAGAAAAACAAAGATATTCAGGATTTTAGCCATGCTTCTGCAGAGCTTTGCAATGAACTTTTGCAATGCAGTTTCAGGTTATGCGTTTTTTAATGCCAGGTTTAAAATTGCATTAAGATTTTTTGTGGGACACTTACATAAGTCTTTTTCCTTTTGGAATTCACAGTTGTTTTGAAAGGGGGATTTATTTATAAAGGAAAATCAAAAATAGAAAATAGTCTGACTTTCTTTTTTTTTCTTTTTTTTTTAAAAGCTTTTTATTTACAAAGTATATGCATTGGTAATTTTTCCAACATTGACCCTTACATACCTTTTCTTTCAAATTTTCCCCTCTTTCTTCCCACTCCCTTTCCTAGTTGGCAGGTAGTCTAATACATGTTAAATATATTGAAATACACATTAGATCCAATATATGTATACATATTTATAGTTATTTATAGTTGTCTTATACAAGAAAAATCAGAACAAGAAGGAAGAAAAAGAAAAAAAAAAAGAAAGAAAATAAAATGCAAGCAAATAACAACAGAGAGAGTGAGAATGCTATGTTGTATTCCACATTCTGTTCCCATGGTTCTTTCTCTGGGTTTAGATGGCTCTCTTTGTCACTGTATAAGTGGAACTGGTTTGAATCATCTCAATGTTGAAGAGAGCCATATCCATCAGAACTGATCGTCATATAATCTTGTTGTTGTATATAATGATCTCCTGGTTCTGCTCATTTCCCTGATCATCAATTCATGTAGGTCTCTCCAGGCCTCTCTGAAATCATGCTGCTAGTCGTTTTTTACAGAACAACAGTCTTCCATAGCATTAATATACCATAGTTTATGCAGCCATTCTCCAATTGATGGGCATCCACTCAGTATCAGTTTCTTGCCACTACAAAGAAGGCTGTCACAAACATTTTTGTACATGTGGGTCCCTTTCCGTCCTTTAGGATCTCTTTGTGATATGAGCCCAGTAGAAACACTGCTGTATCGAAGATTATGCAGTTTGATAACTTTTTGAGCATAGTTCCAAATTGCTCTCCAGAATGGTTGGATCCATTCACAATTCCACCAACAATGTAGCAGTGTCCCAGTTTTGTCACATCTCCTCCAACATTCATCATTATTTTTTCCTGTCATCTTAGCCAATCTGACAAGTGTGTAGTGGTATCTCAGAGTTGTCTTAATTTGCATTTCTCTGATTAATAGTGATTTGGAGTACCTTTTCATGTGACTACAAATAGTTCCAAATATATATGTATATATAAAAAGTCATATATGTATAACCATGTATATGTATATCTCGGTACCTCTATACCATCTATCTCCATATTGTCTTTGTATACCTAATCTCTTGCAAAATGCTTATTAATTGAGTTCTATGACAATCCTAGGTCCCATCTGTTTTGCTTATGACAAGATTGAAATAGACAAACTTTAGTTTTTAGAATTAAAAAAAAATTGCTATTGACCACAGAGTCATATAACCTTAAGACTGGAAAAGGTCTTTAAGATTCATTTAGCCAAATCTTTCATTTTATAAATGGGGAAATAGAGGCCATGACAGTTGAAATGAATTAGCCAAGCTTATATAGTAGGGAAATGTCAGACAGAGCCTGGACAGGAACCTGTGCCAATAATAAAATCTCCCTATGCTATCTCCTCTCCCTAGGAATAGTTCATTAAGTTAGAATACTAGAATTTGAAGATGTGACTTCATCTTAGAGAGCCCCTATATAACTCCTTTATCGATAAAATGAGGAAGCTAAAGTTTACAGAGGGGAGGTGAGTTGTTTATGGACATAGAGGAAATAAGCAGGGATTTAGATTTAGAGTTGGACCTCTTGCCCCTGAATCTGATCTTTCAATTTTTACAGGTTCCTTTGTTTGTCTCAGTAAAGGGAAAGGGTTTAGGTCAGTGCTAATATGATCTGCATTGATCTGATCATTCTAGAATTATTCTTGACACAGACCAGGTTGATATTCTACTCTAAGATATACTGCTGTAGAGCAATTCTAAAAATGGCTTCTTTCCTTAAACAGACATAAAACCAGATATTCACATATTCACACACAGACACACATGCAAACTCACACACATATGCAAACACACATGGTTGAAAAAGAAATAGAAGTAAGACCAAAGTAAAAGTTTCAAAGCATGACCTCTAGAAGTCAACACTTTAAGCTGAATCCATCTGGAAGGCAGGAACAGAAGGGTTTTTCTAAAAGGTTTTATGATAGGGATCTCTGTCTCTTCTGCCCTCAGCAGAGAGGCTTAAATATCTCCCTGCTTGGACAAACAGATCAATACAAGCTTTTTAACATCTTCAATGAGAGCTCATTAATGCTCTCCTGGTGTCCTCTTCTATGCTCTGCTGACCTGGAGGGAGCAGGGGAGCCTGAACTGCAGCTTGATAATTATCACAGGGATAACACTTCATATCATCTCCTGGTGGAATGTGAATTGTTTTCCTAATTATTCAGGACAGCAGCAAGTGAACGTGCAAACTAATTGAAAATACATTATAATTTATTTGAGAAGGAGAGGCTGAACCTATTAGTAAGGGTTAAATGTGAACCAACAGGAATATTTGGTTTTCTCTGTTTGAAGTATGTTCCTGGGTCTCCACATTCCCTTTGCATACTTGGTTTTCCTGTCCTACTAAAACATCAATGAATGGAAAGACTGAAAGAATGGGGAGGAGGGGGACCTCCTATTGGGATAGAAAGCACTAAGATATGAATCTAGGAGGAATGGGCTCAGGTCATAGTTTCAATGCTTATTGATTCTATGGACTTATGCAAATAATTTTATTTATTTATGTCACATTTTGTCTTTCTGTAGAGTAGGAATTTTCATCACCATAAGAGTGCTCTTGCAGCAAAAATGATTTTTAAAGGTGGGGAGAATGAAGTAACAGAGCTGGAATTAAGAGAATCAATTAAAAATTCTAGTTATGTCACATATTATGTGTATGTTGCTGGGAAAATTATTTAATCTCTCTGGGCTGTTTCCTCATATGTATGTTGCAAATGGCTCCACTCCCTTTATTATACACATTTGTTAGTTTCCAGGAATAACTATGACATTTTCAAGGTACTCTGTGGGTTCATACCCCAAAACCATAGCCCATAAACCTCTTCTGTTTTTTTTTTCCTTTCTGATCATACAATTAGTTCAAAGCAAAGTCATTTAATGAGATGACATAATAAAACTCGTGATTTGAATTCTTCCTATACTACCAGTGAGTAGAGTGAACATATATAAGGAATATTCATTAGGATTCTGTAAAGAGGAAACACATGAGGGCAGGACACATATGTGGAGAAGTGTTATTACCTTTCATTTGATCTAGGGCTACCAATGTCTTCTGATGATATCACAATACTAAACTTATTGGGCCTAAGTGGGCACACTGCCACAGCTATCATGATCCCCAATGGTTTCCTGATACCTTTGGTAAACATAGATAGTCTCTATAGGCATATTGCTTTGTTCGTCTTATGGTGTCTCTACATATTATATTCCATGGCAATAGCAGGGTGTGCAGTTTGAACTGAATGTTACTCCATTGATTACTAAGCATGTAGTCTCTGCTGGATGTTGGTCCCTGTCACTACCTGTTGGGTTCAGCTCTTCTAGGCCATTTGTAGACCATCTCAATAACAGTCTATGAGAGTATGTTGACTAGAACCTCTTCTTAAAATAAGTAAGTTTATAGCTTTTTAATCATAGCCAAGATACCCAACTAGCAAAAGCCAGGAACAATCCTCCATTCTCTCCATTATTTTTTTGGTCTTTTCTAATTCTGTCATTGGGTGGGGATCAAAGCCCTCTGTTACAGACAACTATATAATTTGTTATCATATATTATCAAAAACTATTTCTAGAAATAGATTTTTATCCAGAACAAAAATAATTTAATGGAACAAAGTTTTTGGTCCACTCAGATAATTTACACACTTCCTATATTAGGCATATCTGTCCATAGCAAAACTTGATTACTTTGGCTATGAAAGAGTTCAGTTTCCACCAGCCCTGGAATCAAGAAGACCTGAATTCAAACATGTCCTCAGACATTATTATCTGTGTGACCCTGAAGAATTCACTTAATCTCAATCCCCTCAAAGAAAAAAAAAAGAAGAACAAAGGAAGGAAGGAAGGAATGAGAGAGAGAAAGAAGGAAGGAAGGAGGAAAGGAAGGAAAGAGGGAAGGAAGGAGGGAAGGAAAGAAGGAGGGAAGAAAGGAGGGAAGGAAGGAAGGAAATAAGGAGGGAGGGAAGGAAGGAAGGAGGGAAGGAAGAAAGGATGGAAAGAAGGAGGGAAGGAAGGAAAGAAGGAGGGAAAGAAGGAAAGAAGAAGGAAGGAAGGATAGAAGGAGGGAAGGATAGTAGGAGGGAAGGAGGAAGGGAGGGAGGGAAAGAAGGAGGGAGAGAAGGAGTGAGGGAGGGAGGGAAGGAAGGAAGGAGGGAGGGAAGAAGCGAAGGAAGGAGAGAAAGAGACAATGAGATAGAGAGATAGAGATAGAGAGAGAGAGAGAGAGAAAGAAAGAAAGAAAGAAAGAAAGAAAGAAAGAAAGAAAGAAAGAAAGAAAAAAAGAAAGAAAAAAAAAAGAAAGAAAAAAAGAAAGAAAGAAAGAAAAGAAAGAAATCTCCTATCAGGGAAAATGAAGGCATCAGAGTAAGTGATATCATGATGTAAACCTGTCACCTGTTGTGAGAAAAGTGCTTTGAAACTACTGAGGCAGTCCAGAAAAAAAAATGCTAGTTATAATTATCATATAAAATTAAGAGAGAGAATATATTAATTAAATTCAATGTAATCCAACAGACATTTATTGAACAACTATTATGTACAAGGTACTGTGGATTCAATGACTATAGACATTTTAAAAATAGCAATGTGTCCCATTTGTGGATTTAACATATACAAATACAAATACCACATTTTGTCTTTCTGTAGAGTAGGAATTTTCAACACCATAAGAGTGATCTTACAGAAAAAAAAAAAAAAAGATTTTTAAAGATGAGGAGAATGAAGTAATGGAGCTGGAATTAATAGAATCAATGAAAATTCTAGTTTTGTCACATGTTATCAAAAGGATCAGGAAAAGCATCACAAAGTCAACTAATATTTTAAAATATCTACTATGTGTCAGTCACTTTTCTCAAGGATATCACAGCATAATTGGGGAGAAAATATAATTGTGTGTACAAATAAGATGTATATAAAATTAAGTAGAAACAATCAACAAAGAGAAGATACTAAAATTAAGAAAAACTGGGGAAAGGTCCATAGGCATTTGGAGAAGTGAGCCTGAAAGTTAGCAAAGGGGTCAGAACATAAGAAATAAATCTGCAAGTCACCTATATATAGATGATAGTTAAATCCAAAGGAATTGATGAGTTTATCAACTGAAATAGTACAAAGGGAAAAGAGAAGAAGACTCAGGAAAGAGCCTTGGGAGACGTCCTGGAATAGCAGATGTAATCTAGATGAATATCCAGCAAAGAAGGATGGGAAGCAAAAGTCAGGCAGATAAGTCATTAAAACATAGCACAAAAACTCCAAAACAAAACAAAAGATAGCAGTGTCATAAAAATGTAGTGAGAAGAAAGTTTCAAAAAGATTGTTATTAAGAATGTCAAAAGCTGAAGAGAGGTCAAGAAAAATGAATGCTGAGAAAAAAATACATTTGTTAATTAAGAAAACATTTGTAATTTTAAAAAAAAGGAAGTTTCAGCTTAATGATGAAGTCAGAAGCCAGAATAGAGAGTTAAGAACAGAATGAAAGGAAAGCAAGCAAAGGAATTGATTGCAATTGGCCTTCTCAAGGACATTAGTTACAAAAAGGAGGAGAAATATTAGACTAAACCCAATTCAGATGGATGGATAAAGTGAGAATTTTTTAAGGCTTCAGCATAAATGAAAATGTGTGCAGTTAATAGGAAAGTAACCATTAGATAAGGAGAGATGGAAGACAAGAGAAAGAGAGTGGGAATAACAGATGGGGGATTTTTCAGGAAAAAATATAATAGAATGGGATTACCAGGGCATATAGCAGGGGTTGTTGGTAAGGAAAAGGGACACCTTTTGTGAGACAGAATTGAAGGAGAAGATAGTGATAGAAGGCATCTTAGAGAGTGGCCTTAATTCTTTTCCAATGAAATATGAAGTGGGATGAAAAGGTTCAGAAAAAATAATTTGATTAATGAGATAGTAAATCAATTAAGTATAAAAAGATTGGTTGAGGTTATGTAACATATCTAATCAGAACAGTCTTATAACTTTCTCCTGATATCAGTCTTATCATCATCATCATTATTTTGTAATTATTTGTAATTATTACTTATAAAAATAGAATCTAGACTTTTATGATTTTCAAAGCACTTTGCTCACACCACATATGCATATGAATATGCATATATACATATAGATATTATTATATATAATACATGATATTATACAAATAAAGATACACGAATGTGTGTGTATATTTGTGGAATATGAGAGAATTGAGAACTCCTCATAGATTGTATTCATTTTCTCACTTAAAAGTTAAAGTTCTTTACTGATAGAAAAGGATTAGAAATGAGTACATGAGAATTAAAATTTTTCTGCAGCAGCAAGGTCCTAGCTACATTTAAATAATATAAATTTGTGCTGAACCTTGTCAGTCTGATTTTGTGACATTTTCTCATAATATTCAGTAATATATAAATAGGAATAGAGAAAGCATCTGGTGGGGATAACAAAAAGTTTGAGGTTACCAAGACATGCATGGTAATAGGAGAAGGAACAAAGAACCCACAGGTAGTAGATTACATCTAATTTACTTCTTCATTCTTAAGGTTAGGATAATAAAGGGAAGAAAAGTCAGAGCAAGAATGACAGAAAATAAGGAAGGATGGAAGTGCTAAAGATCATAGGTGAAGAATAGAATTATTAATAGTGAAGCATTAAGATAGAAGGATATGATCAAAAGGAGAAATTTCAGAATTCAGGATCATGGAGGAAGGATAGTGAAATGAGGTATAAGTTGTGACTATCCCATCAGTTATAACAGATGTAGAGTAAAGATGTATATTATGGGGCTGAGCCCAATTAATAGTTTGGGAAATTAGATGGGTAATAAAGCAGGTATATAGAAGCCCCTGATTATCAGGCATGAGTTCAAGTAGAAAGGAAGACTGCATTGAACTCTTAAGAATGGAGAGACAATGACAAGATTGTAATAATATATACAGATCATGTGAATCTCAAAGAAAGTGAGATTACTAAGAAATGGTACTGAAGGGAATGTATGGAGGTTTTTTTTGAGAATCAAGGAGTATATCTAGTTCTTTTGGTCCATTGTGCTAAGGTATGAAAGAAAGGACTCCCCATACTGCAGAGGGTGGTTAGCATTACAATGTCTTCTAGACAGAGGAAAGTTTCAGTGAGTTCAAATACTTGATAATATTTGGTAAAAAGACATAGCATGAAAGAAAATGTATTACCAATTGAGCATATATTCCAGAGACTATAATGGACCTAACTAAAGGGTAGAAGAGAATATGGGCTAGAGAGTTGAGGCTAAAGTACTTTGACATATGGGAATAAGTAGCAGGGAAAATAGATGTTTCTCTCAGAATTATTTAAAAGAATTATAAAATGATAAATACCTTGGGTAATGAAATGAATAACAAAGAATGCCAGATTATTGGAGCTGGAAGATCTATTTAAAGGTCATTTAGTTTGATATCTTCATTTACATATGAGGAAAATAAACTCAGAGATAGGAAGTGCCTTCTGCATGGTCACCCAGGCAACAAATGCCAGAGAGAACTCATGACTTTTATGTCCAAATCCAACTGGCTTCTATTTGCACCTGACTCAAATATCTAGAGTTAGCTTTTCAGGAAAAGGATCCCAGGGTACAATGGTGCCAATCCTCATTTACAAAGCTACAGTTTGGGACCTAATATATACTCTTCAGAAGGAAAATGTTTCATAAATTCATGGCATTGATGAGATTATTATTATTACTGCCTCTGCCAACATCCAATGCTTTTCTTCCAACAATATCAAGTTTTAATGGCATATTCTCAGGTAATCTTAGATCCGATAGATTGGTGAGAAAGCCTGTTGAAGTAAAAATGCAGAAGGAAGTCAGATTTTTTTCTATGGAAAAATAGGAATCTTCATCTCCAGGAATATATAAAAATAAAATCTTAGAGCAGCTAAAAAGTAAGGGTCATTCTGCAAAGAAATGAATACATTTTGGGAGATAAGAAGAAGTAACAATTTGTAATTATAGAATATCAGAATTGAGATGAACCTTAGAAAATTTTACCTAATAGGAGATTAAGATACAGTTAGGAAAACTTAACTTTTCCAATTTATCACAGTTAGTTGGTGAAAATTAGAACCTGGAATTAGAGTAAAGAAGTCAGAATTAGAAATTGGGATTAAAATGAGGATTTTGGTATTCCTAAAACCTTGAACATCATCATTCACATATGTGTGTTTATGTATGTGTATATATATATATATATATACACATATATATATAAACATACATACATAAATATAAATACACACATATATAAACATAAGCATATATATCACAATATAAATATGAATATTCACATGCAAATGCATATGCATATGATTTTTTTAAAATAAAGATTAAGCTGTAAGACTAGTATATTACTAATGTTTATTATGTAAATAAAATTTATCTTGCTATGGGCTAGATTTAAAATTTTTGGCCCCTACTAGGATATTACTATCTGATAGGTAGGTGGGTATTAGTTGGGAATCACAAAAGCTGATTCTTTTTGTCACTGAGACCCTAAATTCTGCTGAGGCTGCTAGAATGGTAGCTAATCCAGCATCCTAGCATTTCTTTTGATTCTGGCACCTAGCCTAAACTTCCTATTATAATTCTCATTATCAAGTCCCAAGGAAAGTTTCTGGAGGAGAGGAATTTACAGCATGGAGAAATTGAGAAAATTGCAGTATTTGGAGCCAAAGGATGTAGGTTTAAATTTCCTCATTATCATATTTTCTCAGTGTAACCTTATTTAACTCCCTTCATCTCTGAGGAACAGTTTTTTCATATTTAAGGAAGGATTAATATTTATCTTTAAGATTTTCTCTAGTTCAGTTTGTGATCTAGTGGTTATCTTTAAAATTGTACCATTGAAAGGTAAAGATTCTTAGGTTTTGTTATTATAAAGAAAAAGTTTATTGTGTGAAATTGAATACAATTAAAAGAATAAAATTACTCTTCTAGGGCAACCAAGTTCTGAGACCTCCAGAATTAAAATGGAAATAATCTATTCCTTTATTTACTATATATGTCTTCTCCTTCACCCATTCCTCTATTACCATTACCAGAAATAAGCCTCAGAATCATTGAACCACAAAAAAAAAAAAAAAAAAAAAAAAAAAAAAAAAACTGGAAAAAAGACCTTAGAGCTTCAATTGTCTCATTTTACAGATGAGAAAATTGAGGCTCAGAGAGGCCTAAGGTCAAATGTTTAAAATCTGAGGGAGTCAGGGAAAAGTGTATAGTGCTTTAAGACTTGAAATTTTAATTATTTTATTAATAATTCATTATTATTTTAATTTTATTAATTTTGTTATTCTAATATTTTATTAATATTGCACCAATAATTTTTATCAATATTTTTCATTAATACTTTTGTTATTTTATTATTTTATTAATATCAATATTTTTATTAATTTTGTTATCTTAATGCTTTATGTAAATGAAGAAAGAATCTTAGAAAAGTCCAGTGATTTGCCTATGCCCATACAGCTATTTTTAAGTAGGAGATTTGAATTTGCATCTTCCAGACTTCAAGTCCAGCATTCTAGCCACTTTGATTCAGTAATAATTGATTCCTTCAATTCCTTCCCTTCCCTTCCCTTCTTTTTCATTCCCTTCTCTTTTTTCTCTCTTCTCTTCCCTTCCCTGAAATGATGAATGTTGGGATTTGAACTCTCATCTCCTTACTCCAACTTCAGCACTCTATCCACTATGACAAACTTCCTGACTCTGACAGATGGTCATTCTGCCTTTGCTAAAACAATTATAGTGCCAGCATCTGCTTTAGCAAGAGCTGTAGCTACCAAGCAATGCAATTATACTTTAATTATGTGACCCTTGGGATATACTACATTTTGCAAAGCAATTGTGTTTCTTAACCTCCTGGGGCAGAGAATGAGGAGGGAGGTGTCCAAACCAAGAAAGAGCCACCTTTTTATTTTCCCATGATCTTATGACTATTTTCTCAGCATATCATTGACACCTCATTGGTTGCCTGGTCCTCCAGTAGAACATCCCATACATGATCCCTGCTACAGATACCTTTCTCATTCTCTTTCCATTCTTCCTATGGCTTTCTTGTTTCTCTGCTTCTATTAAGGTCCTTGATACATGAAAATATCATTATAAAAGCTTTTCTTTTTTATCAATGTTACCAGTTAATGTATCCCTTATTGAACATTGTACCAATCTAGGAATAATTTTAGGAGGTAGGTATATGTTTTCTCATTGGTTGCATTGCTACTGATTGCTAGCTAGTAATTTTTGTGAGAAAAGATGAAAAGGTAAAGAAATTGGCCTTTCTTTACCTAGCAAAGGAAAGTTGGACAAGTCCCCTTCCATTCTTGCTTGCAAAAGAAGGTCCTAAGCTCTTAGTTGAGGGTACAAAGTAAGTATAGTTTCTGAAAATGAGTGAGAGAACAAAAACATCATGTTTTTCCTATTGTGCATCCTTTACCATGTTGTAAATAACCTAAATTCCCTGAACACTATTTTAAATATATGTGTGTGTGAGGAAGAGATATCCAGGTGGGGTGATGCATACAGATAGACTTGGTTAATATATTTATTTCACACAAATATCTTTTACCAGGAACCATCTGGTGAAGAGTGCATCCACACAATATAGCATGATTGAGTGGAAAAGTATTGCTCTGTAGTCAGGAGTTCTGGATTCAAATTCCAAATCTGCAAATTCCAGTTATGTGATCATGGGCATATCAAAGCCTCTCAGTGGCCCAGGTAATCTCATATAGTAAATTATGGAAGATTTGCCAAATGGAATTTGTGGAGGAAACTGCCCTCATAGGAATTTCTTAGTAAAACTCCATTTCTGGTCTCAGTAATATGAGGCCAGTCTGAATAAAGAAGAATATTCATCATTTGGTATTTCTGATAATTCAGAAAAAAAATTCAATAGAACTTTATAAGGCTGTTTATGTTGTAATTATATTTTTCTAGCATTGTAAGATTTATGTAGTCTTTTTCTTAAAACAACACTTTCTATGCTGGGATTTCACTATCCTTGATATTGAGTTCATCATATATGTATGTTTGTACTCACATGTGTATATAACCTATGGATGTATATGCATATAATATATACATACATGGATATAAACATGTAAACATGTGTTTATGTATTGTGTACATATATACACAGAGATGAGAGGAGTATATATATATGATAGGAGTATATATACACATATACATAGATGAGAGATATAAATAGGAGTATGCTGGTAAATGCTTCATATACTTGGTGGGAATGAAGTTATTAACAAATCTAATCTTCATACTTTACTTGTTCTCCATCATTTTCTAAGTCTGGGCATTCAACATATCCATAAATCAAAGCTTGAATCATGATATTTGCTATTTCCTAGATGGAAAGGCTTACACTGAAAATTTACCAATAAATTCTCAAGAGCTGGCACAAGCTAGATCCAGCACATACTTGGATATGAATCTAGAAGGAATCTCAGACACTATCTAATCTAATCCTTGCATTTTGAGATGAAGAAACTGAGACCCAGGGAGGTTAAGTGATTTACTAAGTAAAATGTTACACAGTAACATCAGAAATGGACGATAATCCTCTGTTTATACTGTATCATGCTTCCTCAATAGTTTTAGAAGAGCTGTTGGGCTTACAAAATTTTTTATCATGTGACCAATCTGGAGATGTGCCTCCAAGATGTCTGTTGAACAAATAACCTGAGAATACTTTGAATAATAGACAATCCATCATGAGACTTTGGTTATGGTCAGAATGTTGTGATTTTAGAACCATATGAGCATGTAGTCTACTTCAACAACCCAAATTTATTTCCAAGGTCTGCACCAACATTAAAGTATTATCTGACAATGTTGATAGGACAATGAGGACAATGAGAAAGTTGATTAGACAGCCTCTAAAGTCCACCCATAGCCTCCAATTCTAAATTCTATCATTCTACTATATAAGTTGTGAGAAAAGCATCTTACAAACTTTAATTTCAACAGAAAGGTATCAGTTATATAAGTCTGTCTTATACTCTTCTCAAATCTTGAGCCAACTTCCTTGTCTGCATTACAGAAGATACCAGCTAGGCAGTTTACCTTCCTAATTCTCTCCAGACCATGGACTTGGGTTTTGCAAATCAAAAGGGGACATATTTGTGGGATGTCATACTTGTGGGAAAATAGTCAATTACTTATTCTCTTAACAGTTCTGTGCCCTGGGAACCAGGTGGGAAAACTGTGGTAGGAACACCTGTCTATTAGCATCTGGTCCACCATATAAACAGGCCACTTAAACTGCCTAAAATTGACCTTCAGGTGAAAACTTCAGGCTTCTATTAATAGTCTCTGGACACTCTCCAAACCCTGTACTTTGAAAACCATGGAAAATTTAAAACATTCAGATGAGTCCACAGAGAACATGCCTTGTCTCAAAGTCATAATTCATGCTATGTAGGAGGAAAAAGGAAGCAGTGACCTCCACTCTACAAAGTCCCATTTTATTTCTTGTAAACTCCCAGTCATTGCTGTTTAAAAATTGTTTTTGAGGGCAAAGGTCATTCTAATTGTCATGAAGAGCTTCTCTTCTGGTTTACTATAAACAATAGCAATCTAGAAGATGGAAAATCTGTCTTTTAGTACTACCACCACTATTTATAATTGAAGAACTGGGTGATCCTGGGAAAATAACTGAACTTCTATGGGGCTCAGTTTTCTTCTCTATTTGAATTAACTGAATTAAATGAACCATAAGTTACAGTTCTACTGTGACATTGCTAAATAGGAGCATTGTTAAATCTATGCATAAAAATAAGACTGGTATTGTAAAGGATGGTATACAGAAGGATCATGGAAGTAGCAGAATCTATTGTTGTCATCCTGAAAGGCAAATGAAAATGTTTGTATAAAAATGGTGTTAGCAAAATGGAGAAGATGGGACAAACTCTCTATGGTAATAAGTTTCTATGAGCCTTAATTTCTACATCTTTAAAGTCAAAGATTTGAACTAATCTCGAAAATTACAACTGTTTTATATCTTCTTTCTAAGGACTTTTTTTTTTCTTTGAGTGACAGTGAAGTGCAGTGGAAAAAAAATTCTGTTTCTAAAACTAGAGGGCCTAGATTTGAAGTTCTAGATCTAGTATTTACTGTCTGTGATTTTATGCAATTCATTTAACCTCTTTTTCCTCAGGTTCCTTATGCATAAAATAAGGAAACTAGAATAACCTCTAAGGTCCATTCCAATTCTGAAAGTTATAGTATTATTCTATGAAAATGATGTCAGATAAACCCAGAGACCCCAGCTTTTGGGATAAGAACTTACTGTTTGACAAAAATTGCTGGGAAAATTGGAAACTAGTATGGCAGAAACTAGGCATCGACTCACACTTAACACCATACACCAAGATAAGGTCAAAATGGGCTCATGACCTAAGCATAAAGAATGAGATTATAAATAAATTAGAGGAACACAGGATAGTTTACCTCTCAGACCTGTAAAAGAGGAAGAAATTTATGACCAAAGAAGAACTAGAGATCATTATTGATCACAAAATAGAAAATTTTGATTATATCAAATTGAAAAGTTGTTGTACAAACAAGACTAATGCAGACAAGATTAGAAAGGAAGCAATAAACTGGGAAGATATTTTTACAGTCAAAGGTTCTGATAAAGGACTCATTTCCAAAATATATAGAGAATTGACTCTAATTTATAAGAAATCAAGCCATTCTCCAATTGATAAATGGTCAAAGGATATGAACAGACAATTCTCAGACGAAGAAATTGAAACTATTTCTAGCTATATGAAAAGATGCTCCAAGTCATTATTAATCAGAGAAATGCAAATCAAGACAACTCTGAGATACCACTACACACCTGTAGACTGGCTAGAATGACAGGGAAAGATTATGCAGAATATTGGAGGGAAAGTGGGAAAACAGGGACACTAATACATTGTTGGTGGAATTGTGAACAGATACAACCATTCTGGAGAGCAATTTGGAAGTATGCTCAAAAACTTTTCAAACTGTGCATACCCTTTGAACCAGCAGGGTTACTACTGGGCTTATATCCCAAAGAGATCATAAAGAAGGAAAAGGAACCTGTATGTGCACGAATGTTTATGGCAGCCCTCTTTGTAGTGTCCAGAAACTGGAAATTGAGTAGATGCCCATCAATTGGAGAATGGCTGAATAAATTGTAGTATATGAATATTATGGAAGATTATTGTTCGGTAAGAAATGACCAACAGGATGATTTCAAAAAGGTCTTGAGAGACTTACATGAACTGATGCTGAGTGAAATGAGCAGGGCCAGGAGATCATTATCTACTTCAACAACAATACTATATGATGATCAATTCTGATGGACCTGGCCATCCTCAGCAATGAGATGAACCAAATCAGTTCCAATGGAGCAGTAATGAACTGAACCAGCTACACCCAGCGAAAGAACTCTGGAAGATGACTAAGAACCATTTCATTGAGTTGCCGATCCCTATATTTTTGCCTGCCTACATTTTGGATTTCTTTCACAGGCTAATTGTACAATATTTCAGAGTCCTATTCTTTTTGTACAGCAAAATAACAGTTTGGTCATGTAGACTTATTGTGTATCTAATTTATACTTTAATATATTTAACTTCTACTGGTCATCCTGCCATCCAGGGAAGGTGGTGGGGGGAAGGAGGGGAAAAATTGGAACAAAAGGTTTGGCAATTGTCAATGCTATAAAATTACCCATGAATATAACTTGTGAATAAAAAGCTATTAAAAAATTTAAAAAAAAGAAAATGATGTCAGAAATGAATTTTAGATGTATCATTTTATGTTGACAAAAAGACATGTATATATTTTAATTAATTTATTTTAGAAAAGAACAAATTCTAACTCAACATATTATCTTTTACATTTCCAGTGGAAGAAATCTAGGAAACTTACATAGGAGGAAAAGGCATGAATGTATTATAATCTGCACTGCTGCTATCCACTTTGATGGGACTACAGATTCAGTAAAGTATTCAAAATGACATTCCCAATAAGCATTTTTTCTTGTTGAATTGTTGTTGAATTGTTTTTCAATTGTTTACAATTCTTCATGATCCCAGTTGGGTTTTTCCTGGCAAAATACTGGAGTGGTTTGTTATTTCCTTCTTCAATTCATTTTATAGATGAGGAAAATGAGGCAGAGTTAAGCGACTGGCTCAGGGTCACAAAACTAGTAATTTGCTAAAGCCAGTTTCCAGTAGATTAATGTTCCTGATTCCAGGCATGGCACTCTATCCATTGATACCACATAACTACCCATTCAGTACTTACCTATGACTGAAAGACAAGTCAAATTGCAACTTGTCCAGAAAGCCATCCCTGATCTCCCTAGTTAGCAACAATCTTTCCTTTATCAAAACTCACATAATATTTTTCTTTGAATTTCCATCATAACACATAATAGTTTCCTTAATATACATAATTATGTACAGTATTTGCTTGAATGTGTTTACTATCTTTGCCTTCCCATTAAACTACAAGCTATATGAGGATCATACCATGTCTGTCCTAATTTTGGCACCTAGCATAGTGCACCATTCATGTAATACATTTAGTAAAGTTTTGTTGAATTGAATTGAAATATAGTATAGTTGTGGAGAAAAGAAACATCTGCGTGTGTATTTCAAAAACATTTCTACATTGTGTCAAGTGCTTAATGAGTAATATAGACAATGTGTTATTTAAGTGATTAAAATGAAAACAAATACCTTTATAATTATTTTATTCTATATCTGAAGTTTATTGAAGGGATAGATTGTTTACATATATAGTTTAGAAACTGAAATTTATATGGTCATTTAACATTTAAAATAGTTAGAATTTTGTGATACCTACTCATTTAGTGATAAAGAAAATTAGGTCCAGAGAAGCAATATAAATTGCCTGATATTACATATTGGATGAATGTCAAAGGCAAGAATAGAAGCCCAGTCTCTAATCTAACAATCTTTCCCTGTACCACACTGATTTCAGTGTTCTGGAGGAGAAGAAAGATCACTCTAAGAAGGCAGAATTTGAAAAGTGTGAAGAAAAAGCTCATTTTTGGCTGGTTTCTAGGAGAGTGAAATTGAGCTGCTATTCAGGATTGATGTGGCAAATGAGCCTGTGGGGATTTTTATATATTTATTTATTTTAAAGAATTTTTTGTTTTGTTTTGTTTTATTTTGGTTTTTTGTTTTTTCTATTACATATAAAATCAATTTTTAATTATTAGGTGGTGGTTTTTTTTTTTAACAAAAATACCACCCAAGAAAGAAAAATAGCAAATAATAAAATTCAAAGAACTTTCCCCAGCATTACCAAGCCCCTCCTTCTCTTTCCTAACCTCCATGGGAGATGGTCCCTTCACTCCTAGGCTTTACTTTCCCTGTGGGTTTGAGGACGCCTGAAAAAGCTGTGAAACTGAGATTGGTGGCAATGAAAAAAAAGACCTTTTTTTTTTCCTTCCCTGAGATTTAGCCCAAAGAGGGGAATTATCTCCAGAGGAACTAATGGGGGCTTTGGAGAAGAATTTCTTTTGGGACACAGAGGGGGATCTATGTGTTTTTCTTGCCAACAGTTTAATTGTCTTCTAGATCCCCAGGGCCCCATCTAAGGACACCTTTGGTACATAGAGGAAGTAAGTAAATAGTATGTAAAAAGCTAGTAAATAAATACATAAATAGCGATGGCTTCCCCTCCCCTAATATAAGTGTATATTTATTCACAATGTTATATCTTTCCAACACTTGTCTCAAACATCTTCCTCTCATTTCATGTGCTTATGTGGTAACCAACAAGCCCAGCTGTCATATACAGTCCCAGGGCATTAGTATGAAAATAAGGCAGCCAGTCATCCAAATTGGAGAGAATTTTTAATCTCAACTATTTGTATCTAATTTAGGGTGGGGGGAGTCAACCTGTCAGGCTTAGCAACTTGCTACCTCTTTGAGGTCAGCACCTAATGGAGCTGCCAGGACATTGACATTTTTCTATTTATTACCTCACTACCACTATTACTGATATTATTATTGTTTGAAAGCAGAAAAAATAAAAATGCCAGGACTGCTATTTCAGTCATATTTCAGAATCCTTTTTTTAGTACAGGAATTTAATTATACATATTTTCATCATTTCTTATATTCTGACATATTAATTAAGGATGCTCTAATTCAGTCTCAGTGGCACTATTGGCCTACCATGTAAAAACATTTTTCTGTTTTTGTACAAATAAAAAAAAATGTAGAGGTAAAGTCAGCACCTCTGTTGGCTGCCTACATACTCCCTCTCCTTGTCAGAGAAATTTTATGCTAATTATTTTATAAATAAAGTGATAAAGCCCTCACCTCACCCCACCCCCAAACATTTACAGCATGCACCTCACTTCAGATGAGGAATGCATAAAGAGAATTGCTATAGAATAATAGTAATCTTGCTAAGGAGGCTTTTTGGACATCTGTTGGGGAGAGGAAAGGATGAGAAGGCAGCTGGGAAACCATAGTACCATAATGAAATACAATAGCATCTCCAGGGGCAAAAGGTCAAAGTTCCAAAAGCTTATCTTAACATTTGAAATAGTGTGGTATAATGAAATATACACTGAATTTTAACCAAAAGACCTGGATTCAAATTCTAATAGTTCCACTTCAAGTCTTAAGAATCTGGCATCAGACATTTATTAGACTGTGTGACTGTGTAAATTACTTAACTGTTGTCTGCCTCACTTTCTTCATCTGTAAAACGTAATAAGGATAATAATAGCACTTACCAACCAGAGTTATTATGATAATCAAATAAATTATTTGTAAAGCACTTTGCAAACATTTTAGCACAATATAAAGGTTATATGTTAACCATTACTACCTTAGAGGTGATAGACAAATCATTTTACCTCTCTGAGCATCAGCTTCCTCAGTTGTATAAAGGGAAAAATATTAATTGCAAAGCCTATCTATTAAGACTTATGAGGAAAGTGCTTTGTAGATATTAAAATGCTAAGAATTTTACATTGCTATTATTAAGATACAAGATCCTTTCCAAAACTCCCAACTGATGTTTTATATCTCTGCCCAATAATGCCTTTTAAAAGTCTTGGCCCTGCTACTTATTATCTGCATATGCTAAATTGCCTCTTTTCTGGAATTCACTTTCCTCCTTTATAAAACAAGGATAGTATAAAGTATTTCTGCATTTCCTTCCAGCTCTAAATCTTATGAGTATCCTACAATAGACAGAGTAGTCTCTATTGCCATTGCTCATGCTATTTCCCCTAAACATAATGTGTACCCTCTCATTGTCTTCCTGGTCTATATATCCTATCCTCTCTTGAATGAACAGTTTAGTTCTTACCTATTCTTTTTCCCATGCCTCCTCTGGGAAACCTCAATGATCATCCTAGCACAAAATCATTTTCTCCTACTCCTGATCTTATGGTCTATGTTGCTCATTTACATTGTATACAGCCTTATAAATATTAGGTGCATTAATATATGGAGTGCTTGTTTGGTTAATGAAACTATAATTTTTCCAAGGCAATACCATATCTTATTCACCTATATATCCTTGGTAACCCCTAGCATAAGAATTCATAAAAGTATATGAGCTCATACCATTCTCTTCGATGAAAATGTCTGCCACCTTTTTGCATTTTTGCCAGTAGAAATTCAGATAACACTGTTCAGAACAATTCCTAACTCCTTGCTGTAGCATTTCAAGATCTTCCCCGACTCCCCACAACACATAGAAGTGATATCTTCTTCTAAACTTGATAACAATTTCTTTGGATAAGATTTATGTACTTATTACCATTATATTTAATTTTATGCTTCTCATCCCCTTTTCTAACTTACAAGCTCCGCAAAGGCAAGTACTTTTTAAAAAATATTTGTATTTCAGTTTGCAGAAAGTTTGCTTTAAAAATTATAGATATATTAATTCTCAGCCTCATTGCTATTAAGTGTTAAATCAATACTCATGACTGGGCTTCTTCCACATGTTTCTTAAGACACAAATATCACTCCCTTCTAGCTTTAACTAAAGGCATAACTATAAATACGGCATATGTTTGATTTTGATCAAGGCATATGACAGTCTTGATTTTCACTCATTCATTCATTTTTGGGCTTTGTGCTTGGCTCTTAAAATCTCTTTCTCTTCCATAAACTAGCATCATTTTCACACTAGAATATTTATATTCCTTCTGGAAACCTCCTTTTAAAGAAAAGTGCCTAAGAAAACAATGTTCACTCTATTTCACTCTAGGATCCCGACTCCTGACTCTTTATATTTCTTTCTCCAATATTTCCCTGGAATTAGGTTTCTTCTTTCTCTGTCTCCCTCCATGGGTCTTTATCTTCTCTCTGTCTGTCTTTCTCTCTGTCTCTATCTTCTTTGTGTCTTTCTGACTTTGTCTCTCTCTGTCTCTGTCTTTTTTCTCTATCTCTTGATTTCTTTGTCTCTATAGCTTTCTCTCTGGTCTTTTTGTCTCTGTCTCTCTGTCTCATCCTCTCTATTTTACATTTTCAGTTTTCTTTGTTTTCTATCATTGGAAGGGAAGTAACTCTATGGCAGGGACTGTTATTTTTTTATTTATGTTCCCATTGCTTAGCACAATGTGTAGAGAATAGTAAGTGCTCACTCTCGGTCTACTTTGTTAAATTCTCATCAAGTTCAAGCTAGTTAACCCATAGTCCTGTTTTCCATTCTCTTTATATATTGTTTTCATTGGTGACCTCATCAGCTCCTAGGGATTAAATTATTTCTATGCTGACCATTCTCTTTTCTATTTATCCTTTCTTAACCTTTCCATTGCACTTTAGTTTCATATCTCCCACTGTTTTTCAAACATGTAAAACTGCATATCCAATAGACATCTTAAAATCAACAAATTCAAAACTAAAATTATCTTTATCCCTAAATCCTTTCTCCATTCCAAACCTCCCTATTATTGCCAGTAGCGTGACCAACATTCCACTTATCTTGGCTTATAATCCAAATGTTATCTTTGATTCTCCACTGTCTTTCATCCTACAAGGTCAAAGCTTCTCAGCTTCACTTGCTTTGCATCTTCTCTCAAATACAAAATCTTGTCCCATTGAAACTCCCCATCATCTCATTCAAGCACTATTCCTATTAAAGAAGTGATTTGATTCAAGTCTCTTTCAACTTCAATCTATCTTCTAACCAGCCAACAAACTGATTTTCCTAAAGTATAGATCTAATGATTTTACCTTCACCTCATTAAATGCCACTACCTCTGTATCATCTCTAGGATAAAATAGAAAATGCTTCTGGCATTAAAAGACCTTCATAATATGGCCCACTTATTTTCACCTTTCTTGTCTTTTTACACCTTTCTTTGATCCAGCAACACTGGCCTTTTTGATGTTTCACAAACAAGACATTCAGTCTTTTGGACTTGGATTTTTTTTAGACTATCCCCCATGCTTGAAAATTACTTGTTCAGGGTCAAAATCTAGTAAGTGTCTGAGGTCAGATTTAGACTTAGGAAGATGAGTCTTCCTGAATACAAGTCTGGCATTCTATCCACTATACTACCTATTTCCTTGCGGGTTAGGTTAGTAACAGATTTGAAACATGCTGAATGAGTAGTAAAGTAATGAGTTTCTACCTTTGAAGATAGTTTGTAATGCCCTAGAAATCATTCTTTTGTTCGGTGCTTATCAATAATATTTTAATCAATTATTCAGAACCTTTGGTGTCAGACTTATCAAATATGTACTTTATATGAAACATGGAGTAGAGCTAGTATGTTGTGTGATATGAGGTTCAAAAATATCACGTTAGACTGGGAGAATAGATCAAATATCAATAAATGAAAACTTAATAAGGACAAATGTACCTGGGTCCAAAAAATCAATTGTACAAGTACACTACTAGATAAAAAGTTATGCTGGAATATAGTGATTTTTGAATACAGTAAAAGAGTGATGTGGTGATCATAAAAGGTCATAAAATTTCATATTGTACTAAGAAAAATGTGGATCTTAAAGAAGGAAATTATTGACATTTGGTCAGGACTTATTGAAAATATTTTGCTAGAAGATAAAGCCAAAATGATGAAGTAAAGGGAAGAACTCACTTAATCTCTCCCCTAAACAGTTCCAAATTCCTTTAAATAATGACTCTAAACAAATTATAGAACACCAGAACATTTTCCAACATAAGACAACTTAAAAGATCAACAGAAAAAATCTGTGGAACCAAGGTGGGAGCCAGTGTGCAGTCCCAATGCAGGAAGTGCCAACCCAGAGCTGATCCAGGCCCTAACCCCAGTTCATGCTAGTAAAATAAGAATAAGTTTAGGGACCTTTAAACCAATATCTGTACTAGTGGTTTTAGACCTTTTAATGAAGAAACACTAAAGAAAACTTGGAAGTTTAGCCAAAAAAGTCTGTGAGACTAGGATAGCATCCCAGCTCACAATGCCAGCACAAGCCCTCCAGCTCAGCCCTGATTCCAGCCCCTTTGAAAAGAAAATATGAAAAAAGAAAAAAAAATGTGAAAAGAAATGAGATGCAAGAGAGAATCAACAGGTTGGAAAGGAAAGACAATTTCTTAAAAAATACAATTGGCAAAATGCAAAAATATTTCACTGAAGAAAACACTTTCTAGGTGCTAGCTTACTGAAGGATCTCTGGACAGGCCGTGGTCTTTAGGTGGAGAAGTGACGAAGGCAGGAGAGCCACTAAAGTAGTCAAAAATGGACTCCAGAGTCTAGAGTCTGGAGTCTGGGGTCTTCTCTGTGTCTGAGACTCTTCTGTGTCTGAGACTCCCAGTTCTCTCAGCTCTTAAATACTTTGGTATGATTACATCAATACAGCACACTGAGCCTGAGCCAACTGTTGGGAGAGCCATTACATCACCATATCATACTAAGTATATGCCTCCTAGAGTGATTACATCATTACATCACATTAAGTATATGTTTAACTACAGAATCATTATTTCATCAATCACACTGAATAGGTGCTTAACTATATGCATCCTGCTGTCCTTGATTCAAGTTCCTTTCTAGAGTTCCAGTCCTCTACTTTCTTTACTTTAATTTTCTTTCTTTATTTTAATGCAAGTAAGCATCTAGAGATACAAAATTTCCCCTTATTACCACTTTGGCTGTGTGCCACAAAGTTTGGTATGTTGTCTCATTATTGTCATAATATTGGATGAAATTATTGATTGTGTCTATGATTTGCTGTTTCACCCATTCATTCTTTAGGAGATTATTTAGTTTTCAATTTCTTTTTGCTCTATTTTCCCCTGGCCTTTTATTGAATGTAATTTTTATTGCATCATGATCTGAAAAAAAATGCATTTACTATTTCTGCCTTTCTGAATTTGATTTTGAGGTGTTTATGTCCTAATATATGGTCAATTTTTGCATAGGTTTCATGAACTGCCTAGAAGAAAGTATACTCCTTTCTGTCTCCAATTCAATTTTCTCCAAAGGTCTATAATGTCTAGTTTTTCTAGTAATACTATTTACCTCCTTAACTTCTTTCTTATTTATTTTGTGGTTTGATTTATCTAGTTCTTAGAAAGCAAGGGTGAGATCTCCCACTATTATAGTTTGTTGCAACACTCTTAACTTATCCTTTAGGAACTTAGATGCTACATCACTTGGAGCATATATGTTTAATGTTGATATTGCATCATTATCTATAGTACTCTTTAACAAGATATAGTTTCCTTCCTTATCTATTTAATTAGATCAAATTTTGCTTTTGCTTGATCTGAGATCAGGATGGCCAGCCCTGCTTTTATTTATTTATTTATTTAAAAAAAAAATTTTTTTTTACTTCACCTGAAGCATAAGAGATTCTGCTCCAGCCTTTTACCTTTAGTCTGTATTTATCACTTTCTTTAAATGTGTTTCTTGTAAACAACATATTTTCAAATTCTGGCTTTTAATCCAGTCTGCTATCCACTTACATTTTATGTGAGAATTTGTCCCATTCCCATTTACAGTTAAAACTACTAATTCTATATTTCCTGACATCTTATTAACCCCAAATTATATTTTTCTCTTTCCTTTTCTCCTTTCCCTTCTCCCCAGTATTTTACTTATGAGCACTACTTGCCCCAAGCAGTCCTCCCCTATGTAGAGACCTTCTTCCTTTCTTATATCTTTCCCCTACTATTTCTCTTTCCCCTTCTATTTAGCTTACCCCTTCCCTTTTCCCCTTTCCCCTCCCACTTTTCTATAAAATGATAGATGTTTCTCAGTGAAACCTAATATATCTAATATTTGTTCTTTGGGTCAAATCTGATGAGAGTAAATTCACACAATATTCATCACCCTCCTTTCTTTCCTTAATTATAATATGTATTTTTTGTCTCTTCCTGAGATGTCATTTCCTTTATTTTATCTTCACTTCTCCCCCTCCCCCACTTTTTTCTATTAATTTCCTTTTCCATCTCTAGTTTATTTTTTATATTATAAGAGTAAAATCAGATTATACATGTGCTCTCAATGTATATCCATAACAGAAATAAAGTTCTCAAGAATTTTCTTTTTCTTTTTACTTTTTATGCTTCTCTTGAGTTCTATATTTGGAGGTCAAATTTTTTATTTAGTTCTGGTCTTTTCATCAAAAATAAATGGAATTCACCAGTTTCATTGAATGTCCATCTTCTTCTTTTAAACAAAATGCTCAGTTTAGAAGGGTAATTTATTCTTGGCTGCATTCCAAGTTCTTTCACCTTTCAGGAATATCAGATTCCAGACCCTTTGATCCTTTAAAGTGGAAGCTACTAGGTCCAGAGTAATCCTTATTATGGCTCCTTAGTATTTGAATTGTTTCTTTCTTGCTGCTTGTAATATTACTTCCTTGGTCTGATAGTTCTCAAATTTAGCCACAATATTACTTGGGTTTTTAATTTTGGGGTCTCTTTCAGAAAACCTTTGGTGAATTCTTTCAATGGTCATCTTACCTTCTGTTTCTATGATATTTGACAATTCTCTTTGATGATTTCCTGAAAATAGTGTCTTAGGCTGTTTTTTTTTCATCATTTTAGGGAGTCCAATAATCCTTAGATTGTCTCTTTTAGATCTATTTTTCAGGTCGGTTGTTTTTTCATTTTTTTGGTTTTGATTGACTGATTCCTGTTGTCTCATTGAGTCATTCATTTCCATTTGTTCAATTCTGAATTTTAGTGAATTTTTTTGTTTCCTTTTTTATTTCTTTTTGTATTTGTCCAATTGAATTTTTAAATGAGTCGTTTTGTTTTATGAATTTTTTTTTCCATTTCACAAATTCTGTTTTTTTAATGAGATATTTTCTTTTTCCATTTCACAACTTCTGTTTTTTAAGGAATTATTTTCTTTTTCTGTTTCACATATTCTGTTTTTCTGGGAGTTGCTTTCTTTTCCCATTTATCAAATCTATCTTTTAATGAGTTATATGCTTTGTTCATTTCACTAAGTCTATTTTGTAGTGAATTTTCTTCAGATAGTTTTTGTGTTTCCTTTTCCAAACCCTCTTGCAATTTTTCATTTCCTTTCCCCATTTTTCTTCTAGCTTTCTTTTAAATTTCTTCTAGGAAAGCCTTATGTGATGAGGAACAAGTTATGTTGCTTTTTGAGGCTTCATCTGGAAAGAATCTGCCTTTTGTCTCCTCAGGGTTCTCTTTCACCATAAAAGCTGTCTATCATTAAAGCCATCTTTACTTTTTAAATCATTTTTAAAAGTTAAGGTCTACCTTAAGGATGGGGGAGGTTTTCCAAGCAGGTCTCAGCTGTGCTGGGTCAGTTTTGATTCACTCCCTGTGCTGGGTGGGCTTGGCCAGGTCCTATGAGATTCTGCCATTGGGGGACAATATTGATGTTTTGTGTTTCTCTGCTGATCTACTGGCTTGCAACCAGGGCAGAGTGGCTAACCCTGTTGTAGATTCCTGTATATTCCTCCCGGTAGATTCTCTGCCACACAAAGTCTGCACCACCCTGCAGAGTGAGCAATGCCTTGGGACTCTGAGCTGTCTGTGTTGGCATTTGTGGTCAGGTGTTTGTGTTACACTGCCTCCCTCCCATTTCCCATCAAAACAGACCTTTTTTTGTCTGTTTCCTCACATAGATTCTCTGACAAATGGAGACTGCACTGCCCCAGGATTTTGAGCTCTCTATGCTGGCATTTGTACTCAGCTCTTGCACTGGCTGCATCCCTCCCATTTCCAATTGAAACAGACCTTTTCTGGTGATCTTCAAAATTATCTTTTATTGATAATTTGTTGCACTCCCAATATTTGTGGGTTCTGCCAGTACAGAGCCAATTCAGAGGCTGGATTTCATAATTAGTATGAAATGTATGTTGTCTACACCATCTAGGCTCTGCCCCTTCCCCCCAAACATCATCTATTTAAAACCATCAGCAACCATCATATGTAATGGGGACAAATTAGAACCATTCCCAACAAGATCAGGTGTGAAACAATGCTGCCCACTATCACTGTTGCAATTCAGTATTGTTTTAGAAATGTTAGCTTTGGTAATAAGAGAAGAAAAAGAGATTAAAGGAATTAGAGTAGGTCATGAGGAAACCAAATTGTCACTCTTTGCAGATAATATGATGGTATACTTAGAGAACCCTAGCGAATCAACTTAAAAAAAAAAAAAAACTACTAGAAAAAATTCACAACTTTTGCAAAGTTGCAGGATACAAAACAAGTCTGCACAAATTACCAGCATTTTTAGATGTGACCAACAATGTCCAGAAACAAATGATACAAAGAGAAATTCTATTTAATTCCATTCCATTCCATTACTGTTGATAATATAAAATATCTGAGAATGTACTTGCTAACATAAAATCAGAAACTATATAAGCAAAGCTACACAAAACTTTCCACACAGAAAAAGTCAGATCTAATCAATTGGAAAAATATCAAGTGCTCTTGGATAAGTCAAGAAAATATGATAAAGATGACAATACTACCTAAAATAATCTATTTATTTAGTGCTATACCAATCAAACTCCCAAGAAACTATTTACTGACCTAGAAAAAATAATGAAAAAATCCATCTGGAAGAATAAAAGATCAAGAATTTCAAGAGAATTAATAAAAAAAAAAAGCAAATGAAGGTGGCCTACCTGTATCAGATCTAAAACTATATTATAAATCAATGGTCATCAAAACCATTTGGTACTGGCTAAGAAATAGTGAAATTGATGAGTGGATAAGGTTAGTTTCATAGAACCAAATAATCAAAGACTATAGCAATTTGGTGTTTGACAAACCCAAAGATCCCAGCTTTGGGGATAAAAATTTACTATTTGACAAAAACTTCTGGGAAAATTGAAAACTAGTATGGAAGAAACTAGGTGTTGACCCACACCTAACACGGTTTACCAAGATAAGATCAAAATGGGTTCATGATTTAGACACAAAGCATGATATTATAAGCAAATTAGAAGACTGTAGGATAGTTTACCTTTCAGATCTGTAGAGGAGGAAAGAATTTGTGACCAAAGAAGAACTGGAGATCATTACTGATCACAAAAGAGATAATTTATTATATTAAGTTAAAAAGTTTTGGTACAAAGAAAACTAATGTAGACAAGATTAGAAGGGAAGCAATAAACTAGGAAAACATTTTTACATTCAACAGTTCAGATAAAGACGTCATTTCTAAAATATAGAGAGAATTGACAACTTTATAAGAATTCATGCCATTCTTGAATTGATAAATGGTCAAAGGATATGAATAGACAATTTTCAGATGAAGAATTTGAAACTATTTGTAGTCATATTAAAAGATGCTCCAAATCACTATTGATCAAAGAAATCTATATTCAGAGGACTCTGAGATAACACTAATATACCTGTCAAACTGGCTAAGATGACAGGAAAAGATAATGACGAATGTTGGAAGGAATGTGGGAAATCTGGCATACTGATACATTGTTGGTGGAATTGTGAATGGATCCAACTATTATGGAGAACAATTTGGAACTATGCTCAACAAGTTGTCAAACTGTGCATACCTTTTGATCCAGCAGTGTTTCCACTGGGATTATATCCCAAAGCAATCTTAAAGGAGGGGAAGGGACTCACATGTGCAAAATTCTTTGTGGCAGCCCTTTTTGTAGTGGCTGGAAACTGGAAATTGAGTGGATACCCATAAATTGGAGAATGGCTGAATAAATTATGGTATATGAATATTATGGAATATTACTGTCCTATAAGAAACAATCAGCAGGATGATTTCAGAGAGGTCTGGAGAGACTTACATGAACTGATGCTAAATGAAAAGAGAAGAAACAGGAGATCATTATAAACTGTAATAAGAAGACTATATGATGATTAATTCTGATGGATGGGGCTCTCTTCAACAACGAGATGATTCAAACCAGTTTCAATTGTTCAGTAATGAAAAGAGCCATATATATCCAGAGAGAGGACTATGGCAACTGAGTGTAGAGCACAACATAGTATCTTCAGTTTTTCTGTTGATGTTTCCTTGCATTTTGTCTTCTTTCTTGTTTTTTTTTTCCTTCTTTACCCGATTTTTCTTTTGCAGCAAGATAACAGTGTGTGTGTGTGTGTGTGTGTGTGTGTGTGTGTGTGTGTGTGTGTGTGTATAGATAGCTAGATAATCAATATACATAAATATAGATATATAGATATTGGATTTAACATATATTAACATATTTAACATTTATTAGACTACCTGCCATATAGGGGAGGGAGTGGAGGAAAGAAGGGCAAAAGTTGGAACAGAATGTTTTGCAAGGGTCAATGTGAAAAATTACACATGCATATGTTTTGTAAATAAAAAGTTTTAATAAAATTAAATAAAAAAGGATATGGGAAATCATGTGTGTCTTATGAGCTAAGCAAAAAACTACCTGTCTAAGCCTGAAAAAAAAAAGAAAAGAAATTCATCTTTGCCCATATTTGGAAAAATAAAAAGCTTTATTTTAAAAATAAATTTAATATCCAATTAAAAAAGATTTATGCAATAAAAAAACTTATATTAAAAAAAGAACTAAACAATTGGAAAAATGTCAATTTCTCATGGGTAGACCAGGCTAATATAATAAAAATGATAATCTGCTTAAATTGGTCCACATGTTCCATTCAGTACCAATATTACTAACATTTTATTTTACAGAAGAGCAAAAAATAATAACAAAATTCATCTGGAAGAAAAAAATCAAGTTTAAATATGTGTGTTTAAAAAATCTGACCATATCTCCTAGTTCTGTTTGCTGGTCCAAAACTAAGTGTAGTCTACTTTCTATGAGGTAAACTTTCATATACTTGTAGATAGTGGTCTTATTTCTCCAAGTCTTTTGTCTATCTTTAAGCATCCCTAGTTGCTTTATCTAGTTCTTGACCTCCCTTGGATACTCTTCTGCTTAAAAATCTTCTTCCTAAAATATAATGGCCCAAATGCTTGAGATATAGTCTGACCAGAGCAGAGTACAATTGAACTATACACACACACACACACACACACACACACACACACACGTATATGTACATACATTTGTGTATATGCATGTATGTACATATGTACAAACATATATGTATATATGTGTGTATATCTGGTTTTAGATGCTGTGCTTCTCCTGTATTCACCTAAAATTGCCTTAGCTTTCTTGGTTACCAGGACATATTATTGAGTTCTATTCAGTTGTTGTTATTGTTAATGAGTCTTATCATATCTAACTCTTCATGATTCCATTTGGGGTTTCTTGGCAAAGTTATTGGAGTGGTTTGCCATTTACTTCTCTGGAATTATAGTATCGAGTTTAAAACAAACTAAATCTCTTCAGATATTTTTCTTTAGGATGAACTGATTTTTAGACATAATTCATTTTCTTCATACAAATTTTTTCTTTTGATTCAAACATAAGATTTTGTTTCTATTCATCTGAAAATTTCAGATTGTTATCCTAAATTGTTGAGATACTTGTGTTTTCTGATTCAATGATCACAAATTTGTTTAACATTTGTCCTTTATCAAAGTCATTAAAAATAACACAACCACAACAATAACCATATTGAAAGATACTATACCTGGAGTATTTTTGAAGTAAATTGTTGCAGATGAAATGGAATTATAGTATGTATCTCAGTACAGAGAATGGAGGCTGGATGAAATTCTGGGAGGTTTTTCAGTTGTAGTGTTATTAAGTGAAAACTCAGTTTGCTAGGACCTCTAGTAATCTAATATTTGATAAACGTATAAACTCTGACTTCTGGAATGAAAACTCACTATTTGACAAAACTGCTGGGAAAACTAGAAAATAATGTCAGAAACTCAACATAGACCCATATCCTACACTTTATACCAAAATAAGGTCAAATATCTGCCATACTATAAACAACCTAGTAGAGCAAGGGATAATTCACATATCAGATCTCTGGAGAAGGGAGGAATTTATGATTGAAGAACTAGAGAGCATTATAAAAGGCAAAATGGACAAACTTGACTACAAAAAATCCAAAAGGTTTTTCATAAACAAAACCAACAGGAACAACAATAAAAGGGAAGCACAAAACCAGGGGTGGGGGGATGGGGGGATGAGGGGAGAATCTTTGCAGCCAGTATTTCTTTCTTTTTTTTTTTAATTTTTATTTAATAATTACTTTATATTGACACTCGTTTCTGTTCCAATTTTTTTTCCCTTCCTCCCTCCACCCCCTCCCCTAGATGGCAAGCAGTCCTTTATATGTTGGATATGTTGCAGTATATCCTAGATACAATATATGTTTGCAGAACCGAACAGTTCTCTTGTTGCATAGGGAGAATTGGATTCAGAAGGTATAAATAACCCGGGAAGAAAAACAAAAATGCAGATAGTTCACATTTGTTTCCCAGTGTTCTTTCTTTGGGTGTAGCTGCTTTTGTCCGTCATTTATCAATTGAAACTCAGGTCTCTTTGTCAAAGAAATCCCCTTCCATCAAAATATGTCCTCATACAATATCGTTGTCGAAGTGTATAATGATCTCCTGGTTCTGCTCATCTCACTTAACATCAGTTCATGTAAGTCTCGCCAGTCCTCTCTGTATTCATCCTGCTGGTCATTTCTTACAGAACAATAATATTCCATAACATTCATATACCATAATTTACCCAGCCATTCTCCAATTGATGGGCATCCATTCATTTTCCAGTTTCTAGCCACTACAAACAGGGCTGCTACAAACATTTTGGCACATACAGGTCCCTTTCCCTTCTTTAGTATTTCTTTGGAATATAAGCCCAATAGAAACACTGCTGGATCAAAGGGTATGCACAATTTGATAATTTTTTGGGCATAATTCCATATTGCTCTCCAGAATGGTTGGATTCGTTCACAATTCCACCAACAATGCAATAGTGTCCCAGTTTTCCCGCATCCCCTCCAACATTCATCATTATTTTTTCCTGTCATCTTAGCCAATCTGACAGGTGTGTAGTGGTATCTCAGAGCAGTATTTCTTTCTTTCTTTCTTTCTTTCTTTCTTTCTTTCTTTTTAAATAACTTTTTATTGACAGAACCCATGCCAGGGTAATTTTTTACAGCATTATCCCTTGCACTCACTTCTGTTCCGATTTTTTCCCCTCCCTCCCTCCACCACCTCCCCCAGATGGCAAGCAGTCCTTTACATGTTAAATAGGTTACAGTATATCCTAGATACAATGTATGTGTGTAGAACTGAACAGTTCTCTTGTTGCACAGGGAGAATTGGATTCAGAAGGTATAAATAACCCGGGAAGAAAAACAAATATGCAAGCAGTTTATATTTATTTCCCAGTGTTCTTTCTTTGGTGTAGCTGCTTCTGTCCATCTTTGATCAATTGAAACTAAATTAGCACTCTTTATCGAAGAGATCCACTTCCATCAGAATATATCCTCAAACAGTATCGTTGTTGAGGTATATAATGATCTCCTGGTTCTGCTCATTTCACTTAGCATCAGTTCATATAAGTCTCGCCAGTCCTCTCTGTATTCATCCTGCAGCCAGTATTTCTGATAAAGGTCTAATTTCCAAAATACATAAAGACTTCTGTTAAATTTAAAAGAATACAAGTCATTCCCCAATTGATAAATGGTCAAAGAACATAACTCTCAGATGACTAAACCAAAATTATCTTTAGGTATACAAAAAAAATGCTCCAAATCACTGTTGATTTGTTTAGTGCAATCAGAGAATTGTAAATCAAAACAACTCTGAACTACCACCTCATACCATCCAGATTGGCTGAGATGACAGGAAAAGAAAATGAAAAATGTTGGAGGGGATAAGGGAAAACTAGGACACCAATGAATGTTGGTGGATTTGTGAAATAATCCATCCATTCTGGAGAGCAACCTGGAATCATGTCCAAAGGGTTTTAAAATTGAGTGTAGCCTTTGACCCAACAGTGCCAACATGGTGTCCATATCCTAACATCATTTTACAGTTTTCCCAGCAACTTTTGTCAAATAGTGAGTTCTTAATCCAGAAGATGGAGTTTGGGAATTTATCAAATAGTAGATTACTATGGTCATTGATTATTGTATTGTGTGTATCTAATCTATTCTACTGATTCACCATTATATTTCTTAGGCAGTATCTTATGGTTTTGGTGATTGCTGCTTTATAATATAGTTTTAGGTTTGGTACTGCTAAGCCACCATTCTTGGTATTTTTTTTTTGTATTAATTCTTTGATATTCTTTACCTTTTGTTCTTCCAGATGAATTTTGTTATTATTTTTTCTAGTTATATAAAATAATATTTTCATAGTTTGATTAGTATGGTACTGAACAAGAAAAATTAGACAGAATTGTCATTTTTATTATATTAGCTCAGCCTATTCATGACCAATTAATATTTTTCCAATTGTTTAGATCTGACATTTTTTGTGTGAGAAATGTTTTATAATTGTGTTCACAGAGTTCTTGGGTTTGCCTTGACAGATAGACCCACAAATATTTTATTTTGTCTACAGTAATTTTAAAATTAAATTAAATTAATTTTTTATCATATATATATTTAATACACATTGCTTTATGAAATATGTTGGGAAAGAAAAATCAGAACAAAAGGGAAAACAACATGGTGGAGATAAAAAAAAAAAAGAAAACAGACAAAAGTAGTGAACCCAGCATGGGTTGATTTACATTCCATCTCAGTTCTTTTCCTCGATGTAGATGGCATTTTCTGTCCAAAGTGTATTGGGATTGTTTTGGATCCCTGAACCAGTGAGAAGAACCAAGCCTTTCATAGTTGATTATCACACATTCTTGTTATTATTGTGTTTAATGTATTCCTGGTTCTTCTTGTTTTGCTTAGCATTAGTTTGTGTAAATCTTTCCAGGCCTTTTTAAAATGAGATTGTTCATCATTTTTTACAGAACAATAATATTCTATTACCTTTGTATAACACATCTTGTTTAGCCATTCACAAAGTGTTGGGAATCTACTCATTTTCCAAATCTCTACTACCACCAAAAGCTTCTATAAGCATGTTTGCACATGTGGGTCCTTTTTCCTCCTTTATGATTTCCTTGGGATACAAACCCAGTAATGGCAGTGCTGGAAAAAAGGATATGCACAAAAGGAACTTAGAATGCAGCCAAGAATAAACTACCCTGCTAAACTGAGCATTTTCTTCCAGAGAAGAAGATGGGCATTCAATGAAACAAGTGAATAACATTTATTTCTGATGAAAAGACCAGAGATAAACAAACAAACAAAAAAATGACATCCAAATATAGGACTCAAGAGAAGCACAAAAAGGTAACAAGAATTCTTGAGAACTCTATTTCTGTTATGGATATACTTAGATAGTGCATGTATAATTTGATTTTACTGCTATAATATAAAAAAGGAACTAGAGATGGAAAGTGGATTGTACTAGAGAAAGGGAAAAGTGGAAGTAAAAAGAGGGAAATTACATCTCATGAAGAAGCAAAGGAAACCTATTCTATTTGAGGAAAAGAAGGGAGGGGGATGAATATTGTGTGAATCTTACACTCATCAGATTTGTCTCAAAGAGAAACTATTAGACATATTTGGTTTACAGAGAAACTTCTCTCACCTTATAAATTACCCATGTGTATGTTTTGTAAATAAAACATTATAATAATATAAATAAAATAAAATATAAAATAAAAGAATATGCACAGTTTTATAATCTTTTGGCATAGTTCTAGATTGCTCTCCAGAATGATTGGATCATTTCCCAATTCCACCAACAATGCATTAGTATCCCAGTTTTCCTATATCCCCTCCAACATTCATCATTATCTTTTCCTGGCATCTTAGCCAATCTAATAGGTGTGAGGAGGTACCTCTAAGTTGTTTTAACTTGCATTTCTCTAATCAATAGTGATTTGGAGCATTTTTTCACATAACCACAGGTGGCTTTAATTTTGTCAGCTGAAAATTATCTGTTCATATACTTTGACCTTATCAATAGGTTGTCAATAGTAATTTTAAATGAAATTTCTCCTTTCATCTCTTGCTGATGGGTTTTATCAGTAAGCCCATAGTGATGATGAGGATTTGTGTGAGCTTGTTTTATATCCTGTAACTTTACTAAAGCTGTTAATTGTTTCCAATAGGTTTGTGGATAATTTTCTAGGATTCTCCAAGTATATCATCATTTCATTTGCAATTTCCTCATTTCCTATTCTAATTCCTTTAATTTCTTTCTCTTTTGTTATTACTAAAGCCAACATTTCTAGTACAATGTTGTGTTATAATGGTGATAATGGGAATATTTGTTTTACCCCTGTACTTAGTGGGAACATATCAAGCTTTTCTCCATTACAAATGGAGATGCTTACTATTGGTTTTAGATAGATATTACTTATTATTTTAAAGAAAGCTCCCTTTATCTCTGTGTGCTCTAGTGTTTTTAATAGGAATGGCTGCTGCACTTAGTCAATAACTTTTTCTGCTTGTATTGAGATTATCATATGATTTCTATTGGTTTTGTTATTGATATAGCTCATTATGGTAATAGTTTACCTGATATTGAACTATCTCTGCATTTCTAGTATAAATTCACTTAGCCATAGTATATTACCCTGATGATAAGTTGCTGAAGTTTCTGCTAATATTTTATTTAAAATTTTTGCATCAATATTCATTAGGGAAATTAGTCTGTAATTTTCTTCCTCTGTTTTGGCTCTTCCATTTGTACTATAGTAAAGAGGACAAATACAATTAAAAATAGTAAGTATAAAAACAATTTTGAAGTAAGGTTTTCTGATAAGGTCTCATTTCTCAAACATAGAGGCAACTGAGTCAAATTTATTTTTTAAAAAATGCCCCAATTGATAAATGATCAAAAGATATGATGTATGCCCAAAGGGCTATAAATTCATATTCATGCATATCCTTTAGCCTAACATCACCATTACTAAACATGAATACCAAAAGATATTTAAAAAAATAAAATGACCTATATGTATAAATATTGTTTATGGAAGCTCTCTTCTTTAAAAAAAAAAAAAAGAAAGAAAATTGAGGGGATGCCCGTCAATTGGGGAATGGCTAAATTGAGGCATTTGTTTTTCATGAAATATTATTATTCTATGTGAAATAATGAGCAGGGTGCTCTTGGGAAAATATTGGAAAGTCCTCCATGCACTCAAAGAAAGTGAAATGTGCTCCACAAATAATAGCAATGTTATGTAAAGATGAGCTATGAATGTCTTTGCTATTCTCAATAGCACAATGATCCACAACTTCTTTGAAGGACTTAAGGTGAAAAATCCTATCAATAACCAGAAACGATTATTCCAGAAAAGGAATAGTATCTGAAGACAAATTGAAGCATACTCTCATTCTCTTGGTGTCTATGTCTCTATCTCTTTCTTTGTCTCTGTCTCTGAATCTCTGTCTCTTTCGCTCTCTTCCTTTTATTTTTCTTGAGAGAATTTTTTCCTTTATAGTGGTATATCTATTTCTTTTTTCACAACATGACTTTGATTAAAATGTTTTGCATAACTTCACATGTGGTTTCTTAATTAGGGGTGAGTATAAAAAATAACCTGGAACTCAAAAGTTTTAAATACAAATATTTTTAAAAATGTTTTAAATATATTTGTGAAAAATATTAAATGGATAAAATTTAAAAACAAAAGATAAAAAATGAAAAAACAGATCCAAGATTTGCACCTAAGCATTTTCATTCTAAAAACAGTATTGTACTGAATTCTGGGTCCTATATTTTAAAATGGAAATTTAAAAAATACTGAAAGATCCAAGTATATCCAAAAGAGGTTAATCATTGTGATGGACGTAGCAGATATTTTGGTATATGAAGGTTAAATGCAAGAATTGGTGTAGAAGAGAATCATCAGTCTTTTCCAGATATTTGAAGCATTATCATATGGAAAATGTATTTTTCTCTTAGTTCAAGAGGACAGTAAGCAGACAACTTTCAGAAAGGAAGATTTATGCTAAGAGTTAAAAAGACTTGCTAAAAATATAGTTACTCCAAAGTTGAATGGACAGATTTGGAAAGTGATAAGCAGAAGTGCATTATAAGTCTTCACACATATACATATATGGTCATTTCTTTGGGAAGTTATAGAAGGGATTGTTTCTTATTTAGGTACAATTTGGAGGTACCTGCTAATATTGATATTTTATGCTTGTTTAATATTGATATATTGTGATTCTAAATGAGTGCATAAAATAAAAGAGACAGAACTGTCAATTTCACAATTCTTTGGTTAATCTAGTTTGGAGAATGATTATAGCATTATATGTTTTAGAGCTGGCAGAGACATTGGAAATTATCAAATTCTATTCATCATTTTTTAATAGTTTTAGTCCCTGTGAATTACACAGATTCATAAAAGTACACCAGCCTATAGAGAAAGTAACATATACAGGCAATAGGAAGAAATCTAAATAGACTTCTAGAACATGGCAACAGAAAGTAGATTGACTTTAGATATTTATAAAGCTGTTTTAGGGAAGTCCACAAGTAAACATCTACAAAGAATGACTTAACAAATGAACAAATTACAACACACTAGAAATAATGAGAAATTCACTCAATTGTTTCATATTTTAGGGAGCATTTTCTTTTCAATAAACCAGGAAAATGGTTCATGAAGGCATTTTGTTTTACTTTCCAGATGGCACAACTGATGCTTAGATAGATAAAATAGTTTTCCATACTTCACACCTCTAATAACTAATAGAGATGGTATTTAAATACAGTCTTCTGATATGGCTCCATTGTCCTTTCAGCTTATGTCTATAATTTGTAATTCTCAAAAAAATCCCAGATATATAGAATTTACTCTTACAAAATGAAATAAGTATAATGTTAAGAGTAACGAAGGAGGAATTGTATATATACAATATGCTACAGTAGGACTAGTATCAGATTTGGGCTTAACTATTAAGAGTTCAGCTTCCATTATTGGATTCTTAGCTGTGTAATGTTAGCCATAACCCTTAATCTTTCTGAACTACAGGAAAAAATGAGTTATCAACTGAGGTGTTTTCCATCTCTAAATCTAATTTTTTTTGTCATATTTTTTAATAATATCACAATCCTCTGCCTTGCATAGGCAGTGAATGCAAAATAAAAAAAAATCCAATCAGATATTAAGTCAATGCAGAGGATTAAAAAGAAAAAAAAAAAGCTGAATGAAATGGGGGATTCAATAAAAAAAAATCAGTTTATTCATCCCCTAAAACCAGTCATTTCAGAAAAGCCAATATCAAGCCCAAAAGTTTTGTGAGAAAAGAAGGTCCTCAAAATCTTTTCAAGTTTTGGAAACAGAAGGAAGTAATGTGCTTTTTTTTTTTTTTTTTCCAAAGACTCATTGTTAATGTAATTCAGTTCAATCTAATGTAACAAGCATCTATGTAGCTTCTATGTGAAAAGATATATTTCAGAAATTGAAAAAAATAAAGACAACATGATCTCTAGATTTGAAGAATTTGACAATATAAAAGGAAAGAAAAGACATACGTAAAATAAATTATTATATGATTTAGATTATAACAAGAAAAAAGGGTGATCTGGATAAAGTATGTTATAAAAATTGGGAGAAGAGGTCACTTTCAGATCGGCAGTAGATTTAAGCTCAGATCTTTAGCTATAATTAGCTATGATGTTCTTATTCTCTGTGTCTTCTAGCACATATCCATCACCCATGTCCATATTAATATTTTGATTTAATATAAGATTTTCAGAAGATTGAAATTTCTAATTGAAGAAGTTTTTAGCTAGTTAAGGTGATGACATCTGGAATAAGTTTTCTATTTCTAGGTTATACTTTATATATATATATATATATATATATATATATACATACATACATATACATATAGATAGATAGATATAGATATAGATATCGATAGATACATATATATATGTCAGAGATTATTAGCTAGTGATTGAAGATTTCTAATAAAACAGGTGAAATTTATTGATTTGGAGTTTGTGAATAAAATTAATTGGGCGCTAAACTTTAAAAAAGAAGAAAATAGGTAAATGGGGAGATACAGAGCTACCTACTTACATATGACAATCGAAATAATATAGAAAAGTCCTAAAGTGTAGGGAAAAGAATAGTAGCTGAAGAGCCTGGAAATTCATAGCCAAAATCCAAGAAGGAAACTAACCATAATATCCATAGCCTAATAAGTATATAGACAAATGAACCAAGTAGGAGTCATGATTAAGTCATTTCTATAAGGTCACTTTGGCCTCTTTGTATTAAGCTCCTAAAAAAGAGACTGAAATGATCTTACAGACATCACCAAATTTGGTGGAATGATATCTATGGCTGGACATAGCTCAATATTCATATACCTTGTTTAAAGGGAACATGATAAGTAAGAGAAAAGGGATTCAGGAGTAGTTCAGCATATTATGATAGGCTCACATGGGGAAATTCAGAAAATAGAAGAAACATGGTAGCAAAGATTTGAATTCAGATCAGAGGTTAAAAAAACAAAAAAATATTGCCACTACTACATATAATAGACATCAGAAGAGAAGAAAGAAATGATTGGAGTTCAGAGAATAGTTTTTCACAGAAGTGTTATATAGTAATGATATAATGTTTCAATTACCTAAATATTGGCTGCAACTCTCAACACCAAAAGAAAAGCACATAAATTCTTATCTTAATAATTTCCTCCTTCATCAAAGTGAAGGAGAAATGCTATTTTGGACCTACTTCTGATTGAGAAGGAAGTATTACTCAAATAGAAATCAGAATGATAGGAATTTGAAGATAAAATTTGTCTATTACATCTTAGAATTTATAATAAAGAAGAAAAGGAATAAACTCTGAAATTCACCTAAGCTGTTAATAGTATAACTTTTAAAAGCTTAGTTAGGATCTCATGTTCTAAATTTTTATAGAGTAAATTCCTCTCAAAGCAGAAGGGAATTCCTCAATCTAGAATGTCTAAAGACACAAAAACCATTCCTATGAGAAAAAAAAATAACAAAGTTATTTAAATAGGCTAATATGGATTTATATTAATTCATTGACCAACTTGGATGCTTCAAAGGTGTATACAGAAAATGGAAATGAAGATACTTTGAAGGGCCTGGAAGATGGATTTTATGTGTGCCCTTGTCTCCTGTAAAGCTGAAAACCCTAGAGTTAAAGTAATAAAGAGGGTATGTCAATAACTCTTAACTTTCATTACTGGTCAGAGGTAGCTGGAGGAAAGAGATACTGAGGAAGCAAAATAGAAAACCCAGTGAAGAAAAATGTCTTACCTATTTCTACTCAAAAAAGAAAAATAATTAACTGTGGCAAGAAAAATCTACAGATCTAGAGTTCCTGAAATTTCATCTGATGATGAACACTGTTCAATATATACATCCATCAGTTATTTTGCGATATGTTATATGGTTTATATTCCTTTGCCTAATTATAGGTCCAATTGTTGTGAAGGCTAAGCACAAAAAGTTGTGAAATTTTTTTGAATTTCTGAATATACAGAGGCTTATGTATTGTTTTAGGATTGCTTTAATATTGTAGGAAATGCCATGATGCAGCTTAGTATTATGAAAAAAAGTACTTATTCAATACTTATCATCCAGAAATGAATTATTTTTACTTTTTTCTTTGATTTTTCTTTCTCATTTTTCCTTCTGTTCTGATTTTTTCTTTCACAACATGACTAATGTAGAAATATGTTTAAAATAGTTGTACATACAATAACATATATAAATACAAAATAGTTTAGGAATCAAGTACAGCAAGAGGATCTTTATCTGGAGTCTGTGAACTTGAGTTTTAAAAAAAATTTTTTTCATAAATGCACTTCAGTATAATTGATTTCCTTTATAATCCCACTTATGTAATTTTGTGTATTTAAAAACATTGTTCTGAAAAGAGGCCTATAGACTTCACCAGATCACCAAAGGGTCCATAACATCCAAGATGTGGAAGGTAAAGTTGATCTATTTTTAATGAAAAGATTCTACATGATAAAAGTGAGAAGGGAGTTGATCCAGGACAAAGAAATATGAGGGAGGGACAGCAAGAAGATCAGTTTAGCTATGCAGTAACAGTGTGGGAAGAGGAATTCATGGAATTAAAGGCTGAAAACATAGTTTGGGGCCAAGTGCTAAAGCTCTTTTAAAACAGCTTATGAAATTTTTTTTTAATTGTTTGCTGTCTTATGGAGGAGGAAGTTAAGGGAGAAGGGAAACTTTGAAACTCAAAATATTTCAAAAAATAAATGTGGCAAACTATATGTAGTTGGAAAAATAAGAAACTACTGAAAAAATGTAAATACTTATTTGCCAAGTCCTATGCTAAGTGCTAGATATGCATTGATTAAAAAAATACAATCGATCCTTGTTTTCAGAGTTTATGTTAAATTAGAAAAAGGCTAAACATAGAAGGAAGAAATAACCAGAAGTCATGTTTTAGTGTGAGTCATCACAGGAATAATACATGGAGTATTATGGACAACTGATAACATGTTCTTTCTGAGAATTGTAGTATAAATTTGATACCTGGGTCCAGAGGTAGAGGTGGAAATCAAGAATTTAGAAGAGGAAGGAGAGAAAAGTATGCGCTCGGTAACATAGCAGGAAAATAGAAAGCAATGTTGTAGGGTCTATTTTAAGGTAGACATTAATAAGGAGCCTAAGAATCGAGGGTGCTAAGACTGATTCTAGATCAGAGTAATAAGTAGAGTGTGCAGCAATGAACTGTGGCTTGACAATTTCCAGAAAATAAATTTCTGAGTTGAATTAGGGAAACTTTTCATCAAAAAGGATATGCAGCCTGTAGGGGGAAGATAGAATTCTGGTTCTAGGTCCAGGTCTGCATTAGAAGTAGATGCTGGAAAGATGTGACATGTTTTATTTCATGGCTTTTATTAATTTTATGTGTTATGTAATTTTTCTTGCTTCTATGGCAAGAACAAAGTTCTGTAATGTGTAGAGGTGTCAAGCATACTTGTTAGTAACTATAAGGAATGCGATTTCATTATGTCAATGTGACCATGTGACCAGGATTTTTTGAAAGATAGTTCAGGGGACATCTAAAATTTGTTCAAGAGAGGAACTTGAAAATTTATTTTATTTTTGTAGGAAATCCAAAGCCTCCTTGTTGACCAGTATCAGAACAGTGGCTAATGACATCATCTGAAAAGTAAATCAAGTCAAAAATAATTTCATAATAAGCTGAAAGTGGCAGAAAATGCTAAGTATAACATAATGCTGGCTATTCCCTCTTTATGTGTTTATTTTCTTTTACATTGCTATTGATAGTATTTTCAGAATGATATTGAATAGTAATGGGGTATCAGGGGCATCTTTACATTATTCCTAAATATATTGGGAATATTTTTAGGGTTTCTTCATTTCATATAATGCTTACTTTTGATTTTAGATGGATGTTTTCGTTATATTTTAAAAGGAGTCTTGTTTGTTAATATTTCATAGTTTTTTGGTAGCATGTGCTTTATTTTGTCAAAGGATTTTATCCATATCTAATCATTTGATCAAATATTTGGGGATTTTTGTTTATTTTCAATTGGATATGATTAATTATGTTCATTTCTTGTTTTTTTTTTTTTTTAATGCTGAACATCCTTGGGTCCTTAATAAATTAATCTTGGTCATACTAAATTTTGTTGGTTATAAAAGATGTGATTTTTTTTGGGGGGGGGAGATTTTATTTGAATTTTCTAAATTAAAATTATTAATTATTTTATTTATATGTATTATTCTTTCTCATTTTTGGTATTAGGACTATTTGTTTCCTAATTTTATTGACCTATAATAGCATAGCATAAGTTTGGTAATTTTATTTATTTCCTCTTGATATATTATGATTTTATCTTGCTCATTATTTTTATTTTATTAAATTGGTTCTACTTTTAAATCATTTTAACTAAAGTTTTTTTTTTTTTTAATGTTGCTGGTCTTTTACTAAATAAATAAATAAAAGAGGAATATGGGAAAGAGGAAGAGACAGACAAAGAGAATAGATAGAGACACAGAGAGAAATACACAGAGACAGAGAAAGAGAGAGGGAAGCAGAGAAAAAGACAAAAACAGACAAAGATGGAGAGAGTCAGAGAGAAACAGACAGAAACACAGAGAAACAAACACACACAAATGTGACAAAGAGATACAGACAGAGGGGCAGACTGAGACACACATACACATACCTAGAAGACAGAAAGATGGAGAGACAAAAACAGGGAAACAGACAGAGACAAAAACAGAAATATAGAAAATGTAAAGAGACATAGAGAAGAGGCATACACAGAGACAGAAACTCAGAGAAAGAACATTGAGAATTGCTTAGGCTATGAAATGTATAATGTTTCATTATCAATCTTAATAAATAATTTATAGCTAGAATTTGAACCCTGAACTTCTGAGCCCCAGTCCACCAATCTCTCTATTGTATATCATGATGTATTCCATGCCTATTAGCAAAGGCATATCGAAATTCTTCCTGGAAGAAAATTTAACTATTTTAGAATTTCTTAAAATATTTTGATTTAGATCCTAAATTAGGCTTAAGCCACTGATAGTAAGTTTTGAGCAAGTTTTGAAAATAAATGCTATGCACTGATGCCCAAATGTTGGTAAAAGGGATTAAGAAGTCTCGGCTGTCTTCCACCTCAGTGGTTTTGCCTTGCTATTAAGAGGGAATGGATTAATATCAAATTTCTGGTATTTGGCTCCTTGCTGATACTGCTTAATTATCCAGATAACTGATCAGAGCCTTAGTATGAGTGACAGGACAACTATAAAGAGCCTCAAATTTTAAAAATGAAAAAAAAAGAAAAATAAGTATTTATTAGTTTAAGAATCACTGAAATACAATTTTCAAGTGTTCATTAAGGTTTACATTCAAAGTCAGTTTCAGGTTTTGATTTATTCATTTAGACGGGAGACTTGAGCAACAGGTTTCTAGTGTCTGTGGTAATGCATGAAGATCCAAAGCTTTGAGTAATTATTTTCCCACCTCTCATCTAACCTCCCCTTCTGTCTCCAGATTCTGCTCCCTCCTTTCCAATTATTTTAAAGTACTCCTTTTCATTATGTTTAAATGCCTCTATCCCAGACCCTTACTCTCAATTCAGAGGGTGGATCCCTGAGTTTCCCAAGACTTACTTAAGAGACTTAAAGCCCCACATTCTCTAACTCAAAATGAAACAAAAAGGGGATAGAGGAAATCCAAAGACTCTAAGACTTTGGAGCTCCAATCTTCTGCCTGGATGCTTTCTATGTGTGCTGGTAATTTTATCTAGCAAGGACTATCTTTTATCCCTTCCCCTTCCTTTTCACCTCCCCCAACCTTTCTTTTGATTATATTTCTTAGGTCACCTAATTTTATGGGCGTGGGGATGACTGCAGTATGGTGATACACCTGAGGCTACGATTAAAGATGTAAAATCAAAGGCTAAATCTAATGGTGCGTGGGGTTTCTTCCTTTAAGTCCCATTTATCTTCCCACTTGTATACTCCAGATAGGTTTACTTGGTCCATGTCACCATCTGTTAATGAAATATGTGTGTATCCAGCTGCTTTTATTTTGGTAAATGTAAAATGGAAATCCTTGAAGTTCTACCTTTGTATTCTAAACATCTAGTACAATGCCTGGAATAGTGGAAGTTCTTAGCAAACGTTTCTTCCATTCAAATTTATGGCTAAATCATCTGAATTGACTGGAAGTATATTTTTTATCAGTGCAGGATTATAGTGGTAAGAGACTTTGTCACACATTAACTACTAGAAATGTCAGTTCTCATAATGGGGAGATCAAAAGTCAAAAAATTTTTACTAAACAAAATATTAACACTCTTCCCTAGCATTCAATACCTTCTACTTTCTCCACAAAGAACTACTCTATCTATATTTCTGAAGAATTTTATTTGTCTTGCTCCAGCCAAATCAAGATACTATTAGTTCAGTGTACAAGTTCAATGATTACCTTTCTATTCCTTTTGTTCATAGCATTCCCTCTCCACATAAAGCCTTTTTCTTATTCAAGGCTTAATTCAAAACCCAACTTACTCATAAAGTTTTTGTTTTCCCCCAGATCTCTTCCAAGTCAGAAGTAACTTCTCCTTCATCTGAAATAGCACAGTTCTTACTTAAACTGAATTTCCTTAATTCTGGCAAAATTGAAATAATGAACTATAAGGTTTACCAAGTAATATCCCTATGAAGGAAATGGTGGATATAATATTCTTATTCTAGACTCAGATAGGTTAAGAATTTGCTCAATAATGTAGTGGCAGGGAAAAGAGTTTACACTCAGGTCTTTTGACTCCAAGGATATTCTACAGGGCATTCTATGCAGTATACTACTGAGTCCTGGCTTTGTCATTTAGTTCCTGCATAATGATACCAACAAAAGCTATTAAATGTTTAGTATTTTCAAGGGAATGTGACTGTGGCATATTGTTTCCCACAAAATCTTAGTTTTCTCATCTATAAAATTAAGAGGGGATATGATAACAAGATGACCAAGAATTAGTTTTCCATACTACTTTCCCAATTGAACAACAAAAAATAAAGAATTATGTAACAAATTTGTAGTAATTAAATCTGAATTGAAAAGATGGAATGGTAAAAAACACCATCACAAGATAAAAAGCCTCATGAAATAGCATTAGAGAACTGAAGTGAATAAAGATTCCATTGATTCTCCCCAAGAGCCTAGTCTTTGTGTCAGATGTAGCCATTGTAAAGATCCTCAAAGGCTTATGTTTCAAGGTTCAGATGAAATCGACCCTACTTGCTGCTTTCATGGTAGAGGATAATTCTAAAATTCTGTGCAAACAATAGAAAACGTTGGAAATATTATTTTCTCTACTATGTAAAAAAAAAAGAGAATGTTACAAGAGTGAGGGAGAGGTGTTTTATCACAAATTCAAATAACTGTTTTTATAATAGAGAGGAAGGACACCAGTTAGGGCCTTTCTCTCTTTACACCATTTCCTCTGCCCCCTACTACCTTAAAACAAGGTAGGGAAAGACAAAACTCAAGGCTACAAAAGGGGAAAGTACCCCAGAGTTGAAGAGGGTAGTTACTGAGAACACAAGAAAAAGGCTGAAAAACAAAACAACAACATAAAAATTAAAGGAGTAAAGTCTAACTCTCAAGCATACAAGGCAACAGTGAGATTCAAAAGAATAAAAGAATGAAAAACAATCAAAAGAAATTAAGTGTTATAATACTTTTAAAATTAAGTAAAAATTCCCCACAACTGCAAAAGAAAAAAAGAAAAAGAGGGAATGTAAAGGGCTGAAACTCTTGAATTGATGCATTGAGGTTAGACAACAGAGCACTTAAGGCTAACTACTGATTGGACAATACTCTATTAGCATATGCCTAGAAAATGGCCCTTCCCACTATTCTGTGCTGGTCCAATCTTTTGGTGTATACAGAGAATTGTGGGAAGGATTAGGGGGTGAGTAAGACAAGCCAGGGTCACTTAGGCAGTAAAGGTGGAAAAAGAAGGTCATGGCAATACTGTATCCATTCCCTTCACTTCTACCCCTAAAGACCAAGAATAAAGACCAAGGACTTTTGCTTATCCTGACTCTGGCTAATTCTTAGGCATCCTGAGTGCTAACTCAGTCTTCACAGGGGGAGTTTGTGGAAAAGTAAGACATTCCAAAATGTTTCAAAAGAAAAATTAAATTTATTAAGAATAGAAAAGAATTTACAGTACAAATAAAAAGTTCCCAAGGGAAAACAATAAGAACAATACCAGAGATGAAAATAATATACCTAATATATAATCTTATCAACCTATTAGAAAATCTGAAAAAGAGTGACAGATATCAACAACAAAAATTTGGAAAATATATAAAATTTGGCAAAAGAGAAATAAAAATTAGTAACTTTGGAAGAGCATACTAGCTTTGTTTAAGCTAAAGTGATTGAAGACAGAATATATGAGGGAAAAGATATAGATAATAGACATCATAAAAATTCAATAAATTACATGAAAAAACAAAAATAAAAACTACTTGGGGTTGAGTTAACAAACATTTATTAAATGTTCACATAGTGCCAAATATTATAGTACCTTTTGGGGATAAAAAGAAAGTCTGAAAGAGTCCATGCTTTCAAGGAACTTACAGACAAATTCAGGGAGACAGCATGCAAGAATTTATGTATAAACAAATAAAACTTAAGGAACTAAAGCAAAATAAACAAACAAACAAAAAAAAAAAACTTCCTAGAATTTTTTATAATGATGATTTCTAAATGGATAGGTATTTTTTAAAAACCTGCTTGAAACTTCAATTTCAGAATTTCAATGCTAAATGAGAACTTTCAAAAGTAGCTAGGTGAAAAAGATAACAATACCAGGAATATAGGAATAGTTTGCAGTCAAAAGCAAACAGAGAAAGAATAGAATATGAGTTTTTTAAGAAGGAGTTCAAGTTTGAGTCCATAAAACTATATCTTCCAAAAATAAATCAGAGTTCAATAAAAAGGCATGCCTTCAAAAAAATTAAGTAATTTGTGGCATTGTTTTTAAGCATAGATAAATAGATATAGATATTTATTAAGAGGCTAGTACTTGTGAGATACTATTAAGCACAGATAATTCTTAACTTGCAAACACTCCAAATAAAAGAAGCAATAAGCATTTAAAGTATGATTTAGGAAAATAAGTAATTTCATATTTTTGACCATGAAAATAATTGAATTTAGGTTTACTAAATTGCGAGTCAGAAGACTAGGGTTTAATTTCTTGCTCTGGTATCTTACAGGAGGATGATCTTGGACAATTCAGTAAACCTCTTCAAATATAAGTTACTTTATCTGTGAAATGTAGTAAACTCAAAGAAACAGTCAACACAATCTTATTATCAAACTGAAAAAAATTAATTTGTCAGTGTCTGGAAAATGAAATACAGAAACTACATTAAACTTAAATATAGCATTGACAATGAAATAAAATAATAGCATCACAAAATACATATGTTCAAAATGACAGGGTACCAAAAATCATAATGGAAAGCATTAACTCAATTGTAGGAAGACATTAAAAGTAATACAATAATTACAGGAAACAATATTTTAATGGATAAATCTAACAGAAGAACAAAAAGACATCTACACACAATAGCAAATTGGTTATGTAGGACCACATAAACAATTTGCTATTGTGTGCAGATATCTTTTTGCCACTTGGTATAACTCTGCTTTAATTACAACACAGGTTATCATGCTCCCTGACTTCTCAGAAAGGCAGAGAGAACCTTAAGGGGGTATGGGGAGCCAAACCAGACACTGTCAACAGGGTTCCTTTTACTGGACTAAAGGTTTTATATCTTACCCAGGATTCCCCTACTATCTGTGGCCCAATAAAAGGATACTTCTGAAGGATATGGGTTTGTATAGATATATGAATTTTAAACACATATTTTATGTAGCAATATACAATTACATTATGCAATAAAAAGAGTACAAGCAAAAGCATGAGACATAAAGAATGCCTTAATAATGGCATCTTGAAAAATGAATGGGAACAATTAAAGTCATGAAAAGGAAAATAATAACAATGATACAACATAGTCAAATTTTTGGAAGGTAACAGTCATTCTGCAGGGGAAAAATACCTATGTGGAAAAAAAAAGTATTATAAAAAAGGGGAAAAAAACAAACAAAAAAAATTCTTGAACATAAAAAAAAAATAGAAAAACAGAATTAAAAAAATTTAGCATGAATAAAAAATCTTGACATTTAGAAAAGATGCATGATGATTAAATATATAGAGGACTGGACTAAGAAACAGTGATGTTTAAAGCTGGATATTATGCCTCATCTGTACTACATACTAATTATATTACCATGAAAAAAGATTTACCCTCACTTAGCCTCTGATTCCACATCTATAAAATGAAGAAGGTTATATTAGATGGTTTCTAGGCTCCATTGGGTGATAATTCCATTATCTTATGAATATAAATAAAATGAAAACCAAAAGTTTTATAGACATATTAAATATTTTAGAACTCTCTAAAATCCTGCTTTTATTTATGAAGAATAAATTTACATTGTTCCCCCTAAACAACCATCTTTTTTAAAGTCAACTGCTTTTTTAAGGGACTTATCAAAAGAAACACTTCCTTCCAAAAGCTGCACAGATGGATTCAATAATCTAAGTAATATAGATTTTTTTCCCATTTACTTGTCTTTATTTTAAGTTACCAGATAATAAAACTCATACCATATTAGAGTAAACAATCTGGATGCTGGGTCCTTATTAGACCTCTACTTTAGGAACCTATCACTTCCCCACTCTATTTGCTCCCCCTATCCCAACATAACTGCAGCTATAGTCCTATGAGATTGAATTGCCCTGTGCTGCAATATGAAGTTCCGATTTCCCTTTTCCTCCTGAAAAGAATTGAAATTGCATAATGAAGTTGGAGAATCTCCAACTTTGCCAGCTTTTGTCTAAGAACCAATTTGAAATTTTCTTTTCCCTTTTGAGTAACTTCCCTTCAAAGAATGATAGGTCACTTCACAGCTGTGCAGTGATTTTACCTGCACATTAATTGGGAGCATTATGAAATAGATGATAGTTGTCAATTTGTGCAGTCATTTTGGACAGAAGGAAAATATGGGGATTGGAATTTTGAAAAAGGAATTCTGATGAACCCTTCTTATTTTCTCTTGGATATGGTTAGAATACGCTATTATTACTCAGTCATTTGAGAAGACTGATACATAATGATTATGATATTTTTAGAGCTGGAAAGAATTTGGAAAGAAGTCAATATTTGATTAAATTTAAAGTTGGAAGCAATTTTAAATGTAATCTAACCCAATCTTTCCATTTATAGATAAGAGAAGAAACCCATAAAGGTTAGATTTTTACAATTAAGTGATAAATTTCATTCCTTTCCCAGGAATCATTGAGTATGAACCAAAACACAAACACACACACATATGCATATGCATATTGATATGTGTGAATAACAGAATTTTACAATAATATACTTTTGCAGATTATTCTTCCATTTTCTAATGCAAGATGCAACCAAAGCAACAACAATAAAAGCATTTAATGATTATTTCAGACTATGATTCAATTTTGTACTCCTAGCTTCTTTACATAAAATAATTTTAGTACATATAACTTTGCTTTAAAATTCCATATTACAAAAATATATTGTTACTGTAGCTTTAAGAACAAATAAAGATAAAGATATTACATTTTGTTTAAAAAAACATAGATAATAAAGTGGTATAGTATTAAAAATCAATTGCTTCAAATGGCATACTTTCTAGATTAATAAAAAAAAAACTTAATCACAAAAAGTATAGATAGATTAGATAAATTAAAAAAACACAATATTTGAAAAATAATTTAATTTTCCTCTCTTAAAGTTGGATAAATCTAACAAATGATTTATGAAGATTTTTTATCTTATTTTTATTAAAGCTTTTTATTTTCAAAACATATGCAAGGATAATTTTTCACCATTGATCCTTGAAAAACCTCATGTTCCAATTATTCTACCTCCCAACCCCTTTCCTAGATGGCAATTAATCCAATACATATTAAACATGGTAAAAAAAAAAAAAAAGTAAACCCTACATAGGCATACATATTTATACAATTATCTTGCTGCACAGGAAGAATCAGATCAAAAAGGAAAAATGAGAAAGAAAATAAATTCCAAGCAAACAACAACAAAAGAATTGAAAATGCTATGTTGTGATCCACACTCATTTTCCACAATCCTCCCTCTCTCTCTGGGTGTAGGTAGTACTTATCCTCACAAGATTATTAGAACTGGCCTGAATAATCTCCTTGTTGAGAAGAGCCACATCCATCAGAATTGATCATCATATAATCTTGCCATTGCTGTGTACAATGAAATCCTGATTGTACTCATTTATGAAGATTTTGTTATGAATTTACATTTGTGTCTATTACATACTTCACTTTTATAAAAATAGAACATACATTAGGACACAGAGTAATTTGAAAAAAATGTAAAAAGCAGAAATACCAAGTATATTCTCAATCAGCAAAAAGTGATCTGTTGATGAAAAATAAACAAATGACAAAGATCTAAAATGAAGACCTAATAATGAAATTGAAATAACAAATGAATTGAAAATATTATAGAAATAAGTGATAGACATGTGTACGATGATGACAATGACATCAAAATTTTTGAATGTAGCTAATAAGAATAGTTCAATCAGTCTTCTGATGAAGAAAACATTTAAGAGAGGATTAGTGAACTGACACACCTTTAAAAAAGAATATAAGGGCAGCTAGGTGACACAGTCTATAGACCACCAGACCTGAAGTTAGGAGATCTAACTTCAAATCTGGCCTCAAACACTTAACATTTCCTAGCTGTGTGACCATGGGCAAGTCACTTAACCCCAAATGCCTCAGGAGGAAAAATATAGAAATCTAGCATATAAAGAGAAAATTTCAAAAATTTGTGGAAAATAATAATAGAAACAATAAATAGAAAATTATAAAAATAATATAAATATAATATAAAAATTATAAAGTGATAAAAAATTAAAGATTGTTTCTTTTGAAGACTAAAAAATTGAAAAATCTTTAGCCAATTTGATTGATGGAATTAAAAATGAATATAAAACCACCACAAGCAATATGAAATAACCAGAGCCTACTATGGATAGTTATATATCAATAAAGCTTAGGGGAAACAAAAGTATTAGTTTCAGAAATATAAAATTCAGAAGTTATCTGAACCACAAATAGTTATTAAATGATTCAATCTCAAAAAAATAAATTGAACAAGCTATGAAACAACCAAGTAAATTTTAAGAAAATTCTATCAAGCTTTTTAAAAAATAATGAATATCTATACTTACATAAATTATTTTCAAAATTGAGAAGGTAGACACTATAGCAAACCTTATCTTATTAGATAAATAAAAACATATATACAAATATTTGTTTATATATAAATATGTTATGTATTATATAATATTTCCATATGCATGCTTGTATATACATGTATCAGGAAACAATGAAAAGAATAGACTTATTACAATTAATATGTATTAAAATTTTTTAAATAGAATAATGACAAAAGGCTCTATAGCAATTCATGCAAAAATAATTCACAATAATTAGATTGGATTTGGACCATGGACACAAGTATCATATAACATTAAGAAAATAATTAAATAAACATATATATTTTAAAACCAAATGATAGTATCAATAGATGTCTTAAACTATTATTTTTTAAACAAAATCTTACAGTCTATAAGCAGAGAAGGATTTTTAAACAATCTATCTAAAACCCAAAGCAATCATTCCCATAAGTAATGGGAATCCTTATAAATGTTCCTCATAACTCACAAGTATGGCTATTTTCCTTATTATTTAAGGATATTGCATATATTGCAACACACACACACACACACACACACACACATATATATGTGAATTGCATATAAATGTATGCAATAGTAATTGCTAACAATAGATATGAGAAAGACATTGAATAGATGAACATAAAGCAGAGTTTAAAAAATTCTTGTTTGATGATAAAGATGGATTACTTTAAAAAAGTAATCAGGATAATGAAAAGCTTCCACAAGTTTGCAGGTTAAAATAATCAACCCACAATACTATTAGCATTTCTATTTTTTAAAAAAATCGAGATAAAATAATTGAAGAAAACGTCCATTTCAAAATAACTTAAAAATGTAAAAAAAAAAAAAAAAATTGGGAATCAATCTACCCTAACATGACAATCTATCTCTTCATATTTATCTTTTTTATCTATTAGTAAATTATATGTATATAAGAATGTTAATATCTGAATAGTGCTTAAACTCTTTGGAACTCAGTTTCCTCTTTTGTAAATGGAAAGAGATGTAATCACAGTTCTCTAAATCCCATCTACATATAACTCTGTTATCCTGGACATACGAGAGAAATTAATTAAGGGCAACACTCTAGTTAAACTTTGAAGCTATAGTGTTCAGGTTGCAACCTCCAATAAGTGACTTGAGATCACAGATACTCTTCTGGAGAAATTTAAAATGGATGTGTGTGAGAGATTGGTGATCCCAGATGAAGTGATACATACAAAATTGACCCATATATGAAATTATAAAAATGTTTAATGCCCTTCTCAATTAAAAAAAAAGATCTCTATTTAAAACATGCCATGAACACAAGTCAGAAAGTTATCTTTTTTATAAATAAAGCATTTATTTTTTATAAAGATAGTCAAGTTCATTATGATTCTGTATAGTATATCTTTCAAAAAAAAATGTGGCAATCAAGTAAAAAACAAGTTAAACCAAAACATCTTAATCCTCTAATCAACTTGGATAGCATTAAAAACCATGTCATCAAGAATGGCATCAAAAATCCTTTAATCTACATGATGACATCAAAAACCACATTAAATAGTTTTTCATTTGTTAGGATTTTTATCCAATGATATCAAAATATCATTGGGATTTAATAAGTATAAAATTATTAACATATTCTAAGAAAATATAAAGTTTAAAGGGTCTAAACTTGAACTGGGTATTATTAAAACAATTGATGAAGAAAGAAGTTTTTAAAGTGGACTCATCCAGTTAAGATACATCTATACTAAAATATTGGAAAAAAAAAAAGCTGTGGTTGAACATATTAAAGGACTAACTGTAATCCTGAGACCAATGTTGAATTGAAGAAGACATTTATAGAAATTAAGAGTTAATAGGCATGGACTCACACAACACCAAAAACCAAGATAAGAGCAAAATGGGTTTATGATTTAGGCATAAAGAACATGATTATAAATAACTTAGAGGAACATAGGATAGTTTACCTCTCAGATTTGTGAAGGAGGAAGGAATTTGTGACCAATGAAGAACTAGAGATCATTATTGATCACAAAATAGAAAATTATATCAAGTTAAAAAGCTTTTGTACAAACAAAAGTAAAGCAAACAAGATTAGAAGGGAAGCAATAAACTGGGAAAACATTTTTACAGTTAAGTTCTGATAAAGGCCTCATTTCCAAAATATATAAAGAATTGACTCTAATTTATAAGAAATCAATCAATTGATAAATGGTCAAATTATATGAACAGACAATTTTCATATGATGAAATTGAAATTATTTCTAATCATATGAAAGGGTGTTCCCAATCACTATTGATCAGAGAAATGCAAATTAAGGCATCTCTGATCTACCATTACACACTTGTCAGATTGGCTAAGATGACAGGAGAAGATAATGCTGAATGTTGGAGTGAATGTGGGAAAACTGGGACACTGATGCATTGTTGGTAGAGTTGTGAACAGATTCAACCATTCTGAGAAGCAATTTGGAATTATGCTCAAAAAGTTATCAAACTTTGCATACTCTTTGATCCAGCAGTGTTACTACTGGGCTTATGTCCCAAAGAGATATTAAAGAAGGGAAAGGGACCTGTAAGTGCCAAAATGTTTGTGGCAGCCCTTTTTGTAGTGGCTAGAAACTGGAAATTAAATGGATGCCCATTAATTGGAGAATGGTTGGGTAAATTATGGTATATGAATGTTATAGAATATTATTGTTCTGTAAGAAATGACCAACAGGAGGATTTCAGAAAGGTCTGGAGAGACGTACATGAACTGATGCTGAGTGAAATGAGCAGAACCAGGAGATCATTATATACTTCAACAGCTATACTATGAGGATGTATTCTGATGGAAGTGGAAATCTTCGACAAAGAGAAGATCCAATTCAGTTCCAATTGCTCAATGGTGGACAGAATCAGCAACACCCAGAGAAGGAATACGAGGAAATGAATGTGGACTACTTGCATTTTTTTCCCAGTTTATTTTTACCTTCTGAATCCGATTGTTCTTGTGTAACAAGAGAACTGTACTGATCTACACACATATATTGTATCTAAAATATACTTTAACATCTTTAACATGTAGAGATTGCCTGCCATTTAGAGAAGGGGGTGGAGGAAGAGAAGGGAAAAGTTGGAACAGAAGTGAGTGCAAGGGACAATGTTAAAAAATTACTCATGTGTATGTTCTATTGATAAAAAGCCATAATAAAAAAAAAGAAATTAAAAATTACATAATACCTCTCTTGATGGGCACTTTTAGAACTATTAAAGTATACTATAATAAATTTAAAGAATAATCTTTAAAAATATTATTCATTTATCACAAAGTCCACTCTTAGGAGATTTATATACAGATAAATATGTTCTCATTTAAATAGAGGAAAATAACTTATAGGCATTCTTAGAGCACACTAAAAACAGGTCAAATGCTTATATAAATATTTTTGGAAAAGGAAACCACTCACTTAGCAGTGCTCAAATCTAATAAGAGGTACAAACCTACTGGATTTGTCAAATGTAACTAAACATGTTTATAAAATGAAGAAATGGAGCATGAGGAGTAAGTAAATTGGCTAAAAAACAAGGTGAAATCAAGTGTCTTTCATGGAAGACATCTGAGTAATCAAACAAATGTTTATTGGGAAGTTATGAAAATGTGTTTATGGAAATTGAGGGATATTTTAAGACAATTCATACCAGGATATTGTCACCACACATTACTAAAGGATTTTCCTTAAGAAATATGGACTTGATGACCAATATATATTATATAAAGAAAGAATAGGTATTAACAACATATCAGTACAGGTTGCAAAAAACATGGGATGGTGGATAAAGTTACATATAAAAAAATTATCTATCTCTCTAAGCTGACAGATAAAAATCTTCATGTTAATTAAAAATATATTTCTGAAAAAATACTGCAGAGAACAACCAATTAACTATTAGATAATCAATTAACTATTAGACAAATTGTCATAGGTTGAAACATTGTCCACAATCCTTTCAACATAACATTGATCCACAAAATGTTAAAAACAGTGTTTTACATATATACATATATATACATATATATATGCATGTACGTATATAAAATTTTATAATCTACACTTAATACAAACTCCAGAACTACCTAATAGCAAAATGGTTGACAAAAATGATGATATATTAAATGATTTTGAAAAGAAGATAGGAATATTTAGAAAAGAATTTTGCAAACAACCTTTTGAATTTGATTAAAAAATAAAATAAATAGATGAATTATACCAAAGTAGCAATTAAAAAATTAATCAAAAGCACCAATTTCTATAAACATAATGAATCATAAAATCTTCCCATAATATTTGATAGAGTGATAAAAAGTTTTCAGGGTTTACAAACAATGTGTGTATACACACACACACACACACACACACACACACACACACGGACATTACCATCCTTTTAGTCCTTCATGATCACAACCTAAGAGTCATTCTGGACTCATTCTTCTCCCAAACCCTATATCTAGTTGAATAAGAAATGCCTTCTTATTAGTAAGTTCATTTCAAACCATTTCAAGAATGTGACTCTCTCTATGAGAACCTAGCCTTTTTTTTAACCCTATGAGACCAGGAACATGCCACATGTGTTTGGCTTCACTTCCACAATCCCAGGAACTAGCCACTCCGTGGGACACAATGGATGCCAGTGAGGGTTGGCCCCCTCCCTGACATCTACATTAATCAAGTCATATCTAGAAAGCCCATCTGGCATTTCCTTCTCCTATACCTAACTTTCTATATGTAAGCAAGTTGGCTCTGTGCCTACTTTGTTTTCAAGCACTATAAATTCAGTCCAGTTTTAATCAAAGTTGGGATCTCACCCACCTGGGATCTCTCCCCATTCAGGACTCAAAGGCTGTTCATCAGAGGTCCTCCAGCCTGCTGCAACTTAAGAATTGCAATTTAGGAACTGCAACGTAAGAATTGCAACTATGAGACGGTGCTCCTTTGAATAGGTGATGCTTTCTTGGATTTCTATTTTAATCATATTTCTCCTTTGTCTTTTATATATATTTACTGTATTGGTTGTTATTGTAGGCAATCTATTCCATGTATTGTATAATTAAATTTTACTCTCGCTTAAATTGAGTCAGAAAGTGTCATTTATAGGAGCGAATCTGAACCTTTCCTATATTAATATAACACTGTTCTATTGCTAAAGCTTGTCAATTCCATCTTTACATCATCTTTTGAATACTTGGTCCTCCTTCTCTCAACCCCTGCTACCACTTTAGTGCAGATTTTCATCACCTTACACCTGGTCTACTGACATAACTTGCTGGTGAGTCTGTCTTTTTTCAGTCTTTCACCATTACAAATCAACCTCCATTCAATCACTGAAAGGATTTTATGAAAGCATAGTTCTTATCATCTAACTTACTCAACAAACTTTTCTGGCTTCTTATTACCCTCAGGATAAAATACAAAATACTATATTTTTCATTCAAATCTCTCTCTCTCTCTCTCTCTCTATATATATAGATAGATAGATAAATAAGTATCTATCTATCTATATCTATATCCATATATATCTCCATGCTTCCTCCTACCTAGTCAGTCTTCTTATATTTCAGTCCTGACATGTTCTCTTCCCTCTAGTGACACTGGCCTCTTGATTAATATATTTCATTTCTTAATTCTGGATGTTTTCTCTAAAAGTCCCTCATTACTGTAATGCTGTGTTTCCAGTGCTCTGACTATAGACCTCCTTGGCTTTCTTTAAATTTCAATAAAAATTACATCTTTTACTTAAACCTTTTCCAACATTTAATTCTAGTGCCTCCTTTATGGTAATTATTCCCTATTTATCCTTTATATAGATTTATTTGTTTATATCTGTTTGCAAATTGTTTTCCCCAGTAAATTATAAGTTTCTTGTGGACAGGAACTGTCTTTTGTCTCTATTTGTATTCCCAGTACTTCTCACAGTGCTGGATACCAAGTAAGTACTTAATAAAAGCTTATTGATTGATTGATTGATTGATTTAAATTATTAATGCATTAACATTAATTGACATAAAATATATGTTTTGGAAAATGGTTTAAGTCCACTGAATATGACTTTTAATTCAAAGAGAAAGTCATACTAAACAAAAAAAAATCATTAAAACTATGTACATAATACTTTAATACTACCAAATTGGGAGGCTGTATTTTAAAATACATTAAACAACTATTAATATCTGGAAGTTTTTCGAATCATATGATAATATCAATTTGACTTGCTAAGTATAAAAATGTAAATATGAGTCACCGAATAATAGAAACAAAAGAAACTGAGCTTAATTACAGAGCTCAAAATGAACCAATTGATAAAAGCAATATCTACAAATGTGTTGTTTGATCCTAGATAACACTAATTGAATACGTGGTTATCAAAGAGAAAGCTAAGGCTTAAAACATTGAGATTGATTGGTATTCTAAAATCAAATATTAACGAGAACACATTTAGAATTATTCACTTTTAACATAATACTGGTATTTGGGAACAATTAGGATGAAATGGATCAAAGTGTTTTCCAAAAGAAAAACTTATGCAATATTAATGAAAATAATTTTAAATTTATTTACAAAAAAAAAAAAATGATAGAAACTTTGCAACCTGCCATTATAGCTGAACAAATTTAGCACATACTAAATTCATAGCAAAACAAGACCTGATAGAATTAGATATCATATATTTCCTATCTTTCATGGGCTGATAGATGGCAAATGCATTTAGATAATGCAATTGATGTCCTAAAAATATTCTGAAGAAATCAATCAATAAAATATTGGAACAAGATTATCATTACAGCCTAAAATTTATCCATGATTTCCGGACATAAAGTATTTGGTAAAAATTTACAAAATTTTGATAGATCTCATTTCAAATATTTATAATCTCAAAGTCACAAGAAACTAAAGCTTTTCAAAATAAAGTTATCAGAAGACAAAATTATGAAGGAACCAGTAAATATCTTTTCATTATACTGCTTGTTTATGGATTTATATTGAACATTCACTCATTGATGTTATGGAATACAAACTTCTATTCTAATATTTTTATTCACTACAAAAAGCAGCTAAAAAATTGACCTGTGCAATAATCTACAGAATATTACATAGAAACCATGGATAGACAAATGGCAATGTTTCCTGAGTTTATTCTTCTCTGAACCTCATAAAAAAGATGAGAATAATGAGTTTTCTATTACAATAAATCTGACAGTCTGTCCAACTTTAATGGTTTTATGATTCTAATTCTAATAATAGTTTGCCTTAATATATGTTATATTATTATATATAATATACATTATATATAATAATAATTTATAATATTATATATGTTTGCTGAGGCAATTAAGGTTGAGTGACTTGCCCAGGGTCACACTGCTAGGAAGTGTTAAGTCTCTGAGGTCAGATTTGAACTCAGGTCCTCCTAACTTCAGGGCTGGTGCTCTATCTATTGTGCCACCTAGATGCTCCTAGTTCACCTTATTTTTGCAATTATTTTAGGCCATAAATCATTTAACTTATGTATTATTTAATTTTTGACCATCACAACTGCCACATGGGACAGTTATTATATGCATTATTTTCCCTTCTCATTTTGCTAAGTGGAGAAATGTCTTTTTCAAAGTAACAAAGCTAGTCAATAATAGAAACAAAATTGGAATTTCAAGATTTTTATTCAAACTTCAATATTGTTTTCTCCTTTCTGTATACCAATTTGTTTCTTATTTCTTTATGCAAAATGGAATACAATGATTAATTTTTATTTGACATCTGAAAGATATGGTTTGATCATCACTATTTGATCCTCAAATGAAAGTGGAGATCATTATAATTATTACATGTGGGTCACTGAAAATGTAATATTGGGAACTTTTATTTTTAAATACTCAAAACAAAGAAAGATTATCAGTAGTCCCTATCCTTTTCAAGTCCTTTCATGAATCTAGATTCAAAAAATATTTCCCCACTTTTCCAGAGGGGACCTCAGCATGCATTTTATTAGTCAGTCTACCCCAGACAAAGAAGGAAGCTGCAGAACTAAGTCCTCAAACTTCCTAGGCACAACTATTGGAAACTGCCTTTGGAGTCTTCAGTAAAAGGGTTCAAGCTGAGGCAGAAGAGAATGAATGCAGAGCCACTCTGGACACCTGAAAGTAGGCTCAAATTTTGACTGCTGCCATATCTGGGAACCATGTGAGTTTATGTTTCAGATGCCAGGGCCAGGGCCATAGTCATTGATCTCATGATTGTCCTCAGAGTGAATGGGACAGGTGAAGGTTTCTGAAAAAATCTATGAGATGGAATAGGTCAAACTAGGCCTAAATCACATGATTCCTATTCCCAGAGGTTTGCAGAGGCGGAAGATCAAGTCTTGGGCCCATGTTACAGGAAGTCACATCATCTCAAGGCCTAGAGGTCTCTAAAAGTCAAACCTAAGGTCAGGTATAGGATGTGACAGGAAGAGATGTGACTCACAGGAAGCAGACAACATTGGTGGCCATTGGTCAATGATGGTTACTTCCTTTTTAGTCCTTTTAGTCCTTGGGTTTTTTGCTATTTAACCAGTTTTACTCTTTCCAGCTTGTCAGGCAAAGCATATATTGTGAGCTGAAATGCTTCCTGGGTGTGCTGGGACTCTCCCTGCAGGGACTAAGTAAATAGTCCCTTTGTACCTGAAGATGTCTCTAATTAGTTAATTTGGGGAAGGGGGTCTAGCACCCATCCCACATAAGAAAAACTCCCAGACCTGTGCCCTAAGTGCAATCAGGAGGAAACAGGAACAGAAATGGCCTACAGTGGGGTCAAGTTGCCTCTTCCCAAAGCCTTGTCATCTGGTTTATTCAGGACCAGGAGCAGCAGTGCCCACTGTTTGGCCAGGATCTTCCTTATTCCATCATGATGTTTGAACTCAGGGTAAATTTGAATGTGGCCATTGAATTTCTCTTTAACTTTGTGGGAGCCTCATTTTCTCTCCTGAGCTGGTACTCTAGCTTGTCTTCTTCTTCCTTCTTAAGGTGCTGGGCAGTGAACTGTTTTGAGACCTTCTCTCTGCCTTGTCAGTTTGGTGATCTATTATTCAAACACTTTTTTCTTATCATTTCTTCCTGTCCTGCCCCCTTGTTTGGTTATAACTTAATGGTGAAATTGGGGACCAAATTTTTTTTCTTCTCAGACCTCTGGGTATATTTGGACAGGCACTGGCTAAAGATTTAAGAAATCTGGAGCCACTTAACAGCAACCTCATCATTTGCAGCCCAACCTGAAAGGTTTCTATGGCTGCTGCTATAAAAATCCTTAACTTTCTAGACTCCCAAGGCTATAAAGTTTCTTTGTCTAAGGTCCACATTGCCTTTCAGTCTGTTAGAATTTGAGGCCATTAATTATCTCCTTCTTCCCTTTCACTCTTAGCTGAGGGGAAGCAAATGATTTTGTCACTCCCTGAACCTGCTTCAGAGAAAGCTAAATGACCTCTGCCCAGTGATAGCCCTGCCTAATTTAAATGGGGAAAGGAAGTCATGTTATTCTGTGGTGAACCTCAAAAGCACCTTAGAAGCTAAGCCACTTCCCCCTTGGGATCTCTGCCCAGTGAGCCTACTCATTACCCTCACCAGAGCTTTAGAATTGAGGAAAGGAATGAGAGTGAACATCTATAATGAATCCAAATATGCTTTCATGCTTTGCATGCTCATCAGGCTATATGGAAAGAATAGGGATTTTTGAAAACCAAATATTCCTCAATTAAATATGCTTTGAAAATTCCAAGATAATTGTTCTCTTCCCTATTACTAGGAAGCTTTGTACCTTCAAGACCTAGGCCATGAAATTACTAAACATACCACTGCTACCTAATCCTAAAATTCAATACTGCCTGAATGATGTTGCCACCATTGAGTCTCCCCTCCTCAGTATAGCCTCAGCTAGACAGCATCAGCACTACACCCTTTGTTAGCCTGAAGAAGCGCCAAAAAGAAGATAACTTCCTTCCTTTTGCTGCAAAAGAATTTGGGTTTCAATTGCTTGAGAGGGGAATGATGAGGTGTGAGAAAATAGCCATTTCTGAGAAACCCTAAGGCTACCCAGCCTTGGGCTTACCACAAACAATGCTGGCCAAGAGCAGTGATTTAATACTGAGGCTGCTGATCAGTAAACTGTAGAACTCAATGGTGGGAACTATCCCACTCCTACCACTCTGCAATTGTATCTCTAAACCATAATATTAACATATCAACCTAATCTTTATTTCTATTTCCTATAAAGTTATCTTCGTGATTCTGACTCTGAAGCTAAAAATTCCTTTGGAGTTTTGGCTCCCTTCAATTGGCTTCATGATTATCTCCCTGATTCTGACTCTTTGTTAAACTTCCTTAGAACCTGCTGTCAAGCAGCACAATTTCTTTTTGCTTCTCTGTCTTTGCTAAATTCCTTTGGAAATTAGCTTATTGTCAAGCAGCCTTATTAATCTTTGCCCCTTTTGAATGTCCATCATTTGGATATTAGCTGAATAAGTTATGGTATATGATTATTATGGGATATTATTTTTCTAAGAAACAATCAGCAGGATGATTTCAGAAAGTTCTGGAGAGACTTACATGAACTGATTTTAAGTGACATGAGTAGAACCAAGAGAACATTATTGCAAAGATTATGCAATTATCAATTCTGATGAACTTGGTTGTTTTCAGGCCAATTTCAGTAGACTTGTAATGGAGACAGCCATCTGTATCCAGAAAGAGGACTGTGGTGACAGGATGTGGATCACAACATAATTATTTTCACATTTTTTTTGTTGTTTGCTTGCTTTTTGTTTTCTTTCTCATTTTTTCCCTTTTTGATCTTATTTTTCTTGTGTAGCATGATAATTGTGGAAATATTTATAGAAGAATTGCACATGTTTAACATATATTTGATTAATTGCATTCTAAGAGAGGGAGTGGGGTGAAGGGAGGGAGAAAAAATTGGAATACAAGGTTTTTGCAAAAGTGAATTTTGAAAACCATGCTAAAAAAATTTAAATGAAAAAATAAAAATTAAGTTAAATTAAAAAAAATAAATCTTTGTCCTTTAATAGATTGAATGTGTGAAATCTTTTGCCAAACTCATGGCATCAATCAGGGGCCCCTTACCTTGTTGGAGTATCTTTCCCCTCTACAGTTTTAGACAGTACATTTAGAAACTGCCATATCTATGAACAATAAGTGGGAAGGAAAAGGAACTCAAAAAAAATGTTATAAGAAAATTGGGGAGGGGGGGCAGGGAGCCAAGATGGTGAACAAACATGGCTTTCTGTGACCTCCTCTGACCTTTCTGACAAATCCACAGTAGAGTAAACCTCTAAACCGGTTTTGAACTGACAACCCACAAATATTTGGAGCACAACACATTTCCAGAAGAAAATACCTTAGAAGAATTTCAGAACAAGTCTATTTCAATTGGGCCGGGGGACAGTCTGTGGAGTCCAGACCACAGCACAGCGAGCCCAGGGCAAGGAGCTGGGGCAGGGAGCCAGAGTGTTACAGCTTTCACCCATTAGGGAATCTTCTGTGAGACTCTTAGGCTTCTCTGCCCTGGTTGCAAAAGGGTAGCTTATTAGATTTGCTGCAAGGTACCCAAAAGGCAATATAAAAAGCAAATTGTAAGCCACTGAGCCCAGAAAAACTGGACACCTTGCTATGATTCCCCAGCACTGGAACTCAGTGAGAAACACTGGCTCCAGGGCAAACTAAAGTAGCTGTCCCTCCTTTGCCTTAAGAGCCGATCTCAATCCTTTAAAAATGAGCAAAAATGTAAAAGAACTCTGACCATAAACAGCTTTTATGGAGAAAGATAAAAGACCTCAAACCCTGAGGTTCCTAAAAGCAAATCAACTCCAGATAAAGCCCCAATGGGGCTGGTCCCCATTTCACAAGGCTTTCTTGGAAGATCTCAAAAAGAATCTTAAAAGAAAGTTAGAAAAAAATGGGGAAATAGGAAAATAAGATCTTTGCAAGAGGATATGGAAAAGGAAAAACAGAAATTATCTGAAGAAAACTTCTTAAAAATTGATTTGATAAAATGGGAATAGCATATACCTCCCTACAAAATAGATTTGATGAAATGGAAAAAGCATATAACTCTTTACAAAATAGATATGAAAAAGATACCAATTCATTGAAAAACAGAATTTCTGAAATGAAAAAAAAGAAAATTGATTGAAAAACCTGGGGCATTTAGTACATTGTTGAGGGCCAATTGAGGAGTCAGAGGATTTAGGCCAGCCCAGGTTTTCTCTATAGCTTGTCCTCCATCCTATGGCTATGTAAACTTGGGATGTTGGCTCACCACTTCTTTCTTCTGTCTCTTGAGAACAGTATGATGCTGGAGATTTAAATGAGGAAACATTTAGGATGACTCCTTAGAATGATCAGGGTGACTCCCTAGATAACATTCTTATGAAAAAATGCTAGTTATTGCTTTAATAAAAACATATAAACTTTTGCCCTAAGATTAATAAATGGAGCTTGTTCTTTACATCTCTCATCTGGTCCACATGATTCTTTCTCTCTTCACATTCAGCCAATGGATGCAGGGTGACCTGGCAAGCTGCTCATGGTGGTACATTTAAGAGAAGATTTAATTCAGAGATAATTTTTGCCTTAAAAGATAAACTGGCTGAATTTCATGTGACTCTAGAAGACAGAATCAAAATCAGCAAGTAAAAGTTACAAGAAGATATAATTTTTGACATTGTGAGAACTTTTTCCTATCTCTGTTACACTAAAGTCCTAATATGATTAATGATCTTGGCATATAGGTGACCTTGAGTTTTCAAGAGTTATGCTTTGTTAAAGCAACGTTCTGTTAAGTCCTACTAAACTAGCAAAGCTTTAAGTATGAAACTACTGAAAAACTTTTTTGATTTTTTAAGGTTCTACCTATCTAGATTCAAAGAGACTGGCTAGAAGAGGAAGTTTTTCATAAGAGCAACTTTCAAAAATAATTTATCAGGTCATAAAAAAATAAACCACTTAGTTTTAAAAGGTGTGTCTACACCAACAAAATCACAGCTTCCTGAAATATTAAAGTTAGAGAGAATTCTTAAGAGAATTGAATGATCTAGTAATGAAATGGATTTTCTCTTGTGGTATTAGGTTTCCCATCCCTGTCAATTAAAACAGAGGTTTAATGACCTTATAGAAATTATGTAAAAGAGTTCTTTTGGCAGATTGTTCTACATAACTTCTAAAATCTTTTCCAATTTTTTAACAGATTTCCTGACATTGTGAAACATCTTCATGTTAGGATTATGAATGTAACTGAGTAATCAAAAATCATATTTTAAATTTGAACCAATTCTCTTCTGCAAATATTTGGGTTTTTCCCCAAATATTTCTTAACCAATTGGTTCTCCATTTCTCCATTTATTAATAATGTACATCTTTTGCTTAAAGGTATTTAGAAAATCCCTATGCTTCTGATTAATTCCCACTTAGCTTCTGAAAATATGGGTTAATAGCATCTCTTTCATGGTTAAGAAATCTTTCTAACTCTACTTCCAAGAAAAAAAAAAAAGAAAAATGTTATAATGAAGAAGAAAAAAAAAATAAACAGTAAAATTTTGAATTCAGTTCCAAATATGTCAAGCAAAATTCATAGAGTAAAACACTTCTGCTAAGATGCAAAAAAAAAAAAAATAGCTGAGTCTGAAGACCCCCATTCTAGTCTTGTTTCCACCACCCATACTCACAAGGTTTTGAGCAATTCATAACTTCCCTAAATTTTAGTTTTTTGTATTTTTTTAAATGTTGTTCCTAACTGGAATAATATTATTGGCTCTATTTTCAAAACAATATTGTGAGGTTAAAATGAAAAAAAAAGGTGGAAGAATTTTACAACTGTAAAAGCAGACTATTAGTTTGAAGAATGTTTGGATTTTACTGACCAATCAACAACATGTTTCTACATATTGGGAAAAAAGTATATAGCCAGAGAAAATTAGAGATCTTTTTTTGGTAGCTATTATGGTTCATAGATATATACTATATTGCATTATAGCATTTAGGAATTAGAAAAGAGCTTAGAATTATTGAACAAAGAATTACAGATATGGAATTATATGTAATTCAATGTATATTTTATATGCAGGATAAAAAGATACATGATGATAGAAGGTCAGCTTTTTATTAAAAAGCTCTGAGTTCAAGTCCTATCTGTGACACAGTATAATTGTACAACTTGGACAAGTTATATAATTTGTTAGAAACACCTCCTCCTCCACTCAACTTCTTAAGAGTCTTTAAGTTACAAACAAATTGTGAAAGGTATTAGTGGAAGGAGTTTCCACAATGAAGGGTGAAGTTTTCTCAGTATTGAGACTAAGTCACAGGAGCCTTATACCTAGAGTGGGATGATGAGGTCTTGGGCCTCAGATTTCAGGAAGTCACATGACTCCTATTCCCAGTCTTGAACCCTGGGTTGCAGGGAGTCATAGAGTCTCTAAAGGTCAGACCTTCAAGAAATGACAGTGACCCACAGGAAGCAGACAACATTGGTCAAGGATGGTTATGTCCCTTTAGTCTATCTAATGAAAAGACTTGGATCTTTTACTTTTAAATCTTGGACAAGCCAGAAGCTGGTCAGATTTCAGAAGCACATGTAGAGGGTTGGGATGGCTCCCAGGTTTTTGTCTGGGCCTTTCCCTGCAGGGATTAAATAAATGCTTTCTCTTTGTATCTGAAAATGGCTCTGATTAATTAATTTGGGAAAGGGGTCTAGCACCCTTCCCACACAGTTCCAAAAGGTAGTTTAGTGAATAACAAGGGGAAAGATACAGTCCAAGTTCCTTAGAAGAACTTGCCATTAGCAAGGGGAAGATTCAGTAAGGTTGAGCAAGTTCCTAAGGAACTAGCTATAACAAGGGGAAGGACATCATAATGATGAGGTATGAGAAAGTCCCTATGCCTGAGAAACCTTAAAAATTCCTGTTTTGGGAGTGCCACAAATAGTGCTGGCCAGTCTGTAGATCAGTAAGCTGTATAACTCAATGATGGAAACTACCCCATACCTACCACTCTTCAATTGTATCTCTAAACTAGAATATTAGCACATCAACCTAATCTTTGTTTCTCTTTCCTAAAAAATTGTCTTTTTGTTTCTGCCTTTGCTAAATTTCCTTGGAATTAGCCAGCTATCAGCAGCATAATAAATCTTTTCCTTTTAACTTGGAGACAAACGGAATGTATGAATTCTTTCACCCAATCAGTTAGGGAACCCTGTCTTCTTCCTCAACATTTTGGTAGGCAAACTTCCTAGAAAACTTGACTACCCTAAGATGGAGAGTTTCTAATGAACCAGTAAAGTCATAAGGCAGAGTAGATTCCTAAAGTAAAATATAAATTGGTTCATTTATATCTAAAAACTAATCTTGAGGGTTGAACATCATAACTTGGACTTCTGGTTGTTAAGTAACTATAGAATCCAGATAATTTTGTCTATGCAAGGAATTCAACAAAGGCCCACAACAATAAAAGCCCACTTGAGGATAACAAAAGACCTATTTAAGAACAAAAGACACACTTAAGCACCAGATAATACTGTCAGTTCCTCTCAACTTGCTTCAGAAAGTATAATGGTTCCCAATTATTTAAGTAATTCAGACCCTCTCCTGTGACTCACCTGACTACAAGGACCAAGGACCCCATCATTGTCTGAAGGAATCTGAGATTCTGGGCTCAAGAAAGGAGGGCATTCCAGGTCTGAAGATTATATTTTGTCTATGCAAAGGTGTAAACACAGGAATTATAATGGTTGTTTCATAAAAGAGGTGGAATGTAAAGTATGTGAATTAAATAGGCTGGAGCCTTTAATGCTGGCTAACAAGTCTTGTTTGGTTCTTGCTTGTGTGTTTGTTTAATTTATTTGTTTTTTTCATAAGCAAAAGGAAGCTACAAAGAGTTTTGAGCAGAATAGTGACATCATTCACCTTGTGCTTTGGAATCATGATTTTGCCAGCTATGTTTAAAATGAATTAGTTGGATATTATAGCAGTAGGAGGAGACCTTAAAAATGTCTATGTGCAGGAATCTCCATTTATAGATATTGAAAATGAAACCCAGAGAGGAAAACCATTTTTTTCAAGGTCAGACAAGCACAGTTGGTTAAGAACTCGGGTCTTTTGCTTTGTAGTCAATTTCTTTTCCACCATATAATATTATTTCTGAAACATTAGGTAAACAAATAGTTTGAAAATTTATTTTAAAATTTGAGATTTTTTCCCTCTTTATGTCAAAAAGTATAAGTACACTGTCAGCATGTGGATATGTGTTTACTAAATAAAAGGTACATTTAACTATACTACGGTAAGTCTTCCAAAACTCTTACAAATTGTTCATGGCACTTTGGCAAAATGGAAATAATACTTTCTATTAAATTTGTTCCTAATTTGTTGGAATCCTTACAAAGTGCTAATTTAGCATAGTACTTAGCAAATCATTTAGCTCACTGATGTATTTAAGTACTCATTGGAGTTCACACATTTGGGAGATTTCAGGGTTTAGTATGAGATATATGAATTCACACCTCCCTTAATCCCTGCCTCCAGAAGGAGGCTCAGTCAATCTTTGGAAGATCATATATAAAAAGGCTCTTAGCTTCAGATTAGTGAGTTACTTCAAATCATTGCCGGGGTCGGAGAGGAACACTCTGGGAGATTGAGAGCCAGAAGCTCTCTCTTGGAGGCAAGACAGATTCATTTCCAACTTTCACCTTGGTGCTGACTGGAAGCTGAAGAAAGCAGAAGCAGAAGCAAAGGACAAAGCTGCAAGAGTTCTTAGAACCAAGGAGAGAGAGAGAATCCTCTAAGAAAACTAACCAGGCTATGTTGAAGGACACAATAAAAGATTAGAACTTTTAGCACCTGGCTACATTTGGGTGATTATTACTTTTAACTGATACTAAGGCTGCCTCCAGAAAACCTCCCCAAGAAACCTGCTCCCAGAGAGAACCATTATTATTTTAAAGAAAAAGAACACCACACTAATTGAGTAAAGAAAGAAAGTCAAAAGAATAGAAGCTTCTGAATAGAATGAGCTGGAATTACACACTCTCTTATGGAATTAATTCAGTTGCCATTAGAATAATTTATAGCTAATATTAATTTTAAAAAGTTACTATTTATTGTTCAGGCTAACTGGAACCAGAGATGATATTCATTCCTGAACTGTGTGAGAAATTGGACCAAGTGACCCCTAAGATTCTTTTCACTCCTAATAAGAGTCTCTTATTTTATGAATCTAAAATTCCATTATTCTGAATTCCAAAATTCTCTGTTTAGAGGATTGTATACTAAAAGAGAAATTCTGGAATCAGGTTTGTAGTTGGATTAAATGTTCTTTAAGATACCAAGGTATTCAATTTGAAGAGCCCCAGAGTAGAATAAAGACATTTAACACTTGATTTACTTGTGAAATAAGTGAAAGTTATAAAAATAAATGAAAAATTTCAGATAAGTATCAACTATGCTAATATTCATATAACAGAAAGGGACTTCAAGGCTGTTTATTTCAACCTCCTTATTTTGTGGATGAGGAAATCAATATTTAAAGAAGTTAAATGATCCTAAGGTCATTCACATAGTGAAAGGTAGAATCTAAACTCAAAAGATCTTCTTATTCCAAATCCAGCAGTTTTTTTTTTTCCTTATCTAGCTTCTCACCACCCCCACCCTCCCAATAGGAAAACTGAGAAAGAGACAGAGAGACAGACATACACAGATATTTTATTTTAGAAAAAGCATTCTTTAAGTGCTTAAAATATAAACATATGCAAAAAAAAAAAAAAAAAGAGTTCCTGCCCTCCATGAATTTTTATGACGTTGAAGGAAACAACTTATATAAAGGAACTGGCATTCTGTCTAAGAAAGGATAATTTTTAAAAAAGTAGTGAAGGAGCTACATTGGGATAGACCTTGCCTGAGAGAGAGCAGCTGGAAAGAAGTGAAAAAAGAGAGTCAGACTGGACTGATTTATTAGATTAGAAATAAGAAAGTTGGAAAAAGATAACACAAGAAAGAAAGACACAAAGAGAAAAAGAGAACCGCAAAGATAAAGTAACAGAAAGACAGAGAAAAAAAAGATACACAGAGAACAGAAACAAAGATTAGCAAACACAGGGTACTTCCCTGACAAAAGTTTTTGTTTAATGTGAAGAAGTTAGCCATATTTGTCTAGATATTTATCCAAATCTCCACAAAATTTCCATTTACATACATTAGAATCACAGGATAATAGATTTATAATAGAAAAGTATCCCAGAGAAGATCTGTTTAAACTCTCTCATTTTACAAATAAAGAAACTGATCTAGAGAGTTTAAGTGACTTTACCAAAGTCATATCACTAATGACAGGTAGAATATGACCCCAGGTTTTCTGTTTCCAAATTCAGCTCTTTTTTCTGATGTAACAGGCTATCATACTGACACACAGAGAAAAAGATAAAGAAAAGTAAATAGACTTGGGAAAACAGAGGCAGACACAAACTCACCAACAGACTTAGGAAAACAATGAGACAAAGAAAGGAAGGGAAAAAAAAATTACTAAATTCACTAACTAAAACTCTTACAAGTCCCTCATTCTTTATATCTAATTTGGTGGTTGCCAAAACATGTCTCTCTCAGTCCATTCTGATGGTAATAAGTTGGTCTAAATCTGATTTGTAGTGATTTTGCATCTTTTTCACCCAGACATACTTCAGAAGCCACTCTAGTGTATCAGTCTTTTTACCCTTCTGTTCATAGAGGTCAAGGATGGAATAGATCATAGAAACTCAACTGCTGTCACTCAGGTCAAGGTTCAGGGGGAGGAGGGATCACTATGAAGTTCACAATAGCCCATTTGTCCTAAAGATTAATAGAAGCTTTTACTCTTCCAAAATGTTGAACTGTGATCCTTTATGAGTGCTGCATTCCATCAGAAAGGACAACCGTTTCTTCCCATCTATTGAGAAGTAGGTCATCATATGTAATTACTAAATTATTTAAAAGAAAAATATTTGTGGCAGTAAAATTTCTTCCTAAGCAGTTGCACTAATGTTCATGTTTATTGTATACACTATCTCAAAATATAGTCATAGGTAAATGATGAATATATTATAAGTAAAAATTCTTTCTGTACAGCAAAATCATGGTTTGGACATGTATATTTATTTTGTATTTAATTTATACTCTAATATATTTAACATGTAATAGTCATCCTGCCATTTAGGGGAGGGGGTGGGGGGAAGGAGGGGAAAAATTGAAACAAAAGGTTTGGCAATTGTCAATGCTGTAAAATTACCCATGCATATAACTTGTAAATAAAAAGCTATTAAAACAAACAAACAAACAAACAAACAAAACATTGCTTTTTCCATTTTTCTCTTTCCACCTCCTCTCCCCTTTTCTTGAAAGGTTATGTGTTTATTTCCAAAAATTTATTTCTTTTTCTTGAAAGTTTTTTTAAATGTTTTTTAAAATGATCTTTCTTCCTTAATCTGACAATTGTGGCAAAAATAGTTAATGATCACATTCCTAATATATATTTGTCATTATTCATGTAACAGAGATGTATCATAAAAGAATATAAATTTTTGGCTGGGGGGTCAGAGCTGTAAGAAAAAGAATAATAAATTCATTTTTATAATTTCTCAAATAAATTCCATTTGAGGGTATTAGAGTCTGTTGCCTTCTTATTTGAAATGTGCATTTCAGCTAACAGTTTTTTGATTGTTTTTAGAGTATATAAGAAGGGATATTCACTCGTATATTATAACTGAATTGAAAATGAGTGTAAATGGGCCAAATTGAGAAAATAATATCTTTCTGAGCTACTAATATAGTTTAACTAGTCATATTACTTCTCATTTTTTCTTCATTATATGCAATTTACAAATTAGTGCATGCAATGGAAAAATATATTGATTTCCATTTGAATAATATTGCAAAAAACCTTATTTAAATATTGAGTTCTTAAGATGTAGAGCTGGGGAAAAGGAACTTTAGAAATTATTTCGTCTAACTACTTCATCTGTCACATAAATATAATAGAACCAGGTGTTGTTATTCCCAGCATGACTTCAATTGAATGTTACAATGCAGTGTCAAGGGGACTGTTTGGTACCATGGAAAACAACACTGTACTTGTAGTTGAGAAAGACAGTATTCCAATACTTGCTATGTGACCCAGGGAAATCAGTTAACCATTTTTAGTCTCAGTTTTTTTTTTTTTGTTTGTTTTTTTTTTGTTGTTTGTTTGTTTGTTTGTTTTTTACCTGTAATATGGTGTTAATATTTTTACTACCTAATTCACAGTATTATAAGGTGTAAAATGTTTGTATGCCTTAATATATACCACATAATATGACAACTGTGTGAGCATGAGCTTGCTCTTTTGTAAAACAGAGATAATAATACATATGCAACCTACCAAAGAAAGGAAAGTACTTCCAAGTCAAAATTACTTAGTTATAGAATTGGGAACAATAGTCACAAACCCATAAAAATCTTTACTTAGGAAAAGTCCATTCAACTAAAAAAGTAATAAGAATTTTATAATGCTTTATATTTTTCAAAGAACTTTCACAAAGCAATCCTATTACTTAGAGAGGACTAAAATCACCAGTCCCATTTCACAGAAAAAAAAACTTGAGGTCAGTGTGCTAATAAGTGGCAAAGCTAAGATTAGATATCAGATCTGCTATTTCCAAATTTAATATTCTTTCCAGCAGACCATAGAACCTCCTTATTTGGATCAAAAGATACCAATAATTATATTAAAAGATCACATTAAAAGCACATGATAATGCATGTATAGAACAAATTGTTTATCTTCTGGATTTAGAGAAAGAGGAATGGGAATATAAGCACTGGAATTTATTAAGTATCTTGGGGGAAAGGTAACTGAATATTTTCTGTGAGGATAATCTGTAAAAACAATATTAAGTTTCTTATTAAATGATCTAAGCTCTAGCAGAATGAAAAATATAACTACTCTTTCCAAAATCTTGTAGCTAGAGGGAAAAGTTTCTATTTTGCTGAAATAGATGTTTTAGTAACATTTGATCTTTAATACAAGAAAAGCAAAAATCTGTGATTGTCTTAATACTGATCCAGAACCAAGCATTAAAGAGTATGAATGAAAAAGTAATACTATGATAATAATCATAATTAATGGTAATAATTACCATTTATGTAATGCTTCAAGGTTTTCAAACTACTTTACATATGTTATCCCATTTAATCTTCACAACAACATTGGAAGCTACATGCTATTATGATCCCACTTTATAAATGAGAAAACTTAAGAGTTAGAGTGAATTTATGTGTCTTGCCCAAGGTCACATAGTAAATTTCAGCGTCAGGATTCAAATTTAAGTCCTCTAAGACTAACACTCTATTCACTGTACCATTTAACTGCAGTCAGTCAAGAGATATTTATTAAGAATTAACTATAATTCAGACACCATTCTAAGGGATGGGGATATTAAAAAAGACAAAAAATAATCTCTACTTTTAACAGTTCAAATGTGAAAGGGAGTGACAATATGGAAATAGTTATCTAGGAGGATGTTGGTGCCCTCAACAGTAAAAAGAAAGTTCAGAACAAGGGAGGATTTCTAGGGAAAGATAAAGAGTTATACTTGGATATATTGAATTAAAGGTGTCTAAGTGGCAATTGTTGATACAGGGAATGCAGTATAAGAGAAAGTCTATTATTAGATATGTAGATCAAGAAATTGCTTGACTCTGGATGATTAATTTGAAGTTATGGAAGCTGATAAGGTGCCCAAAGAGATAATATATGGGGTGGGGGGGGGCAAGGAGAGGGAAAATAAGATGGTTCAGGATAGATTTTTTAAAATTTAACACAATTTTTAAAAATTATGTGTAAAGACATTTTCAACATTCTTTTTTTTTTTTTTTTAAGATTTAGAGTTCCAAAGTTTTTTTATCTTTTCTTTCTTTTATTCCCTGCTCTTCAAGATGGTAAACAATCTGATATAGGTTATACATGTTCAAATGTGTAAAACACAGTTTCACTTGTGAAAGAAGCATAACAAAAGAGAAAAAAGGGAAAAAAGGGAAAATAATATTGTATTCATACTTTTGCAGTTCTTTTTTTGGATGTGAAAAGCATTTTTCCATAATAAGACTTTTGGAACTGTCTTTGATCATTGAATTGATGAAAAGAGTTAAGTCTGTCATAGATGATCATTAAACAAAATTATTATGACTGTGTACAATGTTATTTTTCTGATCACTTCACTCAGTTTCAGTTCACATAAATCTTTCCAAGTTTTTCTGAAATCTACCTGCTTATCATTTATTTCTGTGAAGGGAATATATATAACTAGATATGAAGAAACTTTTACATTTTATAAAATGTTACTTTCTCCACGTTTATTCTTTTGAACTGGATTAAACACTCCAATGGTGCCCTATAGAAAAGTATTTTTTTTTCCTTGCTGGGTATTTATATTTAGTAGAAAAAAAAATTAAATAAACTTTCCTTTCTGGTTTAATCCTTCCAAAACAGAAACTTGTAGAGTGAGATCCCAATTAGTACAAAGAATGAATTCCTTAAAATGGTTAAATTATTCAAATTACTTTTCAATAGAGTAAAACTAATTGCCATATTACATAATCATAACTTCCAATAATAGGAATCCAAATACATACAAACACTTCAGGGAATTCATTAATTACACTATTTGAGACCTACCAATATTTATTACATGGACCTAGCCTGTGAAATTTGGTAGCAATTGGTATGATCTGGTGAGATTAACCATGGGATTATATTTTACCAAGAGATGAGATTCCAAAGGTGAAGGAAATATGAGGCACTTCCATTGTCAAGGTGATTGATATTGGTATCTATTATTTGTTGGTACAGGAATTTTGTGCTGTGTGGAATGGATTACAGCAATAGAATGAATCTAGAATCCCAGCAGATGCAAAGGAATTGACTAGTTGGGTATAGTGAAAAAAATTTTAAGAGTTGAAACCTCTCATTGTACCATTACCCATCTATTGTAAATTACTACTGAAAAAAACTATCCATTAATTAGCATCTGGTCACAATGTGTGAAGTTTGTGAAATACTGATATAATCTTCTTGCAAGAATTAAAAAAAAAAAAAAAAACTTGCATCAATGCTTATTATGGGAATTGGTCTATAGTTGCATTTTTCTGTTAAATATCAAAACAATATATGTGTCATGAAAGTAATTTGTTAGGACTCCTTCACTTATTTTTTTTTTTTTTAGATATGTAATATAATATTGGGATTAATTGTACCTTAAAAGTTTTTAAATTCTTTTAAACCCATCTGATTCTGGGCATGTCTTCATGGGAGTTCATTGATGACTTGTGCAATTACTTTATCTGAGTTCAGATTATATGCATTCTATTTCCTCTACTATTAATTTGGACTGTTTATGTTTTGTAGATATTCTTCCATTTTACTTAGATTGTCAGTTTTGCTGGGGGTACATTGGACAACTTCAAATAATTGTTTTAATTTCTTCTGCACTGGTAATGCATTTACTTTTTTTCACTTTTGAAACTGATGAAATTCAATGTCTTCTATCTTTAAAAAATTTTCCATTAAAATAGCTCCTAGGTTTTATTAATTTAACATTCTTCTTGATGTTTTATTTTGAATCTTATTTAATTCTTCTTTGATTTTTAGGGTTTCAATTTTAGTTTGTAAATTGGAGATTCTAAATTGTTCTTAACTTTTTTTTAATTGTCATGCCCAATTCTTTGTTACATTTCCTCTCTGTTCTATAGATACATAGAAATATAGATAGAATTTTCCCCAAGTACTACTTCGGTTTAATCCCACAAACTGTATTAGGTTGTCATTTTCTGTAATGACAATTTTGATTATTTCTATGATTGTTTCTTTAATTTTCTTTAATTTTTAAATTATGCTTCCATGGCTTTTTAATTAATCTAATTTTACTACATTATGCCATATATTATATCATAATATGGCATTAAAGATTTCTGCCTTTTTGTATTTGGTTCTGAGGTTTTTATGCCCTAATATATACTCAGTTTTTGTAAAGGTGTTTTTTATACCTGAGATAAATATATGATACTTTCTATTTCCATTCTTCTTTGTAATATTATATTCATCTCTCTAACTTTTTGTACATTTATTTTATGATTATGTTTGTCTAGGTCTGAGAAGGGAAAGTTGAGTTCTCTCACTAGAATAATTTTATTGGTCATTTCATCCTATAATTCATTTAACTTTTCCTTTAACAATCTGGATAGCAATATGGTACACTTTTGTTTAGTATTGACATTACTATGCAGCCTATAGTGTCTTGTAGCAAAATATAGATTCCTTGCTTATCAGTTTTAATTAGGTCAATTTTCTTTTCTTAGTTGAGTTCCTGATTGCTATCTTTTAAAATTCTATATCAGCATAAGGAAAATGAATACTTCTTCTTCCTCTTCTTTTAATACTACATGTTTCTCTTGATTTCAAGTGTGTCTCTTATAAATAATATACTGTAAAATTCTGGTTTCTAATCTATTTTTCTATCCTTTCCTGTAATGGGCTGAGGCTTGAGTTGATGCATTGAGGTCCCAAGCACATGAGGCTAAATAGTAATTGGACCATACTCTATTAATATATAATCTTGGAGAAAGAATGGCCCCCACCCACTCTTTGTGCAAGTCCTGATGTGTTGTATAAGAAATGATGATTTTGGTGGGTGGAGGCAGGGGAGTGGAAAAGGAAGGGGAAGGAGAGACTTTTGGGATTGCCATTGCCAAGGTTGGCTCAGCTCACATCTCTCTCTGTTAGCTGATTTCCTGTCGCAGCTGCCCATATTGCTATCACAATCTTTCTTGCCTATATTTGCTATCGCAATCTTTATTCACCTCTTCACTTGAATAAAGACTGAAGATTTTCCCCTTAACCTGAGTTCCTGACTCCTACTAATTTTAAATACGCGATCATTACATTTTCCATTTTATAGATGCACTTGTCCCATTTACATTTAAAACTAAGTTTGCTAAGATGCATTCCTCTCTATCCTATTTCCTTTTGTTTATCTTACTGTCTCTTTTTTTAATCCTGTTATTTTTCTAAAGTTGTTTTGCTTCCAATCATCTAACCATTTACTTTTTTTTTTTTAATCTTTTATCTTCCCTTTTATCACTTTCTTCTTTTTCTTTTTCTCTTAATTTTCTGCTTCTCTATTGGGTAAAATTGATTTGTATTACCATTGTGTGTGTGTGTGTGTGTGTGTGTGTGAGTGTGTGTGTGTATGTGTGTATGTGTGTGTTTGTATGTGTGACATGCAAACACACAGACATACACATTTCCCTCTTTGAACCAATTTAGATGGTAATGAGATTCAAGCATTGAACACAATCACTTTTCTGTTGTACTTTAAATGGTCTTTTTTTGTATAACTCTTTTGCGTGAGATAATTTACCCTATTCTATCTCTTCTTTCTTCCTTCTTGCTGGACATCCATCTTTCTCAACTATTCTTTTTTTTTTTTTGTATTATTCCAAAATAGTGACTCAGTCTCATACTTTTTATGTATAAATAATCCTTCTAACTGTACTAATAATAAAGTTCTTAGTAATTACATGAATTTTCTTTCCATATAGAAAATAGGCAAACACTTTAATTTTATTGAGTTTTTTTATGGTTTCTCCTTCATATTTAGCTTTTTATATTTCTTTTATGTTTCTTATATTTAAAAGCCTTAAAAAAAAGAAAAAAAAAACTCAGTTCTGGCTTTTTCATCACAAAGACTTGAAAAGTTTTGTTTCATTAAATATACATTTTTTCCCCATGGAGGATTAATTCAGGTGGGATTTTTTTAGTAGGTTTTTCTTGGTTGTAATCCCATATATTTTGCCTTTCATAATTGTAATATTGTCTCTAAAATACAATGTTCTCTCTGATGCTGAGTGAAATGATCAGGACCAGAAGATCATTATATACTTCAACAAGAATACTATATGATGATCAATTCTGATGGACATGGCCATCTCTAGCAATGAGGTGAACGAAATCAGTTCCAATAGAGCAGTAATGAATTGAACCAGCTACACCCAGTGAAAGAACTCTGGGACATGACTAGGAACCATTACATAGAATTCCCAATCCTTATATTTTTGTCTGCCTGCATTTTTGATTTTCTTCACAGGCTAATAGTACACTATTTCAAAGTCCGATTCTTTTTGTACAGCAAAATAACTGTTACTACATGTATACTTATATTGTATTTAATTTATACTTTAACACATTTAACATATATTGATCAATCTGTCATTGGGGGGAGGGAATGGGGGAAGGAGGGGAAAAATTGGAACAAAAGGTTTGGCTATTATCAATGCTATAAAATTACCCATGCATATAACTTGTAAATAAAAAGGTATAATAAAAAAAAGAAAAGAAAAAAAAGAAAAGAAAAAAAAAATTTTCTCTTTTGAGGTTTTCTTAGGGTCTTTGGGAATAGCCTTCATTTCAGTTCAGAATAGTCACCAAGTGCAGTCAGGTGTTAAAATCCAAATCCTTTATTGTCTCCTTCAAAGTCTTATCTCCTTTCCTTGGGCCCAATTAGCTTTCTTAGAGGCCTATCTCTCTCCTTGGTTCTGTGGGCTTGAGCTCCTGCCTACTTCTCTGCCCTCTGAATCTCTTCTAACACAAAGGTTTGTGCTTCAGCCTCCAGCCACCACAAAGGTGTATGATGGAATGAATCTGTCTCAGCCTCCAAGAGCTTCTAGTGTGCTTGTCCTCTTTTGGCCCTGAGAGCTTCTAGATTATATGCTCCACACTGAATATACACCAATCATTATATCACTAGGAAACCATTATTTGTTGTAGGATTAAATCAGTGTTAAACTAGATTTAACCATTGTCTCCTCAATTCCACTTAGTACCTTGTTTCAAATTTTGGCCCATAATATCTCCTTGTCGGATTAAATCAATCATACTGAACCATGCTAAATTAGATAACTATTGTCTCTCAATTCTACTGACTTAGTAACTTGTAAGAATTCTTTGTTTCAAGTTCAGAGTTCTGGCCCATAACACATAATATCATAATTCAAGCCCTCTGTTCCTTAAGCATTGCAGGTGCTACTTCTTGTAAGTTTCTTTTTATGGCATCATATATTTTATGGTTTCTGGCTACATGGAGGATTTTCTCTTAAATTTGGGAGTTCTGAAATTTGGCTATAATATTCCTTATAATTTTCATTTTGGGATTTATTTCAAATAGAGATGAAATTCTTTCAATTCCAATTTTATCCTCTGGTTCTAGTATATGAGGACAGTTTTTCTTGATTTTTTTTTTTTTTTGATACATTATATCTAGACTTTTCCTTTGATTCTGATTTTCAGGTAGTCTAACAATGCTTAAAATATTTCTCCTTGAACTCATTTGAATCACTTTTTCTTCTAATGATCTATTTCACATTTTCCCCCCTATTTTCTCCATTCTTTTAATTTATTGTATTGATTCTTGATGTCTCATGGAATTTTAGTTTACAGTTCAAATTTTCTCTCCTGCATCTATTTTTATGTCAGGTTTTTTTCAAGAAGATATTTGGCGTTGTCTTCTATTTTTTCATGTGGTTTTACTTTATTGTATGTTGATATCTTATAAAGTCATTGAATTCCATTTGCACAGTTCTATTTTTTATCATTAAAGCTTTTAATTTTCAAAACATATGTATAGATAATTTCGAACATTCAACCTTGGAAAAACATGTGTTTCAAATTTGTTTCTCTTCCTTCTCCCCAGTCCCTCCCCTGAATGGCACATAATGCAATATACGTTAAACATGAGCATTTCTTCTAGAAATATTTCCATAGTTATTGCTGCATAAGAAAAATCAGATAAAAAAGAAAAAAAATGAGAAAGAAAACAAAATGCAAACAAAGAACAACAAAATGAGTTCAAATCCTATGTTGTGATTAAAACTCAATACCCTCAGTTCTCTCTCTGAGTGCAGATAGCTCTCTTCATCACAAGACTATTGAAACTGATCTGAATTATTGTGATACAGGAACCACCTGCCAGGAGGTACTGGAAGTCTAACTCAGACTTGTCTTTGTTTCTTGTGATTCTTGTGCCCTACAATGGGCACCATATGTTGTGATATGGGAGCCACCTGCCACTGGCTGCTGGAAGTCTAACTCAGACATGTAGAATGGATCTCTTCATGTGAGAGGTTAATGATGATACAAGAAGACTGAGAGGCAATTGAATTCTTTCACTTATCTCTTCCTCCCTCTTGCCTCCAATTTATTTCATCCCCAATCTATAAGGAACATCTGCCTAAGCAAAGAGCCTTTGCAACTTCTTCAAGTGATATGATTCACAGTTGTGGAAGCTCATGTATAACTGACCTGCCCCTTCTCTTAGTCATGGTCCTTAACACTGAGTCATTGTAACAGAGAGCCAGATCCATCACAATTGATCATCTTATAATCTTGCTGTTGCCAAATACAGTGATCTCTTGATTTTATTCCCTTTAGGTCATGTTAGTCTCTCCATGCCTCTATGAAATCATTCTGCTGATTGTTTCTTATAGAACAATTATATTTTATAATATTCATATGCCAAAACTTATTCAGCCATTCTCCAACTGATGGATGTCCACTAAGTTCCCAGTCTCTTGCCACTACATTAAAAAAAAAAAAAAGGTTGCCACAAATATTTTTGTACTTGTGGATCCCTTTCACTCCTTTATGATCTCTTTGGAATTCAAACCCAATGGAGACATTGCTGGATCAAATGATATTCGGCTTCATAGCCCTTTGGGCATAGTTCCACATTGCTCTTTAGAATGGTTGAATCAGTTCACAGCTCAACCAGCAAAATATTAGTGTCCCAGTTTTCTCAAATACCCTCCAACATTTTAAATTATCTTTTCTTGTCATCTTAGGCAATTTGAAAGATATGTTATGATACCACAGAGTTGTCTTAATTTGCATTTCCCCAATCAAAAGTGATTTAGAATTTGTATTATTATAAATGGTTTCAATTTCTTCATCTTCAAACTGTATGTTCATATCTTGAGTATCAATCAGAGAAAGACTTGAATTCTTATAAATTTGAGTCAATTCTCTATGTTTTAGAAATGAGGTGTTTATCAGAACCTTTGAATGTAATATTTTCCCCCAGTTTATTGTTTCCTTCTAATCTTATCTACATTGGTTTTGTTTGTACAAAAGTTTTTAACATAATATAATCAAAATTATCCATTTTGCATTCCAGTTCTTCTTTGGCCACAAATCCCTTCCATCTGTAGAGATCTGAGGCTATTCTTTGTTTTTCTAATTTGTTTATAATATCACTCTTTATATCTAAATCATGAACCCATTTTGAGCTTATCCTGGTTTAGGGCGTTAGGTGTGGATCAATGCCTAGTTTCCGCCATATTAATTCCCAGTGTTCCCAGCAATTTTTGCCAAGTGAGTTGTTATCCCAGAAGCTGGGGTTTGGCAAACATTTGAATACTAGTTATTGACTATTGTGTCTTGTGAATCTAATTTACTGCACTGATCATCTACTCTATTTCTAGTACCAAATGATTTTTATGATGGCTGCTTTATAATGTGGTTTTAGGTCTGGTACAGGTAGGTCACCTTCATTTTCATTTTTTTCCCCATTAATTTCCTTGGAATTCTTGACCTTTGTTCTTCTAGATGAACTTTGTTATTATTTTTTCATGCTCTGGAAAATAATTTCTTAGGTGTTTGATTAGTATGGCACTGAATAAGTAGATTAATTTAGGTAGTATTGTCATTTTTATTATATTTGCTAGGCCTACCCATGAGCACTTAACATTTTTCCAACTGATTAGATCTGACTTAATTTGTGTGGAAAGTATTTTGTAATTGTGTTTTGTGATTGTGTTCCTATAGTTTCCAACTTTTCTCTGGCAGGTAGATTAGCAAATATTTTATATTATCTATCATTATTTTAAATGAAATTTATCTTTGTATCTCTTGCTGCAAATGCTGATGATTTATGTGGATTTATTTTGTATCCTGCAACTTTACTAAAGTTATGGATTGTTTCTAGTAGTTTTTTTAGTTGATTCTCTAGGATTTTCTAAGTATATCATCATATCTGCAAAGAATAATAATTTGATTTCCTCATTTCCTACTTCCTTTAATTTCTTTTTCTTCTCTTATTGCAAAAATTAACATTTCTAGTATAATACTGAAAAGTAATGGTGATATTGAGCAAAGTTATTTCACCCCTGAACCTAATGTGAATGGCTCTAGTTTATCCCCATTATATATAATGCTTCTTGACTTTGAATAGATGCTACTGATTATTTTAAGGAAAACTCCATTTATTGCTATACTCTCTAGTGTTTTTAATAGGAATGGATATAGGATTCTGTCAATTTTTTTTGCATCTATTGAGATAATCATATGATTTTTGTTAGTTTGGTTATTGATATACTCAATTATGCTCATAGTTTCCTTAATATTTAACCAACCCTGCATACCTGGTATAAACCCAAATTGGCCATGGTGTGGGTATCCTGTGGATAACTTGATGTGATATCTTTGCTAATTTTTTAAAAAAGATTTTTGCATCAATATTCATTAGGGAAATTGATCTATAATTTTCTTTCTCTGTTTTCATCCTGCTTTGGTTGCATCCCATAAATTTTGGTATGTCATCTCATTATTGTCAGTCTGTTGGATGAAATTGTTTCACCCACTCATTCCATAGAATCAGATTATTTAGTTTTCAGTTATTTTTTGGTCTATTTTTCCCTGGCCCTTTATTACTATAAACTTGAATCCTGATCTTTTTATTTCTAATCTAACCATTTTTCTTTTATACCACGCATACTCTTTACTAAAAAGTCATTGATTTCCTAGCAGAAACAGTGAGAAGATTTATTCTTACATTCTTCCTCTTGAACTTCTCTTAAGGGCTTTTGTTTTTTTTTTTTAAACCCTTTTTCATAATGTCCCAGTTCCAGTCCTACATTGTCCTCTCACTTTAGACCACATCAGTCATGAGAGCTAATGTAAACTACTGTGACATGACAAAACATGTTATCTGACAAACATGTGACTTGGCACTGCAGGATGTAACTGTGAGATTCATAACCAAGAAACTTTGGAAACCATAAATAAATAAATAAGAGAACTGCGAATTCGTTTGGGCAAAAAGATGTCAAGTTTCATCTTTTGTAAAGGAAATCTTCATGTAATGAATATAAAACAAATCGAGTGGTGGAAATTTAAAGCTTTAGGAAAATACAGGCAGATTTTTTTGTCTTTCATTATCATTATCACCATATTACCTTATTTTATACTTTTAAAATATTTTATACACATTCTAAAGTGAACTCCTTAAAATAACCTTGTGAAATAAAAATATGATATTTTGATATCCAATTAATGGATAAGGAAAAATTACAGAGAATCATTTCAATTCATTAAGAGGAGAATAAACCCTATAGAATGGAGTTAGCTACAGGTGGAATGGACTTTCTCAGGGGATTATAAATTCCCAATCACATGTAGTCTTCATTTAGAGAATAAAAATCATTTATTAAGAAATCTATGAAGGGATTTCAGCTCGGCTATGTGTTGTATTGGAGAATTTTCTACTATGACTTGTTGGGTATGTTAAAATAAACATTCTTGTTCTTTTTAATTTAATTTATTCAATTTAATTTTAATGAAATATTCTTTTCTTCTTCTTACTCTTTCATATAAATAGATAAAAGAAAAGATAAAAAGAAAAGAAAGAGGTGTAAAAAATATAAGTAGTCACAAAAAGAAATCCCACTTTGGCCAAATCCAAGAATTATATAGCTCATTCTGTCTATCACCACTCTTCTTTGGGTAAATAGTATGTCTTATTTTTGTTTTTCTGGTATTTTGATTAGCTATTGCATTGTACAGATTTCTGAACATTTTCTCTCTTGTGTATATAAAATCAAAATTTTCTTATTTTGACATTAATTTAAAATATATTGATTTCCAAATTTTCACTATTTACTTTGATTTTCTTTCCATTCGTTGATGAAGTGAACAATAGTATATCAGTCATATATGTGAAACCATGCAAAGTGTATTTTTATTGTGGACATATGAAGAAGAAGAAAAAGTAGGAGGAGGAGAAAAAGAGGAGGTGGAGGAGAAGAGGAAGAGGAAAAGAATAAGAAGGATTAGGACAAGGAGAAGGAGAAGAAAAAGGAAGGAGAAGGAGAAGAAGAAAGACAGAAGAAGAGAAGAAGAAGAAGACGATGACTTAGAAGAAAGGAGGAGGAGAAGAAGTAGTAGTAATAGTAGTAGTAGTAGTAGTTGTAGAAGAAGAAGAAGAAGAAGAAGAAGAAGAAGAAGAAGAAGAAGAAGAAGACTTAGAAGGAAGGAGGAGGAGAAGTAGTAGTAGTAGTAGTAGAAGAAGAAGAAGAAGAAGAAGAAGAAGAAGAAGAAGAAGAAGAAGAAGAAAGAGGGGAAGATGAGGAAGGGAAGGGGGGAGGGTAAGAGGGAGGATCAAAAAAGAAAGTACATGAGTAAGAAAAAATGCAAGCAAGCAACAACAAAAAGAGTAAGAATGTAATGTTGTGATCCACATTCAGTTCCCACAGCCATCTCTCTGAGATGGCTCTCTTGGTCATAAAATCATTGGAACTGGCCTCAATCATCTCATTGTTGGAAAAACTAACATTCATCAGAATTGAACATCTTATAATATTGATGCTGCCCTGAACTATGATCTCCTGGTTCTGTTCATTTCACTTAGTATCAGTTCATGTAAATTTCTCCAGGAATCTCTAAAATCATGCTCCTGATCATTTCTTACAGAAAAATAATGTTGTATAACATTCATATACCATAAGTTATTTAGCCATTCTCCAACTGAGGGTCATCCATTTACTTTCTAGTTTCTTACCACTATGGAAAGGGCTTCCACAAACATTTTAGCACATGTGGGTCCTTTTCTTTCCTTTAATATTTCTTTGGTATATATGCCCAATAGAAACACTGCTGGATCAAACTGTATGCACAGTTTTATAGCTTTTTGAACATAGTTCCAAATTGCTCTCTAGAATGGCTGTATCTGTTCACAGTTCCACCAATAATGTATTGGTTTCCCAATTTTCCCACATTACCTCCAATATTTGTCATTATCTTTTCCTGTCATGTTAGCTAATGTGAAAGGTGTATACTGGTATTTCAGAGTCGTCTTAATTTTCATTTATCTGATCAATAATAATTTAGAGCACTTTTTCATATGACTAGAAATGATTTGAATTTCTTCCTCTGAAAATTGTTAATATCCTTTTTACCATTTTTCAACTGAAGAATGGCTTGAATTCTTACAAATTTTAATCAATTCTCTACATATTTTAGAAATAATGTCTATCAGAACTCTTAAATGTAAAAATGTTTTCCCAATTTATTCTTTTCTTTTAATATTTCTGTATTTTGTTTGTACAAAATCTTTTTAACTTAAAATAATCAAAATTATCTATTTGGTATTCAATAATGAGTTCCAGTTCTTCTTTGATCACAGATTCTTTTCTTCTCCACAGATCTGAGAGGTAAACTGTCCTATGTTCTTCTAATTTGCTTATAATATGACTCTTTAGCTCTAAGTCATGAACCCATTTTGACCTTATTCTGGTATATGGTGTTAGGTATAGGTCAATGCCTAGTTTCTGCCATACTAATTTCCAATTTTCCCAGCAATTATTGTCAAATAGTGAGCTCTTTCCCCAAAATCTGGGGTCTCTGGGTTTGTCAAACACTAGATTGCTATAGTTATTGAATATTTTGTTCTGTTAACCTAAGCTAACCCAATGATTGACTACTGTATTTCTTACACAGTACCAAATGGTTTCAATGATCTGCTTTGTAATATAGTTTTAGGTCTGGCATTGCTAGATCACCTTCATTGGCTTTTTTTTTTCATTAATTCCCTTGAAATTCTTGACCTTTTTTCCTTCCACATGAACTTTATTATTGTTATTATTTTTTTCAAGCTATGTAAAATAATTTCTTGGGAGTTTGATTAGTATAGCCCAAAATAAGTAGATTTATTTATGTAGTAGTCATTTTTATTATATTTTCTCTGCCTACCCATGCACAGTTGATATTTTTCCAACTGATTAGATATAACTTTTTTGTGTGGAAATTGTTTTGTAGTTGTGTTCATACAGTTCTTTCCTTTGGCGGATAGATTCCCAAATATTTTATACTATCTACAGTTATTTTGAATGGAATTTCTTTTTGTATCTCTTGCTGCTGGACTTGGTTGGTAATATATAAAAATGCTGATGATTTCTGTGGATTTATTTTGTAACCTGCAACTGCTAAAGTTGTGAATTGTTTCAGGAGTTTTTAAGTTGACTCTCTAGATTTCTCTAAGTATATCATCATATCATCTGCAAAGAGTGATAATTTAGTTTTCTTATTACCTACTCCCATTCCTTAAATCTCTTTTTCTTCTCTTATTGCCAAAGCTAACATTTCTATTACAATATTGCATAGTAATGATGATAGTGGACAACCTTGTTTCACTTTTTATCTTAGTGGGAATTATTCTAGTTTTTCCCCATTACATATGGTGCTTATTGATGATTTTAAATAGATGCTACTGATTGTTTTAAGAAGAACCCCATTTATTCCTGTACTCTCCTGTATTTTTAATAGGAATGGGTTGAAGTCAGAGAAGGACCTGAGTTTAAATCTGGATTCAAACACTTAACACTTCTGAGCTGTGTGATCCTGGGCAAGTCATTTAACCCCAATTGCCTGAGCAAAAAAAAAAAAAATAGGAATGGCTATTGGATTTTATCAAATGCTTTTTCAGCATCTATTGATATAATCATATGACTGTTAGTTTGGTTATTGTTATAGTCAATTATCCTAATAGTTTTCCTAATATTGAACCAGCTCTGCATAACTGGTATAAATCCTATTTGGTCATAGTGTATTATCCTGGGGATGACTTTCTGTATTCTCATTGCTAATATTTTATTTAAGATTTTTTGCATCAATATTTATTAGGGAAATTGGTCTATAATTTTCTTTCTCTATTTTCACTCTACCTGGTTTAGCTATCAGCACTATATCTTTGCCATAAATAAAATTTTGTGGGAGTACTTTACCCTTTGATCCACTAGTGATACTACAGGGCTTATATCCCAAAGAGATTTTAAAGGAGGGAAAGAGATCTGTATGTGCAAAAATGTTTGTGGCACCCCTTTTTGTAGTGGCTAGAAACTGGAAATTGAATGGATGCCCATCAATTGAAAAATGCCTGAATAAGTTGTGGTATATGAATATTATGGAGTATTATTGTTCTATAAGAAATGACTAGCAGGAAGATTTCAGAGGGACCTGGAGAGACTTACATGAACTGATGGTGAGTGAAATGAGCAGGACCATGAGATCATTATATACTTCCACAACAATACTATATTATAATCAATTCAGATGGACATGGCTCTCTTCAACAATGAGAAATCAGTTCCATTTGTTCAGCAATGAAGAGAACAAACTACACCCAGCGAAAGAACTGAGGCAAATGAATGTGAACCACAAGATAGCATTTCCCCTCCCTCTGTCTTTGTCAACTTGTATTTTTGATTTCCTTCTCAGGTTATTTTTATTTTATGTCTAAGTCTTATTTTTCTTGTACAGCAAAATAACTGTATGGATATGTATACATATATTGTATTTAACATATACTTTAACATATTTAACATGTATGAGTCTGCCTGCCATCTAGGGGAGGGGTTGGGGGAAGGAGGGGAAAAGTTGAAAAAAAGGGTTTTGCAAGGGTCAGTGCTGAAAAATTACCCATGCATATATCTTGTAAATAAAAAGTTATAATAAAAATTTTTTAAAAAGAAAAAGAACAAATTAAAACCTCCCAGTCAAGTTACAAACTTAAAATTCTAAAAATAAAAGATGTTAATAAAATTATAACTAAAAACAAACAAACAAACAAAAAACTTATTGAATTAAAAATAGAACTGAGTTGGTTTTATGAAAGAAACCAACAAAAAAAGATAAACCTTTAGTTAATTTGCTTTCTATATTGTTAATTTCTCCTTTTAATTTTAGAATTTCAAGTTTAGTAATTGATTGGGGGTTTTTAATTTGGTCTTTTTCTAACTTTTTAAGTTGCAGGCCCAATTCATTGATCTTGTCTTTTTCTATTTTATTCAAGTAAGCCTCTAAGGATATAAAATTTCCCCTTATTACTGTTTTGGCTGCATCCCATAAATTTTGATATGATGTCTCATCTTTGTCATTATCTTGAGTGAAATTATTAATTGTGTCTATAATTTGCTGTTTCACTCAATCATTCTTTAAGATGAGATTATTTAGTTTCCAATTATTTTTTGGTCTATTTACACCTAACTTTTTATTGAATGTAGTTTTTATTGCATTGTGATCTGAAAAGAAAGCATTTACTATTTCTGCCTTCCTGCATTTAATTTTGAGGTCTTTATGTCCTAATATATGGTCAATTTTTGTGTAGGTTCCATGAACTGCTGAGAAGAAAGTATACTCCTTTCTGTCACCATTCAGTTTTCTCCAGAGATCTATCATATCTAATTTTTTCTAATATTCTATTTACCTCTTTAATTTCTTTCTTATTTGTTTTGTGATTTGATTTATCTAAATCTGAGAGTGCAAGATTGAGATCTCCCACTATTATAGTTTTGCTGTCTATTTCTTCTCACAATTCTCTTAACTTCTCTTTAAGGAAGTTAGATGCTATCCCACTTGGTGCATATATGTTTAATATTGATATTGCTTCATTGTCTATAGTACCCTTAAGCAAGATATAGTTTCCTTTCTTATCTCTTTTAATTAGATCAATCTTTGCTTTTGCTTGATCTGAGATAAGGATGGCTACCCCTGCCTTTTTTGACTTCACCTGAAGCATAATAGATTCTGCTCCAGCCTTTTACTTTTACTCTGTATGTATCTCCCTGTTTTAAATGTGTTTCCTATAAACAACAGATTGTAGGGTTCTGATATTTGATCCAGTCTGCTATCCGCCTCCTCTTTATGGGAGAGTGAATAAGAAATCTCCTTATTAGTAGTAAGTTCATTTCAAATCATTGTAAGGACGTGACTTTCCCCATATGAACCTAATTCCCATGTAAACCATGAGAACCCAATTGAGGAAGGATGTGACTCCCCCTGTGAGGACTTGACTACTCTCTCACCGCAAGAGCATATATTTTAACTCCTTCTCCTATGAAAACCTGACCATTCCTTGACCCATAAGAACATATATTTCAACTCTTTCCTTTTTAATTATAAGACAGGCATGTACCACCGGTGTTTTAGCTCCAATTATATGATTCCAGGAACTCGCCACTCCTTGGAACTGTTGCTGTTGATAAGGACTGGTCCCCTTATCAATGCAACATTTGATTATAACCACCTGGAGCCCTAGTTGGTGCGTCCTTGTCTTAGATGAGGTCTTCATTTGGACCAAAGCCTTCTTTGTTTGGACCCCTATAAAGAGTGGGCAAAGCTTTCTCCACTTTGAAGCCTCACATTTGGAGATGACGATCTGCCTAGGACTTTCCTGATTGAGACTCACAGGCTGAAATATCGGGGCTTTCCCAGCCGTCCAATTAGAGTTGAAGCTCCCTCGAGCGTACTGAGTAATGTATTCTCTCTCTTTCTCTGCTATCCTAATCATAATCCTTATTATTCTTTGCCTCTTGTGTATTATTTGCTGTATGTGTTGTTATTGCAAGCATTCTATCCCGTGCATTGTATAATTAAATTTTACCTTTACTTTAACTGAGCCTGAGAGCGTCATTTATAAAAGCGGATTTGAACTTCTCTTAAAAATCATATAACATTAATAGAACAGAGAGTTCATCCCATTCCCATTTACAGTTAAAATAACCAATTCTGTATTTCCTGCCATCCTAATATCCCCAGATTATACTTTTCTTTTTCTTGCCCTCCTTCCCTTCTTCCCTAGTATTAAACTTATTGGTCCCACTAACGTCGCGCAGCTCTCCCTCTTTAGTATCCCTCCCTCCTCCCTTTGAATCCCTTCCCCTTTCTTGTACCCTTCCCTTATTACTCTTTTTCCTCCTCTCTTTTCCTCTCCCACTTTTTAATGAAGTGATAGAAGAATCTCTGTAAAACAAATATGTCAATTGTTTCCTCTTTGAGCCAACTCTGATGAGAGTAGGATTCACACAATGTTCCTCCCCCTCTCTAAGTTCCCTCATATATGATAGGTTTCCTTTGCCTCATTGTCGCATGTAGTTTCCCTCTTTTTATCTCCCCTTTTCCCTTTTTCTGACACTATCCCCTTTCCATTTCTACTTCCCTTTTTTATGTTATATTGGTAAAATCAAATTATACATATGATTTTTATGTATATCCACAACAGAAATACAGTTCTCAAGAGTTCCTTTTACCTTTTTCTACTTCTCTTGATTCCTGTTGTTGGAGATCAAATTTTTTGTTTAAGTCTGTTTTTTTTTTTTTTTTTCCTTAGAAACAGATGGAATTCCTCTATTTCATTAAATGTCCATCTTCTTCCATGGAAAAAAATACTCAGCTTAGCTGGGTAGTTTATTCTTGGCTGCATTCCAAGTTCTTTTGCCTTTCGGAATTCCAGGCCCTTTGATTCTTTAATGTTGAGGCAGCCAGATCTTGTGTGACCCTTATTGTGGCATCTCGGTATTTGAACTGTTTTTTCCTGGCTGCTTGTAAAATTTTTCCTTTAGTGTGAAAATTCTGAAGTTTGGCCACAATATTCCTTGGAGTCTTTATTTTTGGGTCTTTTTCAGAAGGTGTTCGATGAATTCTTTCAATGCCTATTTTCCCTTCTGGTTCTATCACTTTTGGGCAGTTCTCTTTGATGATTTCCTGTAAAATAGTATCTAGGCTCTTTTTTTCACTATAATTTTCTGGTAGTCCGATAACCCTCAGGTTATCTCTCCTAGATCTATTTTCCAGGTCTGTTGTTTTTCCAAGTAAATATTTGACATTTTTTCCAATCTTTAATTTTTTTGGTTTTGCTTGACTGATTCTTGATGTCTCAATGAATCAGTCATTTCTATTTGTTCAGTTCTGATTTTTAGTGAATTATTTTCTTCATTAGCTTTTTTTACTTCTTTTTGTATATGTCCAATTGAGTTGTTTTGCTCTATGGAATTTTTTTTTTTTTTTTAGTGAGTTATTTTCTTTTTCCAATTTGCAAATTCTGTTTCCCTGCAGTTCTTGGGAGTTTTTTACCTTTTCCAATTCACATTTCAGGAAGTTGTTTTCTTTTTCCACTTTATCAAATTTTTCTTTTAATGAGTTATGTGCCTTTTCTGTACTCTCTTGCATAGCTTCTCTTTCCTTTCTCCATTTCTCTTCTAGCTCTCTTTTAAGGTTTTTAATAGTCTCTTCTAGGAGAGCCTTTTGTATTGGAGACCAACAATTGTCTGGAGACTGTCTGTTATTATTCTCTTCAGGGTTGAAAAGCTTTCTCTTTGTGTATAGAAACTATCAATCATTCTTTTGATTTTTTTACTCATTTTGTTAAAGCCTGTAAGGTCTGCCTTCAGAGCCAGGAGGTTACCAGCTTCCTCTGCAGAGCAGTGAACGGTATATGGACAGGTAGTTGTCCTGCCAACCAGCTACAAAAAGCAGTAAGGTACTGGAGTGAGAGTTTCCCACCCGAAAGTAACTCAGGCCTGCAGGGCCAGGCTGGGAAAGTGCCCTTCAAAGAGCCCCTGCTGTGTGAGATAACGACTGCCCTGGGGCTAGATGCTGAGCAGTGAGAGTTTCACTTCCCAAGCCAAAGCCCGCCCTGGGGCTATGGGTATTAGCAACTGAGTAGTGAATGGATTAGCAGGACAGGAAGTGTCTGCCCGGGAAGCACAGTCTGCTGGGGAAGTTCTATTGCTCCAGGCCGAGCCCCCCACTCTGCTGATTAGAGCCTGCCCAGGCTATGCCCCCCTGCCGGGCAGATTTGTAAGTGCCCCCGCAAAAGCCCTGAACTGCAGGATGTGGCCGCAGGGCTGTGGTAAAGTCTGCCTGAGACACTTCCGGGTTTGAGTGGTTACAGCCAGATCTCACTAGGTTCTGGCATTTTTTAGAGTACCCTCTGTTTTAGGCTTTAATTTCTCTGCCAGTTTACTGCTTTGTAATCAAGGCAGAGCAGTTAGCCTATAGCAGAATCCTCTCCATAACTTCTCTAGCCACAGAGATCACCCCTGCCCCTGGTCTGCTCAGGACACTAGCCTCTTGCTGCCTGTGCTAGTCTGTTCCTGGCCCCTCATGTCAAACCTTTCCTGGCAAGCTTCCAAAATGACATTGGCTGGTAAATTGTAATGCTTCTAATCTTCATGAATTTAAGTAGTGAAGAGTTATTTTTGAGGCTGGATTAAATAGTTGGTTATGAGGGTAATGAGAGGAGCTTAGAGAGTCCTGTGTGCCTGCTCTGCCATCTTGGCTCTGCCCCCCTAGTTAATTTGATTAGTAAAAAGAAAGAGCAAGATCAAATTATTAGTCTCAAAAATGAAAAGCAAGAACTATCCACCTATGAAGAGGAAACTAGAGCAGTTATCAGGAGTTGCTTTCCCAACTTTATACCAATAAATTTGGCAACCTAAGGGAAAAAGATGAATACCTTAAAAATATAAATTGTCCAGATTAAAAGAAGAGGAAATAAATTATTGAACTAGTCCAATTTTAGAAAAAGAAATAGAACAAGCTATTCATCAACTCCCTAAGAAAAAATCCCCAGGACCAGATGGATTTACATGTAAATTCTACCAAACATTTAAAGAACAATTAACTCCAATGTTATATAAGTTATTTGAAAAAAAAAAAGGAAGTGAAGGATTTCTACTAAATTCCTTTTATGAAACAGACATGATATAAATGCCTAAATCAATTAGAACGAAAACAGAGAAAGAAAATTAAAGGCCAATCTCCCTAATGAATATTGATGTAAAAATTTTAAATAAAATATTAGCAAAGAGTTTATGGATAATCATCCCCAGAATAATACACCATAGCTAAGTAGGATTTATACCAGGAATATAGGACTGGTTCAATATTAGGAAAACTGTTAGCATAATTGACTATATCAGTAGCCATATTAACAAAAACCATATAATTATCTCAATAGATGCAGAAAAAAAGTATTTGATGAACTCCAACACCCATTCCTATTAAAAACACTAGAAAGTATAGGAATAAATCTACTTTTCCTTAAAATAGAAAATCAAATTATTAATATCTAAAGAACAAATGGAATACTTTCCAACAATTAATAATAAATTAGAGCAATAATTAGGAGTTATTTTGCCCAAATATATGACAATAAATCTGATAATCTAGATGAAATAAAAGAATATTTAGAAAAACATATATTGCTGATATTAACAGAGTAGGAAATAAATTACCTAAATAGTCCAATTTTACTAAAAGAAATAGAACAAGCTGTTATTCAACTCTTTAAGAAAAACTCTCCAGGTCCAGATGGATTGGCATATGAATTCCCTCAAACATTTAAAGAATAATTAAATTTCAATATTATGCAAAGCATTTGAAAAAACAGGGAAAGAAGGAGTTCTTCCAAATTCCTTTTATGGCACAGATACGGTGTTCATACCAAAAGCAAGTAGGGTCAAAGTTGAAAAGAAATTATATACTAATTTTTCAAATGAATATTGATGCAAAAATATAAAATAAAATATTATGAAAAAGATTACAGGAAGTTCTTACCAGGATAATACACCATGATCAAATAGTATTCCTATCAGGAATATAGGGCTAGTTCAATATTAGGAAAACTATTAACATAATTGACTATATCAATAACCAAACTAACAAAAAAATATGATTATGTCAATAGATGCAAAAAAAGCCTTTGACAAAATCCAACACCCATTTCTATTAAAAACATGAGAGAGTATAGGAATAAATAGAGTTTTTCTTAAAATGATTAGTAGTAACTATTGAAAGTCATCAGCAAGCATCATATGTAATGGGGAAAAACTAGAACCATTCCCACCAAGATCAGGAGTGAAATAAGGTTGCCCAGTATCACCATTATTATTCAATATTGTATTAGAAATGTTAGCTTTGGCAGTGAAAGAAGAAAAAGAGGTTAAAGCATTAGAGTAAGTAATGAGGAACCCAAATTATTATTCTTTGCAGATGGTACAATGGTATACTTAGAAAATAAATTAAAAGTGACTAGGAACAAATCACATCTTTACCAAAGTTGCAGGATACAAAATATATTCACATCAATCATGAGCATTTTTATATATCAACAATATCCAGCAGTAAAAGATAAAAAGAGAAATTCCGTTTAAAATAACTGTCTATAAAATAAAATCTTTTGGGGTCTGTCAAGTACAGTCAGGAACTATATGACCACATTTGTGAAACACTTTTCACACAAATAAAATCAGATTTAACTAACTGAAAAAATATCAAGAATTCTTGGGTAGACTGAGCTAATATAATAAAAAAATTAAAATATTACCTAAATTAATCTACTTATTCAATGTCATGCCAATCAAAATCCTAAAAAATTACTTTACAGAACTAGGAAAAATAATACCAAAGTCCATCTGGAATAACAAAAGGTAAAGAATTTCAAGGGAATTAGTGAAAAATGTGCAAGTGAAGATGGCCTAGCTGTTCCAGAACTAAAACTATTTTATAAAGGAGTGGTCATCAAAGCCATTTGGTACTGGTTAAGAAAGTGTAGTTGATTAGTGTCATAGGTTAATTTCACAGGACAAAGTAGTTAAGAGTATAGTAATCTAGGGTTTGATAAATCCAAAGACCCCACTTTTTCGGGTTAGAATTCACCATTGAGAGAAAACTGCTGGGGAAAAGTAGAGATAAGTATGACTGAAACTAGGCATTGACCTGCACTTAATTCTCTATAATAAGAAGGTCAAAATAGGTTCATTATTTAGACATAAAGAGTGATATTAGAATAACAAATTATAGTTAAATGAAGGTAAAATGCAGACAAGATTAGAAGAGAAATGAAAATTAAGACAACTCTGAAGTACCACTACACACCTCAGATTGGCTAAGAAGAAAGGGGGAAAAATGATGAATGTTGGAAGTGATGTAGGAAAACTGGGGCACTAATATATTTTTCATAGAGTTGTGAACTGATTCAACAATTCTGAAGAGCAATTTAGAACTATTCTAAAAAAGCTAACAAAGTGTTCACACCCTTTGATTTGATTCAGCTGTCTTTCCACTGGGCTTGTATTCCAAAGAGATCATAAAGGAGGGAAAGTAACCCACATGTGCAAAAATGTTTGTGGCAGCCTTTTTTTTTTTTTTTTTTTTTTTTTTTTTTTATAGTGGCAAGAAACTGGAAACTGGATGCCCATCAGTTGGAGAATGGCTGAATAAGTTGTGGTATGTGAATATATGAAATATTGTTTTTCCATAAAAATGATCAGCAGGATGATTTCAGAGAGTCCTGAAGAGACTTGCATGAAATGATGCTAAGTGCAATGAGCAGAATCGGGGGTTCATTGTACATGGCAACAAGATTATACAACGATTAGTTCTGATGGACATAGTTTTTTCAACTATGAGATGATTTAGGCTAATTCCAATGGTCTTCTCATGAAGAGTGCCATCTGCACCCAGAAACAAGACTGTGGGAACTGAGTATGTATCACAACATAGTATTTTCACTCCTTTTTTTGTTGTTGGCTTCATTTTGTTTTCTCTATCTTTTTTTTTTTTCTTTTTGTTCTGATTTTTCTTCAGCATGATATTTGTGGAAATATGCCTAGAAGAATTGCACAAGTTTAATATATATTGGATTACTTGCCATCTAGGGGAAATGGTAGGGGGAAGGTAGGGAAATTTCTAGAACAAGATTTTGTAAGGGTAAATGTTGAAAATTATCCATTTATGTATTTTGAAAATAAAAATTTTAGTTAAAAAAGATTATATCTATTACTTATTTTAATAGAGATAATAATATGTATTTATAAAATATAAAGGAATTACTTGGGAAAAAGAATTGGAGAAAGTCTGCCAAAATAATATTATTAATTTTATTCTCCATGTTTTTTTATTTTTGACCAAGTTTATGATTATGTTGGAATACTATTTTGCTAGAAGAAATGATGAACAGAATGCTCTCAGAAAATCCTGGAAGTATTTCCTCATATGAGTTGATACAAAATTAAATGTATGGAGTTCAGTGTAACAGCAATATTGTAAAATGATCAGCTGTGAATGATATAATTATTCTCAGCCAAAAAAAAAATGATACAAGGGAATTCTGAAAGGCTTATGATGAAAAATGCTACCCATACCCAGAGAAAGAATTGATGGTGTCTGAATGTAGATTGGTCTGCTTTTTTTTTTTTTTAACTTCAAAAAACCTAAAATAAATAAAATTTAAAACAATGGATAGATTATTTCCTTAAGTTTTTTTAGAGTTGTCTGGGATCATTGTTTTGTTGAGAAAGCTAAATTATTTACAACTGATCATCTTACAGTATTGCTGTCACTTTGTACTCATTACTTTTCATTTTGCATCAGTTCATGTCAGTTTTTTTCTGGTTTTTCTGAGAGCATCCTGATCATCATTTCCTATATCAATTAGTATTCCATCACAAACAATTTCTTCAGCTATTCCCTAATTGATGGACATCCTAGCAATTTGAACTTTCTGGCACCTCAAAATACCTGCTATAAATATTTCTGTAAATATAGGCCCTTTTTCCTTTTTTTTTTTTTTAATATCCTTTTGTATACAGATTTAGAAGTATCACTGCTAGGTCAAAGGGTATACAAGGTTTTTAAGCTTTTGATCATATCACAGTTTCAAAGTGCTCTAAAAAATGGTTCAATCAGTTCACAACTCCACTATCTTAATGGACCAAAAGAACTGAGTTTGAATTGCTGGTTGAGGCTCAGGGCCCTTACTATCTTGCAACCTAAGTAACATGTGACCTTGAATAACACCATGGTAAGTTACTGAGACTCCTTGTTTCCTCTTCTATAAAGTGATAGCAATGGCCTATAACACAAATATTCATTATGGCTGTAACATCCCATAGTTTTATTATTTGGAGCAATCCCTGGCTCTTAGCAGCTATTTCTGAAAATAAAACTTAATAATAAAACTTTGCTTGTCACTCTCCTCTCAGCAACTGACCTTGTTTTTTCTAGGATGACTTTTAATGTACTGTTCTCTCTCACCCAGCCTGAGAAAGGAATCTGATAAGAACCAGGTTTAAGGTAAGAACGAACAGCCTACCTCAACTTTAACTACCTTTTCTCTTTACCATGTTGCTTTCCATATTAAACCATTATCACAAAGGAGAAAGGGATGGAACTCTACTATTTTACATGTTTAAAGAATAATATCAAAAATTTCAACATAACAGGACTCATTTTTTCTTCCTTAACTTTAAAGAAGGACAAATTGGTCTTGTTTTGATGTACATATAGACAATGATGTAATCAGAAACAGAAACCAGAGCAACAGCTTACTGTATATACTGGAGTATAAGCCGACCCAAATATAAGCCGAGGCCCCTAATTTTAACCCCAAAATCTGGGAAAACTTATTATATCAGTAGATTTAGGTAGCACACCGGTGCCCGCAGAGGAGGAGAGCGGGTGCTGGTATACTTATGTAGAGTGGTTCCGACTGTGATACTACAGGAACATCCGCATCACCATAGCAATGGCTGGCCCCGTAATATCACAGTCGGCACTCGCGCTATATACTACACAGCAGGGGGGCATTCAAAGGGATATTTACACATGTTTTATCTAGTGACTCGAGTATAAGCCAAGGAGGGGATTTTCTGACCAAAAATTGGGCAGAAAAACTCGGCTTATACTCGAGTATATACGGTAATAGATTTGGTAACTATAATAATTTGTAGCTCTTCTTGCTTCCTACTGAAAATAGATATCATCCAGATTATAGAAAAATGCAAAGGATATAGTATCTTTGATACTCCCCCTATCCAAAAGAAAGAGTTGTGTGTGTGTGTGTGTGTGTGTGTGTGTGTGTGTGTAAGAAATTGATTAGTCAGTGATTAGTCAATAGCTACCATGATAACCCTTCTTCTCGTCCCTCTATCATAGGACCTGAAGTTGAAAGTGTTCAACTAATTTAAGTCTCTTGTTTTATTTTATGTTTTTTTTTAAAGGTTTTATTGACTTGTTATTGTTTTTTCTTTCCACCACAGTCTTTTCAGTCACTTCTCCTGATTGAACCTGTCCTAGAACAATGAAAATTTATTATTTCCTATAGAGAACTTGTATGACAAGATATATAATGCTTTCTCCTGGTAATCTGCTACCTCTGTAACCTAAGAAAATAAGTATACTTCATTATGTCTTTCCTTGTCATTTTTTTGGTTTCTCTAATGAACAGAATTCAACTTCTTTAAAGTGATCTTTTATTTCTTTGATATATCATTTTGTAGAATGTTCTTTTGGTTATACTTATTTCACTTTGCATTTGTTCATTTATATTTTCCTGAATTGACCTTAACCATAATTTTCTTAGTATGTAATAATATTTAGTTTTGTTTTTATTTAAAAAATTAAGCAATGAATTAGTATTCATTCTGTTTCTAATTCTTTGCCACTATGGATGGTATTACTATGGATATTTTGTTATTTATTTGATTTTTATTTCTGTCTTTAACTTCTTTAATTAAATGCAAGTAATGAAAGCACTTGGTGAAAAATTATGGAGAGATTAGTCATTTTTTTTGTATAATTCTCAATTGAAATTAAAATTGTTGGGCCACTTTATACTTTTCCCAATAGAGTGTGGTTGTACTATATTTGAAACCAACACGGACATTAATTTTTCCCATCATTGTCATGTTTGCAATAGATAATTGTATTTATGATGTTTATAAAAGTTATTTATAAAACTTATTTCTATTATATCTGATATTTTGTATTTCTCTATGATCATCCTTCATGTCCTAGACACAATTGGGTTTTGTGAAGTTACATTCATTGTTGACATATATTATTCCTTAAAAATTCTTATTCATAACTTACCATGTCAGTAAGATCTTGTTTATCCCAAAATTTGTTCAGGTCTATATTTTCCTTATTGTTCTATATTTGTTGCATTTATCCTGTACTGACAGAGAGAAGTTAACATTATTTGCTAATTATTCATCTAATTTTTTGTTTTCTGTTTCTTTTTGTTTATTTATTTGTTTGTTTAGAAATCAACCATCATGACATTTGGTTCATATACTATGATATTTTTATTTTATCCACTGTATGGTGGGGTGTTAGTGCCTTTAGCAATAATTTGTTTTCTTTTATTTATATCTTAATTCCATTTTGTTGCTGTTTTAGTTAAGATAGTGAGTGTAATTCTTTTTGCTTACAAGGCCCTCTAAATTTGAACCTTCATAGATTTTAACCCCCCCCTTTTCATTCTGAAGATATCTATTTTTTCCTAAATGTTTTTCTTGTATGTAGTAAATTGTGTGTGTGTGCATGTGCTTGTACACGTGCGAGCATATATGTGTGTGTGTGATTTGCTTTTGCATATTACTCTTTTTCTTTTTCTTTGGGAATTAATTCATGTATATTTATTTTTATAAATTGCTATCACGTTTTCTTACTTTAAGTGCTTTATAAACATATGTATATGATTTGTCTCTTCTTTTATCAGCATTCAATTTATGTTGTTTGTTTTATTGATTTTTCTCTTATTGCCTCTAGGATGAAATATAAACTCCTCTGTTAAACAATTAAAGCTCTTTGGAATGAGACCTCATCTTACTTTCCTATTTTTCTTACACAATACTTTCCTCCATGCATTCTATAGGTTAGCCATAGTGACCTATCTGCCAATGTTCATCCAGGGCACTCAATCTTCTAACTTCCTGCCACTTAATGTTTATTGCCTATAGCTGGAAAACATCTGCTCCACCCTCTACCTCTCAAAATCTCTATGTTCCTTCAAGACTTTGTTCTAGAGCCTCCTTCTGTACAAGTTCTTACTTGCTCCCCCTTCCACCTCTTATAATGTATTCTGCATTTATATGCTTCAAATTATGTATGTATTTATGCATGTGTACACTTTTGTGTACACATATATGAATGAATGAAAAAAGCAGTTATTTTTAGTTTTTTAATTTATGGAATAAAAAAGCATTTCCATAAGATAGCACAATAAAAAACATGTCTGCACATGTAATTGCAAATCTACAAAGCGCAACTTATTTTTATTTTATTTTATTTTATTTTTGCTGAGGCAATTGGGGTTGTGACTTCCCGAAGGTTACACAGCTAGGAAGTGTTAAGTATCCAAGATCAGATTTGAACTCAGCTCCTTCTGACTTCAGCATGGTACTCTATCCACTGTGCCACTTAATTGCCCCTGCACAACTTACTTTCTTTTATTTATTTATTTTTAAAAATTTTTAATGGATTTTTGTTTACAAGTTATATGCATGAGTAATTTTACAGCATTGACAATTGCCAAACCTTTTGTTTCAATTTTTCCCCTCCTTCCTCCCACCCCCTCCCCTAGATGGCAGGATGACCAATACATGTTAAATATATTAAAGTATAAATTAAATACAAAATAAGTATACATGTCCAAACTGTTAACTTACTTTCAAGTATACAACAAAATTATTATATTAATTTAATTTTTCTTTCCTCCCCTTCCCCAAGATGGCTATCCTTAGACACAAATAAATATACATGCCTTCATTTATATATACATGCATATATGTACATATAAAATTGTTCTATATGTAGTTTTATTTATCAGTTCTTCAGAATGCAGAGTGTTTATTCATCACTAATACTTTAGGAGTTATGCTAAGTATAGGGGATACAAACACAAGGAAGCCATATAGTTACCCCCTTGAAGGAACCTAGATACAAATAATTAAAAATGGAAATGGATGGGGGTAAGAGAAGATACTTTGTTTGTAATGTGTTTTCAATATTGTTGGGATGTGTTGTGATAGGTATATGACCAGGTAATATGAGCTTTAAGTTTATTTATCACATTCTAGGTCCCAGGATGTGGGAAGAAGTAATTAGAAAACTGTAGTTGCAAAAGATTAAGAAAGAAGAGACCAAAATGAAGTCAGCATGGTTTGAATACATGTTATTTTCCCAAATAAAATACAAGCTTCTCAAGAAGAGAAACAAACAAACAAAAATGTAAAATCACAAAGGTATTTCACTTTTGTTTTTCTATCTCCATTACCTAACACAATACCTGGCACAGAAACTTCCTAACCATTTAGCTATTTGCATGATTAATATTAGTTTTTTGTTTTCTTGTTGAATATTTTCCTTTCCACTATTTTTTTTTCTTTTGACTGTCCCCTTTTATCTATTTTTTTCCCATTTTAATAATTAATCTTCAATACTCCTTTCCCAATGTGCATTATCTTCTTTTCCTTTCTTTTTTACTCCTTATCACTTCTATGATCCTTTTGTGTCTTTCCAGAAATGCTAATTCCCCATAAAGGTAATAAAGATGTAGTAAGAAGCAATCTTCAAACCTAGCTTGAAGGTCAGTACTAGTCTTCATTTTATTCTTAGTCATCTTTTGATATATTTTGTCTTCGAATATCCCAAGAGGAGTGGTAAAGATGTATTAGTGAAAAGATTTGGCCCAAAGTAATATAGACAGGTAGTAGACACACTGAAATTTAAATTTGGTCTTTAGATATCAACTTTGATCCTACTTTCAGTGTGTCATGCTAATTAATTAATTAGAAGAAGGAACTTGAGAGCAAGATAAAGTGAATTGCTCAATGAGGAAACCAAATTATCACTCTTTGCAGATGATATGATGATATTCCTAAAGAACACTAGAGAATCAACTAAAATACTACTAGAAACAATTCACAACTTTAGCAGAGTTGCAGTATATAAAATAAATCCACAAAAATCATCAGTATTTTTGTACATTACCAATAAAGTCCAGCAGCAAGAGAAATTGCATTCAAAATAACTGTTGATAGTATAAAATATTTGGGAATCTATCTGCCAGGGAAAAGTCAGAAACTATATAAACACAAATACAAAACACTTTCCACCCAAAAATGTCAGATCTAATCAGTTGGAAAGATATCAAATGTTCATGAGTAGGCTGAGCAAATATAATAAAAATCACAATACTGCCTAAATTAATCTACTTATTTCATGCCTTACCGATCAAACTCCCAAGAAAGTATTTTACAGATTTGAAAAAAAATAACAAAGTTCATCTGGAAAAATAAAATGTCAACAATTTCAAGGGAATTAATAAAAAAAAAATACCAATGGGTCTAGCTCTGCTAGACCTAAAACTGTATTACAAAGCAGCAGTCATCAAAACCATTTGGTACTGGCTAAGAAATAGAGTTGTCAATCAGTGGATTAGGTTAGTTTAACAGAAAAAAAAAATAGTCAATAAATACAGCAATCTAGTGTTTGACAAACCCAAAGACCCCAGTTTTCGGGAAAAGAACTCATCATTTCACAAAAACTGTTGGGAAAATTGGAAACTAGTATGGCAGAAACTAGGCATTGACCCATACCTAATGTCATATACCAAAATGAGGTCAAAATTAGTCCATAATTTAGATGAAGAGTGATGTTATAAGCAAATTAGAAAAAAAAATAGAATAGTTTGCCTCTCAGATCTATGGAGAAGGAAGGAATTTGTGACCAAAAGAGAACTGGAACTCATTATTGAATGTTAAATAGATAATTTTGATTAAATTAAATTAAAAAGTTTTTGTACAAACAAAACTAATATAGACAAGATTAGGAGGGAAACAATAAGTTGGGAAAACATTTTTACATTTAAGAGTTCTGATAAAGACATCATTTCTAAAATATGTAGAAAATTGACTCAAATTTATAAGAATTCAAGCCATTCTCCAACTGATAAATGGTCAAAGGATATGAACAGACATTTTTCAGATGAAGAAATTAAAACCATTTCTAGTGATATGAAAAGTCATAAATCAATATTGATTGGAGAAATGCAAATTAAGATGACTCTGAGATACCACTTCACACCTCTTAGATTGGCTAAAATGACAGAAAAAGATAATGGTAAATATTGGAGGGGATGTGGGAAAACCGGGACACTAATATGTTATGGGCCAGAACTTGAAACAAGATGCTAAGTTACTAGAATTGATAGAGACAATGCTTATTTACTTAGTTCACACCTTTAGAATTCACATCTTTAAGAGAGTTCACTCATTAGTTCACACATTAGAATTCACACATTAGTTCACACATTAGAGTTCACACCTTTAGAGAGCATATATAAGCTAGGAGCCTCAACTAGGATTGACTTCAGGAGATTCACAAGACAGAAAACCACAATCCAACTCTTGAAGGCGGAGTCAGATTCATTCCATTTTCCACCTTTGTGCTGGCTGGATATTCAGAGGAAGCTAGAGGTCAGACAATGTAATGGCCTTTCAGTCAAACAGGTCAGAGAACAGCAACTGCCTCTCAGACTCCTTGTATCATCCTCTCACAAGAAGAGATCCATTCTGGGTTTGATTTCCAAGCAGCCACTGTCAGGTGGCTCCCGTGTATTTCAGCAGCTCTCCCATGTATTCCAACACTAATGCTTTGTTGGTGGAACTGTGAACAGATCCAAATATTATGGAGAGCAATTTGAAAGTATGATCAAAAAGTTATCAAACTGTGCATACTCTTTGATCCAACAGTGTTTCTACTGGAATTATATCCCAAAGAGATCTTAAAGGAGGGAAAAGAACCTACATATGCAAAAAATGTTTGTGGCAGCCCTTTTCACAGTGGCAAGAAACTGGAAACTTGAGTAGATGTCCCTCAGTTGGAGAATGACTGAAAAAGTTTTGGTATATGAATGTTGTGGACTATTATCCTATAATAAACGATCAACAGGATGATTTTAGAGAGCCCTGGAGAGACTTACATGAACTTATGCTAAGTGAAAGAGGAGAACTAGGAGATCATTGTACACAGTAATAGCAATATTATACTACAATCAATTCTGATGGACTTGACACTTTCCAACAATGAGATGATTGAGATCAGTTTCAAAGATCTTGGGATGAAGAGAGCTATCTACAGCCAGAGAAGGGACTGTAAAAACTGAATGTTGATCACAACATAACATTCTTACTATTTTTGTTGTTTGCTTGCATTTTGTTTTCTTACTCATTTTCTTTCCTTATTGACCTGATTTTTTTAGTGCAAGGTAATTGTATAAATTTGTTTACATATATTGGATTTAACATATAATTTAATATGTATAACATATATATGTATATGGAGAGAGAGAGAGAGAGAGAGAGAGAGAGAGAGAGAGAGAGAGAGAGAGAGAGAGAGAATTGTTTGCCATCCAGGAGAGGGGATGGAGAGGAGGAGGGGAAGATTTGGAACACAAGGCTATGCAAGGGTCAATTTTAAAAATGTATACATGCATATATTTTGAAAATAAAAAGCTTTAATAAAAAAGTGAATTTCCCAATGATCTCCCAGATCCTCATGTGAGGGATTCAAATCTAAGTTTTCTGATTTCATATGCATGTGCTTCCCTCTGCACAATGAAGCCTCCTTAACTGATTGCTAAAGTTATTTATGTTGTCTTGAAGCATTATCAGTTTCACTAAAAATGATTGATTCACCACTCATGATCTGATACAGATCGAATTTAAATTCTGCCTTATGACTTTAAATAAATGTAATACCCAGGGGCCCTAATGGGCATAATATCAGCATCCATAAGATAATTGAAAGTTCAGTACTTAGTGAATCTAAAAAAGACATTCTTTAACTAATATGGTCCTTATTAGAAAGATACAATATGAATGCAAACATGTTGCTATTGTAGTCTCAAACTCTTGGCTAGTAATCAAAGTTTGAAGGATCACTTGTATGTAATATTATCCAAGATTTTATATGTAGGAATAGAGAGTCAGACTAGAGAACTTTTAAGATCCATTTAAGATTTTGTGATACTACACTTCTCTGACTCTGATTATAGAAAATATTGTTTGACCAAGAATTCTATACCTTCTGAGAATTACATATGCTTGTCCTTCTATCTAAGAAGCTAAGGGGAAAAAAAAAAAACATGTAGGATAAGTGGAACTGTTAAATTATAGGAAAACACACTTGTGAAAAAACATCAATTTCTCTTTTTTAAATAACTTTAATATTGAAATAAAACAAGAAATTCCAGATGATGCTCACACACAGAGAAACAAATGCATACACAAACACACACACACATGTGATGACTGCGTATTTAAAATCAGCTGGAGTCAGGAATTCAGGTTAAGGGAAAAATCTTCAATCTTTATTTTTAGTAGAGGTGAAGAAGGATTGTGATAGCAATATGGGCAGCTGCGAAGGAAGCCAGCTAGCAGAGGTAAAGGGGGATTGTAGGTGAAAAGGGGATCGAAGAGGAAGGGCAGTCATGATAGCAATGTGAGCAGTTGTGACAAGACGCCAGCCAGCAGTCTTTCTTTCAGCTTCCCTTTCCAGTCCCCTGCCTCCACCCACCAAAATTCTTATTTCCTATACAACACATCAGGACTTGCACAAAGTGGGTGGGGGCCATTCTTTTCTCCAAGCATATATATTAATAGAGTATGGTCCAATTACTATTTAGCTTCATGTGCTTGGGACCTCAGTGCATCAACTCAAGCCTCAGCCCATTACACACACACCCCACTATAAAATTCACATCTTATTTTTTATCCAAAAAGATCAATAATTCAACTATTTGCTCACAATTTAGGGGAAAAAGGATATGAAAGGGAGATTTTTCATGTAGTTTTGCATATATTTCAACACTTGAACATATTCAGCATGATTATCACTGAAAAAATTAAGTTTGGATGAAATATTAGTGAGCATATTATACAAACAAAGGTAATGAAAGGATGACTCATCAAAAGTAACATTGTTTAACATTCAATTTGGCTTGGGAAAACAAAGGGAGACTATATATCACACTAAAGGTAACATGACAACCAGGACATTGTCCTGTTAAATTTGTTGTCTGTTTTTGATTGATATTTACATTGTTAAAATGTGTATACATGTATGATTATAGTTTATGACATGACTAATTTGGTTTACTGTACAATGAATTTGCCTAAATGTATGTTAAATCTCAGGAGGAAATTTGGAAAACTACATTTCTATTCAATTAATCTCTTTCATTTTCAACTAAATTGTGAACTTTTATTGTCAAGAATTAGGTATTATTTAGGTTTCCATCCCCAGAATATCTGTTGAAATGCCTACACAGAGTACATCCTCAAAAAATTATAATGGAATAAATGGGCACATTATCTTTGGCTGAATTCATGCTTTCTAAATCATACCTAAAACCCAATGAAAACTCTTGGATTACTTTGCTGCCTGCCTTATCACTAATGTAATTTATTTATATTTATTTGTTTAACGACTGGTAACAAAATGTGCTTTTTTGAACATATGCATGCTTGTGTGTCTCTCCCCACCCACTACCAAAAAAAAAAAAAAAAAGGAAGGAAAAAATGCAAATTCATACAAGGAATTGTTTTCAATATCATATTCAAAACTACTGACCATTGAGAATGTGTCTATGGTATTACAAACTGGAATTCATCATATCTATTTGAGGGGTACCATAACATAAGAGCGTATGTGGCACCATTAGTCTCCTTTCTGCCTTCTTTATATTTTTCTTTGTATCTTCTCTCTCTCTCTCTTATTTTTAAATCTATGGGCAAGTCTGTATCACAGATCTTGAAAGCAGAGAGTTGATTGCACAGTCCTGAGCCAAGTGCAGCATGGGCAGGCACTACAGAAACCCCAGTTACTGCCAATGACTTTGAATCAACCATCCAAGAGTCTTGCAGTTCCAGGCCTGGGCAGCACTTCCATGGTATGCCAAATTATGTGGTGGTTTGGGCATGTGGATAACATGAAACATGGGATGACAGCAACCAGATTAGATTTCCTTCTTATGAGAAAAATGGAAGAGAAAGGGAAAAAATGGGGAGAAGAAAAGAAATGGGGAGGAAGGAATGAATGAGAAGACAAGATAAAAGAACAGAGGGAAGAAAAGGATAGGAGAAGATATGGAAATGAAGTTTTCTAATCAACTTTGAAAAATAAAAGTTTTGATTTAAAATAAAAATAACAATATTATTTCACCTTCTGCTACTGAGTCTGTTTCTTATTATTAACAGAAGCTTAACACAAGTCAAAGGCAGTTTTCTCTCTGCTCCTATGTTAACAATGATTCCTTTATTTGAAGCAGAAAAGTGGAATTTGGCAGCTAAGCAAGCTATCCTGCATATGGGCATGAGTTCAGGCCCACATCAAAAATAATTTATCCTCTCAGTCCATTGCTACACAGTTCCAGTTTGGAAACAACTCCCCAAATTGTGGAAAACCACAGGAGTCTTTGCAAGAGGCTCAAGCAAGACTTGGGGTCTTGGGTCAGACTTGGCTACAATTCATCCTTTAAGCAAATTCAGGGACTTGGTCTAATGATTTGGCCAACTAGTTGTATAGATGCTACACAAAAGTGCTAGAAGAACTGAAGATTCCAACTAAGACTTTTTATAATAGTTGCTTAAACCCTCATAGGCAAACACCAGATTAGTAGAATGTCTGTCTATGGTCTTCAACTCTAAGACCATTATGATTGATATTGATGAATAGCCTTTCACAATGGATGATTTCCTGATCTCACCATTCCTTGTTTAAAAAGGAGGATATAAGAAATGAGTCTTCATTTCCTCTTTCCTTAATAAACTATGAGTCTTGAGATAATGAAATTCTCTTAGAAGAAATAGTTTTAAAAATCAGAAGATTTAATTGTTTTAACCTAAATTATCAGAAGACCATTTCTAATTTGTCAAACTTGATTAGAAGTTTGCCAATGGACCATTTTTAGTAGTCAAGACTTACCTATGTTTTTTATACTTTATAGCAATTGAAGAGTCAAATTTTAGAATACAACACATTATTCAGAAGTATAAAACTATGAAATGTCAAAATGAGATGGACTCTGAAAGTTGACTTATTATAATTCCTTCTTTCATACTGCCAATCTGAAATGCGTGTAGTGGTATCAGAGTTGTCTGTACATTTTTCTGATCAATAATGATTTGGAACACCTTTTCATATGGGTAGAAATAGTTTCAATTTCATCTTCTGAAAATTGTCTGTTCATATCCTTTGACCATATATCAATTGGAGAATGGCTTGATTTCTTATAAATTTGAGTCAATTCTCTATATATTTTGGAAATGAGGCCTTTATCAGAACCATTAACTGTAAATATGTTTTCTCAATTTATTGCTTCCCTTTTAATCTTTTCTGCATTAATTTTGTTTTAATAAAAAACTTTTTAACTTGATATAATCAAAATTTTCTATTTTGTGATCAATAATGCTCTCTAATTCTTCTTTGGTCACAAATCCCTTTCCCCTACACAGGTCTGAGAGGTAAACTATCCTATGTTCTTCTAATTTATTTATAATCTCCTTCTTTATGCCTAGATCATAAACCCATTTTGATCTTATCTTGGTGTAAGATGTTAAGTATGGGTCAATGCCTAATTTCTGCCATACTAATTTTTAATTTTCCCAGCAGTTTTTGTCAAATAGTGAATTCTTATCCCAAACGTTGGGGTCTTTGGGTTTGTCAAACATTAGATTGCTATAGTTATTGACTATTTTGTCCTGTGAACCTAACCTATTTCACCAATCAACTAGTCTATTTCTTGGTCAATACCAAATGGTTTTGGTGACCACTGTTTTATAATATAGTTTTAGATCAGGTATAGCTAGGTTACCTTAATTTGATTTTTTTTTTTGTTAGTTCCCTTGAAATTCTTGACCTTTTGTTCTTCCAGATGAACTTTGGTGTTATTTTTTGTAGGTCATTAAAATAGTTTTTTGGGAGTCTGATTAGTATAGTACTAAATAAATAGATTAGTTTAGGTTGCAATGTCATCTTTATTATATTTGCCTGACCTATACAAGAGCACTTACTATTTTTCCAGTTGTTTAGATCTGACTTTATTTGTGTGGAAAATGTTTTACATTTTTGCTCATATAGTTCCTGACTTTCCTTTGGCAGATAGATTGCTAAATATTTTATACTATTGACAGTTATTTTAAATGGAATTTATCTTTGTATCTCTTGTTATTGAATTTTGTTAGTGATGTATAAAAATGCTGAGGATTTATGGGGATTTATTTTGTATCCTGCAACTTTGATAAAGTTGTGGATTATTTCTAATAGATTTTTAGTAGAATCTCTGGGGTTCTCTAGGTATACCATCATATCATCTGCAAAGAGTTTGATTTCCTTATTGCCTACTCTAATTCCTTTAATCTCTTGTTCATCTCTTATTGCTGAAGCTTGCATTTCCAACACAATTGTTGGATTGAATAGTAATGGTGATAGTGGGCAATCTTGTTTCACTCTTGATTTTATTGGGAATGGTTCCAGTTTATCACCATTACATATGATGTCTACTGATGGTTTTAAATAGATACTACTGACTATTTTAAGGAAAAGTCCATTTATTCCTATACTCTCTAGTGTTTTTTAATAGGAACGGGTATTGGCTTTCATACTTTTTCTGCATTTATTGAGATGATTATATGGTTTTTGGTAATTTGGTTATTGATATAGCCAATTGTGTCAATAGTTTTTTCTAATATTGGACCAGCCTTCCATTCCTGGTATAAATCCTATTTGGTCATGGTGTATTATGCTGGTGATGATTTTCTGTAATCTTTTTGCTAATATTTTATTTAAGATTTTCGTATCAATATTCATTAGGGAGATTTGTCCATAATTTTTTTTTTTTTTCTGGGGTTTTCAACCTACCTGGTTTAGTACCATGTCTGTGTCATAAAAGGAATTTGGTAGGAATACTTAGTTCCTTATTTTTTTTTAATAGTTTATATAGCATTGGAGTTAATTGTTCTTTAAATGTTTGGTAGAATTCACATATAAATCCATCTGGTCCTGGGGATTTTTTTTAGGGAGTTGATTAATAGCTTGTTCTATTTTTTTTTCCTGAAATGGGACTATTTAACCAAGTTGCTACTTTCTCTGTTACTCTGGGTAAACTATATTTTTTAAGATATTCATCCATTTCATTTAAGTTATCAAATTTATTGGCATAAAGTTGAACAAAGTAACTACTAATAATTGCTCTAATTCCCTCTTCATTAGTGGCAAGTTCTCCCTTTTCATTTTTAAGATTAACAATTTGATTTTCCTCTTTCTTTTTTCTAATTAAATTTATCTCCTCTGTATTTGAATTGTTTTGTTTTGTTTTTCCCTGGCTGCTTGTAGTATTTTTTCCTTGATCTGATAGTTCTGGAATTTAGCCACAATATTTCTTGTAGTTTTAATTTTGGGATCTCTTTCTGTAGGTGATCGATGAATTCTTTCAATGTCTATTTTACTTTTTGATTCTATGACATCTTGGTAGTTCTCTTTGATGCTTTCCTGAAAAAAATAGTATCTAGGCTATTTTTTTCACCATGTATTTCAGGGAGTTGAATGATCCTTAATTTGTCTCTCCTAGATCTATTTTCTAGGTTGTTTTCCCCATTAAGTATTTTACATTTTTTTTCTATTTTTTCATTTCTTTGTTTTTGCTTGACTGATTCTTCTTGCTTTATTGAGTCATTTGTTTCCATTTGTTCTATTCTGAATTTTAGTGTGTTATTTTCTTCATTTACTTTTTTCCTTACTTCTTTTTGCATTTGTCCAATTGAATTTTTGAATTAATTGTTTTGTTCTCTGAATTTTTTTTCCATTTCACAAATTATGTTTTTAAGGAGTTATTTTCTTTTTCTATTTCACAAATTTTGTTTTTTACAAAGTTATTTTATTTTTCTGTTTCACAAATTCTGTTTTTTCTGGTTGTTGCTTTCTTTTTCGAGTTTATCAAATCTGTCTTTTAATGAGTTATGTGCTTTTTCCTTTTCATTATGTCTATTTTGTGTTGCCTTTTCCAAACTCTCTTGCAAGGCTTTCATTTCATTTCCCCATTTTTCTTCTAATTCTCTTTTAAGATCCTTTTTATGTTCTTCTAGGAAAGCCTTGTGTGGTGGGACCAGGTTATTTCACTTTTTGGAGCTTCATCTGGAGATAATCTTCCTTTACTCTCCTCAGGGTTTGACATCTGTACTTCTCTTTTACCATAAAACCTGTCAATTGTTAGAATCTGCTTAAAAAAAAATTTTTTTTTAATCCTAAAGGTCTATCTTTAGGATGGGAGAGGTTTTCCAAGTGACTGCAGCTGCACTTGAGTCAGTGCTGATTCACTCCTGGAGCTGGGTCTGCCATGTGGAATCGTCAGCAATGCCCTGGACTCTGTGCTGTCTGACAGCCCTGGTGTCGTGTGGTGGTGTGAGCCAGAGTCTGCTCAACCACCCTTAGACTGCACTACTCCAGGACTCTGAGCTGGTCTGCACTGGAGTTTGTGGTCAGCTGCTCAGCCCTCACTGTCTTTCTCCCACTTCTGATTGAAACAGACCTTCTCTGGTCCACTTTCTCCTGCAAACTTTCTGCCATGCAGAGGTCGGCCCACCATACTGAGACTGCTCTGCCCCGGTGCTCTGCTCTGTCTGTGCTGGTGTTTGTGGTCAGCTGTTTGTGCTTTGCTGTCACTCTCCTGTTTCTGATTGAAACAGATCTTTTCAAATCTGTTTGCTCCCATAAATTCTCTGCCCCAAGATTCTGAGGTGTCTATGCTGGCATTTGTACTGGTTACCCTAGCTGCCTCCTTTTTTGGGCAATCTTTGAAATTATCTTCTGCTGATAATTTGTTGCATTCCCAATATATGTGGGTTCTGCCCATCTAGAGCTAATTCAGAGGCTTGATTTTGTAATTATTGTGAGGGTTGTAAAGAAGTCCAAAGAGAAATCTGTGTCATCTCCGCCATGTTGGCTCCACCCCAGCTTCAGGCTATTGTTTGAAAATGCAGTATCTTACCAGATAGTGTTATGGAATGGAGGGATCAGAGTATAGAAAAAGAAAACTTCCAAGTAAACAATATAAAAATGTTTAACTATGTAAAGAAGATAAATGAAATAAATAACTATTCTTGATAAAAAAATTTTTGATAAAACTTTCAAACACTATTGAAATATTCATTACAAAATGGTTATCATTATCACTAATGAAATAGGAAGAAAAGAATGGATGAATGGAGGAAGTAAGTAATGAAGAATAGAAATAAGGAAAGAAAAAAGGTAGGAAGAAAAGAAAGAAGAATAGCAAAGAGGGAAGGAAAGAAAGAAGAAAAGAGTACAGTATCAATTCAGGTAATATATGAAAAAAGAGAATATCATTGCAACTATTCCAAGTTCAAAACACTCTACATTGCATATATCCTTTCATTCAGAAAACAAACACAAAACAAAATCATAATCTTGTAGCAGGCACAATTAATTCTACAATTTTATAACATCTATTTTAAAACCTCAATATTATAAAAGGAAGGGAAACTTGGAGCATAATAATTTTTACTGTAATTATGAGTTTCATGATGATGATTTTTAGTTTTCTTTTATATTTTGTTTTTCTCTAGTTACAATAAAAAATAAGCATATATATTTTTTAAAACATTGATTTCCAAATTCTCTTTCTTCCTACTTCCCCAACCCACACTTTGAAAAGACAAGCAATTTGATCTCATTTATACATGTGTAGCTCTGCAAAACATTTATATAATAATCACATTGTAAATCAAAACAGACCAGTGTTGGAATCCTTACAAACTGCTAACTAATTAGAGTTGATCTGATCTTACAAGAAGATGTTTTGGGCCAGAACCTGAAACAAGGTACTAAGTAAAACTAATTAGTACAATGCTTGTGTTTACACCTTTACTCATCGGAGTTCACAAGTTTGCCAGATTCACAAAGTAAACTTTGTAACTTTGTGAATTCACACCTCCCTTAAAGCTCTTAAAACCAGAGAGCACTATGGGAGAAAACCCATAATCCCATTCTCTCAGGAGAGTCATATATGGGGCCAGTGAAGAGAGATCTATTCCAGAATATATTCCACTTGGCTGGCTGGTCGAAGAAGAGAGTTCAGCTGAATTGGAGAGGAGCACTCTGGTGCAGACACAGAGCACTTTGGGAGATTTCAGCGGAATTACGCCAGAAGCCCTCTCTCTGAGGCAAGAAGAATATTTTCCACTTGGCTGGCTGGTGGCAGAAGAAGAGTTTTCAGAGGAAGAAGCTACGAGTCAAGAGTTCAGTGGACAACCAGATTCATTTTCATCTCACACCACTGTGGTTGGTGGCTGGGCTCCTGCACTTCCCCCACTGAGACCAAGCTGGTCTGAAAGACTCACCAGAAAGCTAGCTGAGCCCCAAGTAAAGGAGACAAGAGATTCATTCCATCTTTGTGCTGGCTGGAGGCAGAAGAAAGCAGAGGCAGAGACTGAAGGACAAAAGCCTTGGATTTGGAGACATTTGGAGGGCTCTAAGCTAACCGGGCTATATTGGAGATAATAAAAGATCTGAAGAAGATCGCCACATTTTGGTGCCCAACGTGTGGCTGATTCAGATCCTGATCCAGTGGAAAAGCCTCTTCAACCCAGAGATTAGGGTGAGTGCAACAAAGAAATTTTGTTAGAAGAGTTAAAGTAGAATTTCAACTAAGATGGGATAGATATTTAGAAAACAGCCTGTTTCTGTTCAAGGAAAATGTTTAGAGAGCATTGTCAAAATTATGGAACACTAAGGTTTAATTATAATTTTGGAGCAGATCACTGAACTTTTAGAAATTGTTAAATACATATGTCCTTGGTTCTCTACAGAAAAGGAATTAGATTTAGACGAATGGAAATTAATCAGAGAAAAACTGGGTGAATACTACAGATCTAATTCAAACTCAATGCAGTGGACATTAGAAAGAGAGGATCTTTTTTATAATAGAAATGGACCTGACCCAATTTCCAAAGACATAATTAATACATATAATTTAATACAATTGGCTATAAGAAGTTATTTAAGTGTTAGAATGAAGAAAAGGAAAGTACAGGAGGAGGAAGTGCCAACTTTACTAGGTGGAAAGGAGGATGAATCAGATGAGAATGGAGTTAAGTACAATTCTGAGTGTGATACTTCACAGCAGGAGGAATTAGATGATTCCACATCTCATGACCCTCCCCCCTCAATTAACCCTTCATGGGTGGAACAAGGGGGAGGGAGAGAGACAGAAACACAGTCAGCTTCTCCTGTAAAGCAGAATTTGACAAGCCCCACGCTGGGCACCAAAATGTGGTGATCTTGTTCTTCTCAATACACAGCCAGGTGATAAAAGTTCAGATCTTTTATTATCTCCAATATAGCCCGGTTAGCTTAGAGCCCTCCAAATGTCTCCAAATCCAAGGCTTTTGTCCTTCAGTCTCTGCCTCTGCTTTCTTCTGCCTCCAGCCAGCACAAAGATGGAATGAATCTCTTGTCTCCTTTACTTGGGGCTCAGCTAGCTTTCTGGTGAGTCTTTCAGACCAGCTTGGTCTCAGTGGGGGAAGTGCAGGAGCCCAGCCACCAACCACAGTGAGATGAAAATGAATCTGGTTGTCCGCTGAACTCTTGACTCGTAGCTTCTTCCTCTGAAAACTCTTCTTCTGCCACCAGCCAGCCAAGTGGAAAATATTCTTCTTGCCTCAGAGAGAGGGCTTCTGGCGTAATTCCGCTGAAATCTCCCAAAGTGCTCTGTGTCTGCACCAGAGTGCTCCTCTCCAATTCAGCTGAACTCTCTTCTTCGACCAGCCAGCCAAGTGGAATATATTCTGGAATAGATCTCTCTTCACTGGCCCCATATATGACTCTCCTGAGAGAATGGGATTATGGGTTTTCTCCCATAGTGCTCTCTGGTTTTAAGAGCTTTAAGGGAGGTGTGAATTCACAAAGTTACAAAGTTTACTTTGTGAATCTGGCAAACTTGTGAACTCCGATGAGTAAAGGTGTAAACACAAGCATTGTACTAATTAGTTTTACTTAGTACCTTGTTTCAGGTTCTGGCCCAAAACATCTTCTTGTAAGATCAGATCAACTCTAATTAGTTAGCAGTTTGTAAGGATTCCAACAGACCAGAAATAAAAACTTCAAGAAAAATAAAATGTAAAGAAAAAAGTATGCATCAATATGTATTCAGACACCATCAGATCTTTTTCTGGGGATGGATAACATCTTTCAGTTGTATTGGATCATTGTATTACTGAGAATAGCTAAGCTGAAAATAGCTGATCATCTTGCATTATTGCTATTACTTTGTATGCAATACATTTCATTTTGCATCAACTCATGAAAGCCTTTCCCTATTTTTATGAGAATATCCTGACTACCATTTCTCATAGCACTATAGTATTCCATCATATTCATATGCCACAATTTGTTCATCCATTCCCCCAATTGATAGACATCCCTTAAATTTCCAATTCTATACTCCCTCAAAAAGAGCTATTATAAATATTTGTTCATGTATAAGTCATTTTCCTTTTCCTTTTTTAAATCTCTTTTTGGATACAAACCTAGCATGTTAAAAGGTATGCATGGTATAGCTTTAAGCATAGTTTCAAATTGTTTTATAGAATGGTTGAATCAATTTACAACATTGCCCATAGTCTAATTTAATGTCTAATTTTTATCACATCCTGTACACCATTTATCATTTTGTTTTTTGGTTCCATTAGCTAATCTAATAGATATAATATAGTACTTAAGAATTGTTTTAAGTTGCATTTCTTCAATCGATAGTTGAATTAGAACTTTTTTTTAATATGGCTATAGATATCTTTGATTAATACATATAAAATGTTTCTACCTTTTTACATTTATCAATTGGGGAATCATTCTAATTTTTATAAATATGGCTTTCAATATGTTTGAGAAATGAAGCCTTTATTGGAGAAACTTTCTTCATTTTTTTCAGTTAATTTTTCTCAGTGTATTTAACTCCATCTTATTCTCCCCACACCATTTATTCTATTTTCTCTGTCTGTCCTGCCTCAAAAGTGTTTTGCTTCTGACTACCCCAGTCCCTAATCTGCCTTCCAATCCATCACTATTCCCCTTCTTTGATCTCCTTCCCTTCCTACTTTCCTGCATAGTAAGATAAATTTCTTAGAAATTTGGTATAGAAATTTATACCAAATTGAGTGTGTATGTTATTTCCTCTGTGACCCAATTCCTGTGATAATAAGGTTCACTCATTTCCCCTCAATTCCCCATCTTCCCTCTACTATAAAATCATTTTCTTTTCTTTTTTATGTGAGATAATTTATTCCATTCTACCTCTCCCTTTCTCTTTTTCCCATTACAATCCTCTCTTACCGTTTAACTTTTAAAAATATTTTATATATTATCCTTTCATACTCAATTCACACATGTGCCCTCTTCTGTATACATTCTTACTAATTGCCCTAACAATGAGAGACTTCTTATGAGTTACAAGCACTATCTTTATATAATAGTTTAACTTTACTAAATCTCATGATTTTCCTTTCTTGTTCATGCTTCTCTTGAGCCTTATTATCATCAAGAATATTTGAAAGGCCTCTATTTAATTGAATAGCCATTTCCCGCCCCCTTGTAGTTTTGCTGGAGTATATTCAGTTTTGCCAGGTAGGTGATTCTTCCTTGTAATCTCAGCTCTATTGCTCTCTTGTAATATCATATTCCAAGCCCTCTGGTCCTTTAATGTAGAAGCTGCTAAATCCTGAGTTATGCTGACTATGAGTTTATTATACTCTAAATTGTTTCTTTTTTTTTTTCTTTTTTTTTTAAATAACTTTTTATTGATAGAACTCATCCCAGGGTAATTTTTTTTTACAACATTATCCCTTGCATTCACTTCTGTTCTGATTTTTCTCCTCCCTCCCTCCACCCCCTCCCCCAGATGTCAAGCAATCCTTTACATGTTGAATAGGTTACAATATATCCTGGATACAATATACGTGTGCAGAACCGAACAGTTTTCTTGTTGCACAGAGAGAATTGAATTCAGAAGGTATAAATAATCCGGAAAGAAAAACATGCAAATAGTTTATATTCATCTCCCAGTGAGGATCAATTGAAACTGAATTAGCTCTCTTTATCGAAGAGATCCACTTCCATCAGAATACATCCTCAAACAATATCATTGTTGAGGTATATTATGATCCCCTGGTTCTGCTCATTTCACTTAGCATCAGTTCATGTAAGTCTCTCCAGTCCTCTCTGTATTCATCCTGCTGGTCATAAATTGTTTCTTTCTAAATGCTTTTCTTCTTGCCCTAAGAGTTCTAGAATTTCATTTTGGAATCTCTTTCAGGAAGTGATTGATGAAATTTTTCATTTCTCTTTTTCCTTCTGTTTCTGAAATATCCAAGCAATTTCTCTTGATCATTTCTTGAAAGAAGTTTAGATCCTTTTGTTGATTATGGTTTTCTGTAGTCCAATAAGTTTTAGGATCAATTTTCCAAGTTAGTTGTTGCTTTCAGTGATATATTTCACATTGTCTTGTATTTTTTCATCCCTTTTGGTTTTGTTTTATTGTGTCTTGATTTCTTATAAAGTCATTAGCTTTTATTTGTTCAATTCTAATTTTTAAGAAATAATTTTCTTCCATTAAAATTTGCATCTTTCCCCTATTTGGACCATTTTACTTTTGTATTTGATTTTAATAGTATTTTATTTTTTCCTCAGATTCATGACCAAAAAATTATAACCATTCATTTTTACAAGATTTTGAATTCCAAAGTTTTCTTGTCTCTTACTCCTTCTCCAACTCTCTTCCCAAGGAAGTAGGGAGTTTGATATAGTTTATAAATGTGCCATTATATAAAACATATTTCCATATTAATCATGGTTGTGAAAAGAAGACACAGATCAAAATGAAAATGAATAAAATAAGTAAAAAAAAATATGCTTCTATCTGCATTTTTAGTCTATCAGATTTTTACCTGATTATGTATTGCATTCCCCTTCATTAATATTTTTTACTTATCTTGAATCATTATATTGATGAGTCCATTATGGTTGATCAAAACACAATATTACTGATATTGTGTACAATTTTTTTTCCTGGTTTTGCTCATTTTGCTATGCATCAGGCTTTCAAGTTGTTTTTTTTTTCCCCAAAATCTGAATGTTCAGCATTTTTTATTGCCCAATAATATTCAGTTACATATATATTCACACTTATTCAACCATTGCCTAATTTATGGATATCCTTTCAGTTTCCAATATTTTGTTACCATGAAAAGGGTTGTTTAGAGTAATTATTTAAAAGAATTTAGAAAAGTGTATGGGAGAGCTGAGCCAAATCATTACCTTATCTCTACCATATTGGCTCTATCTCTTGTTTCCTTTATCTTTAAAAAGGACAAAAATAAATCCTTGTGAAGAAATTTGCTTGATATTGTGCAAAAGCTGAATGTTGGAACAATGTTTCTTGAAGTAAGAAAAAGTTGTCTGCATTTAACAGTGATGGGAAAAAGTCATTCTGATTTAGATAATTCTTACAACAGAAGCATTGTAAATACTTATTTATTGTCATGTCATTATTGATTACATTGTTACTAAATGGATTTAGGCAACAAATTGAAGTAAATTTATTTCTTTGAAATTAATGGTTTCCAGACATATATTTATGAATACATCTAAATCATATATATGTGTGTTGTGCAGAGACAGACAGCGAGTGAGACTTGATAAATTTTAAGTGTAATTTATTTTTCCAGCAGCTGTAAGCAGAGTGGCAAAACCCAAACCAAGCAGCCCTGTACAGGGGGAGGTAAAGGTTTGTAAAGGTTAACAACTCAAATTAGAGAGTCGTTAATTACATAAGCAGGAAAAAACAGAAGCCAAAAGCCAGCAGTTGTAAGGGGTATCTAATCTAAACAAGAACAGTTTCAGCGGGTGCTATTCTTAACAAGGAATGAAGAAATCCTGTAAGGGTCAGGCTGTCCTGAAAGCTGGATACAGTTGGCAGACTATGCTGATTAAAGGAGATATCAGCAATTTGTCTGTAGACAGGTGGTGAGGAAGGAAGGGGGGGGATTAAGGGAGTGTCACAGATCAACATATGTACATTATATTATATATATCATATGTATGCTATATCTATATAATGCATATGTGTATCTATATATGTATTTATATATCTACATATATAGCTATGTATACATTTCTATCAATCTGTTTATGTATATTTCTATTATTTATCAATTATCTGTCATTTATAAAGTATCACTTCTGTCCATTTATATCTATATAATCCCCTTGAAATAGAGTAGAATCTGAAAAAATTAAAATGAAAATTCAAATAACTATATGAGCCATAACCTGTAAGTAAAGTTGGTTAAACCCATAAATTTATGCTACATATAGGGACTTGTTTAGGATTTTTGTCTGTAAAAAAGTAATTTTCCTTATAGCTAAGTTCTTATAGAATCATTCATTTAAACTATCTGACAGTGATTTTAATGATGAATGATATAAGCTTTTCTATTTCTTGTTTTGTTAGTATATATTAATTTCACATGACTCTATTTTATTCTTCCATAGTTCAAACTTTTCATAATTGCATATAACTTGGTTAGTATAGCATTTTTTGTTTTGCCTTATATAAATGTACTTATTACTATTATAAGTAGATATTACTATTTATTATGTATTTTTGACTAAAAATTCAAATGGATTTACTTATTTTGTTTATGGACTTAAGAAAGAAAATAAGTTGGATTGTTTTAAGCATGTTCAAATCTTGTAATTCTATTTGAGTTTTTCTTGCAAAGATACTGGAATGGTTTGCTATCCCTTCCAGTTCACTTTACAGTTGAGGAAACTGAGGCAAATGGGATTAAGTGAATTGCCCATAATCACAGTAAGTGTCTGAGTTTCCATTTGAACCCAGGTCTTCCTGACTATAAGTCAAATACTTTATCCACTGTGCCACCTAGGTGCAAGAAAGAGTAACATTGTACAAATGTGTGAATTTTTTTAAAGTTAAATACTTTTTATTTAAGTATTTAAGGTAAATAAGAGCAGGTTTTTAAGGACAGTACTCAGAATTTCCCCATCTATTGGATCATTCAAAAATGCCACACAAGTTGTCAGTGATAGACAGTAACGGAATATGGATTTTCATATTCTGTTCTGAGAAAAAGTTTGTCAAAATATAAAGATTTCATTAAAAAAAGTTGATCACACTTTGAAGGCAATTATTGAATCAAAAATAGATAATTTAACTAAGAAGCAATTAAAACTAGTTCTTCTGTGGCTGAGAAAGATAACTTACCTGTAAATGAACCAAGGTTTAAATCTCCTAACCTGAACATGAATAACACATGAATAGAGATAAAATTGTATGTATAATTGAAGGAGGAAATATTACTCAAGGGTTAGGAAGTTTCTCTGGGAAAGTACTGGTAGCAAATATGGGAATTTTACTTCAATAAGATATAAAAAATAAATACCTGCAAGGATAGCTTATATCTAACAAAATACACATCAGGACCATTTCTATATTTGCACAAGGCTTAAAAGACATCTGATTAATATGGACATAGCAAACCTACTTGAAAAGACCAAAGACAAATTTTAATATTGAATAATGCCTCAACAAGCATAATATTCCTCTGTTCAGAATTCTGTTCGGTACAAAGTAAAAACAAAACAAAATAAAACACTTCAATTCCATACTTCTTATGAATGTTTGAGAGAAACTAATATAGAAAAATGGAGAGAGCTGAAACTCTGAAAAAGGTGTACTTGAAACAGACAAAAGAGCAATTAAAGGTAATTATCTATTTGATGTAAGATAATGGCTCTATAAGCATATATTTAGATATATTTAGATCATGGCCCTCCTCACGATTGGGGGCTTGCTGAATGCTTGATGGTAAGGTAAGTATAGGTAAGGATTGGAGGGCTGGGGGAGAGACGTCAATCTCACTTGGCTGCAGGACAAGGAGGAGAAACGCTGGAGAATCCACACTCCAGAATCCAGGATATATCTTTGGCAAGCCACATGGCAGCTTGCTTGCCTCCTTCACTTCTCCCTCTAAAGACCAAGAACTTTGATTTATCCTGACTCTGACTGATCCTGAGGCCCTCCAGGCGGCTAGTCCAGACATTATAGGGAAAAAAAAGCAATACCTCATTTCACATATAAAGAACTGATTCATTTTTTTTTTAAAGAATACAAGTCTTCCCCAATTAGTTAATGGTCAAAGGATATGAAGTCAGTTTTCTGAAAAAGACAACAGAGCTATTTATATTTAGATGAAAAATGCCTTAAATCACTATTGATTAGAGAAATGTATACTAAAAGCAATGCTAAGGTATCATCTTATAGGTGATCAGATTGACTATTATGACAAAACAGAAAATAATTGTTGTAAGAAATGTCAAAAAAATTGAAACACTGATGCATTATCAGTGGAGTTGCAAACTAATCCAACCAATCTGAAAAATAATTGAGAATTATGTCCCAAACAACAAAAATCATTCATGTCCTTTGTTAAAAGGATTACTAAATCTGTCTCCCAAAGAGACAAAAAAGAAAAAGGGCCTATATGTACAAAAATGTTTCTATCAATTCTGTTATAGTGACAAAATACTTGGAAATTAAGGAGGTGCCCATCAATTGAGGAATGGCTTTACTAGTTGTATTAAATGATTGTTATAAATACTATTGTGGTGAAGTGATGAGCCTGATACTCTCAGAAAAAACCTAGAAAGAAGTACATGGAGTAATGAAGAGTAAAGTGAGAAGAACCATTCTTCACAGTAATAACAATACATTTTTTCTTGATAACCAAGGTTTTTTTTTTTTATAATTTTCATATTTGGCATGTTGAAAAAGAAAAATCAGAATAAAATGGAAAAACACAATGAAAAAAAGTGTGAAGGCTGACTTAGCACTCTGGATGCTTTAGAATCAGCTGGAATCAGGATAAAGCAAAAGTCCTTGGGCTTTATTCTTGGTCTTAGGGGTAGAATTGAAGGGAATGGACACAATCTCCATACCTTGTTTCTCTTCTTCCTCTCCCCCCCCCAAAAAAAAAAAGTAACTCTGGCTTGCCTTACTCCACCCTCTAATCCCTCCTACATTTCTCTGTATACACCAACAAATCAAGCCAGCACAGAAGAGTGAGGCAGGCCATTTTCCAAGCACATGCTAATAGAATATTGTCCAATAAGTAATTAGCTTTAAGTGCTTGGTTGTCCAAGTGCATCTGCTCAGAGTTTCAGCCCTTTACAAAAAAGCAAACAACAAAAGAAAGTAAAAATATTATTGTTAAATCCACAATAAGTTTCCATAATTCTCTCTCTGGATGTGTATGACATTTTCCATTCCAAGTCTATTGAAATTGCCTTGAATCCCCTCATCCTTCATAGTTAACCATCACATAATCTTGCTCGACTATATACAATATTGGTTCTGCTAATTTCACTCAACATAAGTTCACATAAGTCTTTCTAGGCTTTTCAGAAATCAGCCTGCTCATCATTTCTTTCTTTCTTTCTTTTTCTTTTTTCAAAAGAAGTTTATTTTTTTTTATTAAAGCTTTTTGTTTACAAAACATATGCTTGGGTAATTTTTCAACAATGACCCTTGTAAGACCTTCATTCCAAATTATCCCCTCCTCCCCACTCCCTCCCCTAGAAGGCAGATAGTTCAATTAGTCCAATACATATTAAATATGTTAAAATATATGTTAAGTCCAATATATGCATACATACAATTATCTTGCTGCACAAGAAAAATCAGATCAAGAAGGAAAAAAAAAGACTGAGAAAGAAAACAAAATGCAAGGAAACAACAACAGAAAGTGTGATAATTCTATGGTGTGGTCCACACTCAGTTCCCATGGTCCTCTCTCTGGGTATATATGGCTCTTTTCATCACTAATCAATTAGAATTTGTATGAATCATCTATTTGTTGAAGACAGCAACATGCATCAGAATTAATCATTGTATAGTCTTCTTGTTGCCATATATAATGATCTCCTGGTTCTGCTCATTTCACTTAGCATCAGTTCATGTAAGTTTTTCCAGGCCTCTCTGAAATCATTGTGCTGGTTGTTTCTTACTTCTGTAAGAAATAATAATAATATTCCATAACATTCATATATTATAATTTCGTCAGCCATTCCCCAATTGATGGGCATCCATTTAGTTTCCAGTTTCTTGCCACTACAAAAAAAGCTGCCACAAACATTTTTACAGATGCGGTTCCATTCCCTCCTGTAAGTTCTCTTTGGAATATAAGCCCAGTGGAAACACTGCTGGGTCAAATGGCATGTACAATTGGATAACTTTTTGAGCATCTTTCCAAATTGCTCTCCAGATTGGTTGGATTCATTCACAGTTCCACCAACGATGTATCAGTATTCCAGTTTTCACACATAGACTCCAATATTTGCCATTATCTTTTCCAGTCATCTTAGTCAATTTAAGAGGTGTGTAACGGTATCTGAGTAGTTTTCATTTGAATTTCTCTGATTGATAGTGATTTAGAGAACCTTTTCATATGACTACAAATAGTTTCAATTTCTTCATCTTAAATTTTTCTGTTCATAAGCTTTAACCATTTATCAATTGGAGAATGGCTTGAGCTATTATAAATTTGAATCAATTCTCTATATATTTTAAAAATGAGGACTTTATCAGAACATTTGAATGTAAAAAACGTTTCCCAGTTTATTGCTTCCCTTCTAATCTTGTCTGAATTAGTTTTGTTTTTACAAAACCTTTTTAACTTAATAAAATCAAAATTATCTATTTTGTAATCAATAATGGCCTTTATTTCTTTGGTCACAAATTCCTTCCTTCTCCACGGTCTGAGAGGTAAATTATCCTATGTTCTTCTAATTTGTTTAATATCATTATGTCTGGATCATGAACCCATTTTGACTTATGTTGGTATAAGGTGTTAAGTGTGGGTCTATGTATACCTTCTGCCATACTAGTTTCCAATTTTTTCAGCAGTTTTTGCCAAATAGTGAATTTTTATCCCAAAAGCTGGGGTCTTTAGGTTTGTCAAACACTAGGTTGCTTTAGTTGAAGACTATTTTGTTCTGTGAACCTAACCTATTCATTGATCAACTTCTCTATTTCTTAGCCAGTACCAAATGGTTTTAATGACCGCTGCTTTATAATATAGTTTTAGATCTGGTATAGCTAGGCCACCTTCATTTGCTTGTTTTTTTTAAAATTAATTCTCTTTAAATTCCTAATCATTTGTTCTTCCAGATGAATTTTATTATTGTTTGTTCTAGGTCAGTAAAATAGTTTCTTGGAAGTTTGATTGGTATAGTACTTAATAAAATAGATTAGGGAATATTGTCATCTTTATTATAGTCACTCGACCTATCCAAGAGCACTTGATATTTTTCCAATTGTTTAGATCTCACTTTATTTCTATGGAAAGTGTTTTGTAGTTCTATTCATGTAGTTCCTGACTTTCCTTTGGCAATTAAGAGTCCCAAGTTTTTTATAATATTGACTGTTATTGTAAATGGAATTTCTCTTTGTATCTCTTTCTGTTGGATTTTGTTAGTGATGTATAAAACTGCTGGTTATTTATATGGATTTATTTTGTATCCTGCAACTTTTCTAAAGTTGTGGATTATTTTTTAGTTCATACTTTGGGTTCTCTAAGTATACCATCATATCATCTACAAAGAGTGATAATTTGGTTTCCTTGTTACCTACTTAAATTTCTTTAAATTATTTTTCTTCTCTAATTGCAAAGCCAGCATTTCTAATACAATATCACCTAATTTCACCTCTACTCTTATTGGGAATGGTTCCAATTTATCCCCATTAAATATAATGTTCATTGATGGTTTTAAATAGATGCTACTGATTGTTTTAAGGAAAAGTTGATTTATTCCCATATATATATATATAGTGTTTTTAATAGGAATGGGTTTTGAATTTTATCAAATGATTTTTCTGCAATAGAATGTCTATGCATGTCTATGTCAATAGACATAATCATGTGCTTTTTGTTGATTTGGTTATTGATATAGTCAATTATGTTAATAGTTTTCCTATTATTAAACCAGCCCTGCATTCCTGGTATAAATCCTATTTGGTTCATGCTGTATTATACTGGGGATGATTTTCTACAATTTCTTAGCTAATATTTTCTTTAAGATTTTTGCATTAATATTCATTAGGGAGATTGGTCTGTAATTTTCTTTCTCTGTTTTAGTTCTACCTTGTTTAAGTATCAATACCATGTCTGTGTCATAAAAGGAATTTGGCAGGAGTCCTTCATTCCCCTTTTTTTTTTTTTTCAAATACTTAATGTAGTATTGGAGTTATTTGTTCTTTAAATGTATGGTAGAACTCACATGCAAATCCATCTGGTCCTAGGGATTTTTTCTTAAGGATGTGATTAATAGCATGTTCTATTTCTTTGTCTAAAATGGGACTACATAATTAATTTATTTCTTCCTTTGCTAATCTGAGTGATCTATATTTTTGTAGATATTCCTTCATATCACTTAGGTTTTCAAATTTATTGGCATAAAGTTGGGCAAAATAACTCCTAATTATTGCCCTAATTTCCTCTTCATTGATGGAAACTTTCCCCTTTTAATTTTTGAGACTAACAATTTGATTTTCCTCTTTTCTTTTTCTAATCTAATTAAATCTAAAGGTTTATCTATTTTGTTTTTGTTTTTTTTTTTTTTTTCCATAAAAGCAACTCTCGGTTTTATTTATTAATTCAATAGTTGTTTTTATGTTTAATTTTATTAATCTCTCCTTTTATTTTTAGAATTTCAAGTTTGGTATTTGATTGGGAGCTTTTATTTTTTTTTTCATAAATATATAATAACTTTTTATTGACAAATTACATACATGTATGATTTTTCAACATTGACCCTTGTAAAAAATTCTGTTCTAAATTTTCCCCTCCTTCCCTCCACCCTCTCCACTAGACGGCAAGTAGTCCTATACATGTTAAATATGTTAAAATATATGTTAAATACTATATATATATATATACACACACACACACATACATATATATATATATATACACACACATTTTTACACTTGTCTTACTAGACAAGAAAAAATCAATTTAAAAAGAAGGCAAAAGTAACTATGAAAAAAAAAAACAAAAATGCAAACAAACAACAACAGAAAGAGTGTAAATCCTATGTTGTGGTCCACACCCATTTCCCAGCGTTCTTTTGCTGGATAGAGCTGGTTCTGTGCATTACAGTTGGAATTGATTTGCATCTTCTCATTTGTTCTTTTTCTAGCTTTTTTAGTTGCAAACCCAATTCAATGATGTGCTCTTTCTTTATTTTTTACAATTAAGGATCTAGAGATATAAAATTTCTCTCTATTACTACTTTGGCTACATTCTAGAAATGTTGGTTTGTTGTATTATTATCATTCCCTCGAATGAAATTTTTAATTGTCATAAATTTGCTGTTTCACGCATTCATTGTTTAGGATGAGATTATTTAGTTCCCAATTACTCTTTGGTCTATTTTCTTCTGGCCTTTTATTGAATGCAATTTTTATTGCATCTTGATGTGAAATAAAATCATTTTGTATTTCTGCTTTTCTGCCTTTGATTTTGGGGTCTTTATGTCCTAATATATAGTCAATTTCTGTATAGGTTCCATGAACTTCTGAGAAGAAAGCCTATTCTTTTCTGTCCACATTCAGTTTTCTCCAAAGATCTATCATATCTATTTTTTCTAGTATTTTATTCACCCCTTTAACTTCTTTTTTATTCATTTTGTGGTTCAGTTTATCTAGTTCTAAGAAAGCAAGTTTTAAGATCTCTCACTGTTAGGATTCTTACAAGGTGCCAAATCAGTGGAATTGATGAGATAATGATTCTGTAATTTACATGTACTTAGTAATTACTACAGTTCCACAAGATTCACACCTTTAAGAGAGCATATATAAGAGCCTCAACCAGTATTCAATCTGGGAGAATCAGAAGCCAAGATTCATTCGAGGAGATTCACAAGCCAGAGAAGGCAGCTTCAGCTTTCGGAACCAAGACTACAGAAGGCCTCTAAGAAAGCTAAGCAGGCCCCAGGAAAAGACTTTGAAAGAGAAAATAAAGGAGTTGGACTTTTAATACCTGGCTGCATTTGTGGAGATTACATTGAACTGAAACTAAGACTGCCTCCAGAAGCCTCCCAAGAAATCTGCTCCCAGAGAACATTACATTTTAGAGAAGAATATTATATTTTGGTGCCCAAACATGGGACCAAGAAGCTTCATCTGTGACCCAGAAATTAGGGTGAGTACTACAAGGAAACTTTGTTTAAGAGCTAAAGTAGAATTTCAGCTAAAATGAGATAGATGTTTAGAAAACAGCCTGCATTTCTTATTCAAGGAAAATGTGTTGAAAGCTTGGTCAGACTGATAAAAAAAAAAAAAAGTTTAATTGTAACCTGGGAGCAGATCATTGATCTTTTAAAAACTGTACAGTACACATCTCCTTGGTTCTCTATGGAAAAAGAATTGGATCTAGAGGAGTAGAAATTAGGAGAGCAACTATGTCAATTCTACAATGAAAATGGACCTGATTCAATTTCTAAAGACACACTTAATACATACAATTTAATACAATTAGCTTTAGGAAATTATATGTTATAGAATAAGTAAAAAGACAAAAGAGCAGGAGGGGTAGGATCTAAATAAACTAGGTGATAAGTATGAATAATCAGATAAGAATGGAGTTAAGTACAATTTTAAGTGTGGTACTTCACAGCAGGAGAAATTAGGTCATTCCACATCCCCTGACCTACTTCCCTCACTTAACCCTTTATGGATGGAGGGAGAAGGTGGAGGGGGAGAGGCAGTGATGCAATCAGCACCACCTATGAAACATCCTGTGGCCAGATTACAAAAAGCATTGGTTAAAGGAAAAAATGAAGGACAGGATGTATCTGATTTAATTAATGCATACCCTGTGATTGAAGAGCTAGACTTTTCAGGTCAAAAAAAGGAGAAGATACACTCCTTTTGATTTGGAAAAAAATTAAGGATTTGAAAAAGGGTTGCACTCTTTATGGGGCTACATTGTCTTATGTTAAAATGTAACTAGATAATTTGGCTTATGAAATCCTAACCTTTAGTGATTGGAAATCCATAACAAGGACATGTTTAGAACCTGGATAAAATTTGTGCCTTTTGGAGTATCATGAATTATATAGGATTAAAGCCCATTGCAACAGGCAAACTGGAGTTATACAAATCACCTTTGATCAACTAGCAGGTGAAGGTCAATATGCAGAGAATTCAGCACAGACTAATTATTCCATAACAATGTATGAGCAAATTGCTACTGCTGCAATAAAAGCTTGGGGTTCCCTCCCTGAGAAAGATGGAGGTAAAGCCTTCACAAAAATAGAGCAAGGTCCCAATGAACCCTTTGCAGATTTTGTGAGGCACAAGAACCACTAGAGAAAAAGCAGCTACAAGAATTATGAAAGGAAAACTGGTAAGGAAAATGCCAATGAGGTTTGAAGAAGAATTATATGGGGACTTCACAAAGAATCGCCTTTAGAGGGGAACATAAGATGCTATTCCACAGTGGGCACAAGTGCTTGTTATACCAAGACTATGTTGAAGATGGGAAGACAAGATCCCTCTTGGCAAGGGACTTCTGGCGAGAGTCATCAATGTTTTCAGTGTGGAAAAATAGGACATCTGAGAACCCATTTTGATATGGAGATAGAGTGAGAAGACAGGGGGAGAGAAGACCAAAAACCTTATGTTCAAAATGCCACAAGGGCTTCCACTGGGCCTCAAAATGTAGATTGACCCAGGGAAATGAGAGGCAGGGCCCAGCTCCAGGATATCATAAAAAGATAGGTGGGCCATGATAGTAGCTGAGTTTACACCCAAAGAGTCTTTAGAAGTTGAGGACTCTAATGTGCTCAATCAGTAAAAGAGCAATCAGATAGAAAAAAGGGATTATATGATCAATCATCCACAAAGCAATCAGATGGGGAAAAGGGATTACAATTGGGGAGAACACAGGCTTTTTAATCCAATAGGGCAGTGTCCAGTGCAAACAGCTCCAATGTAATTGCCAGATGATGAAGAGATATTTAGAAAGTGGTAAACAGAAGGGAATTAGATAGGTCAACTGCTTGGGAGAAAGGGTTTGCTTGTATTCCTACAGATGGAGAAGGAAACAGATAGGTGTTGATAAGCACCTAGAGAGAGATGGAAAAAGAGAAAAACCTCAAAACAAAGGAGAAGACCTAAGAACAAAATCTGAAGGAATCATTGGATTTCCTAACACAAGATGAGACTATTGCAGGACTTCAAAGCTTACAGGAATTATTGGATTCCTGGCCCATGAACTAATGGACAATAAATTCCTTTTGGGCTATTTCTAGGACTTATGGACGTGTATGATTCTGCATGTTGATTCATGTTATTTGTTACAGCACTACTAGCCTGTGTTATGGACGTGTATGATTCTGCATGTTGATTCATGTTATGTGTTACAGCACTACTATCCTGTGTTACTATGTGATTATGTAATTTATGTGATTATGTGTAATACCTCTTATATTGATGGATTTATGTATGCCTCTTTCAAGTGAGCCCCTTTAGAAACCCGCCAATATGATTTGATTCCCATTTCCTTTGGTGTTTTCATCTCCCTTCCTGAGCAGTCAGGGAGGGCCTGCTCATCTCCTTTTTATGGTGTTTTCATTCCTTTTTTGAGCAGACAGGAAAGGTGTGATCACCTTGGGGGGCTCTCACCTCCTTGAGAAGTCAGGGAGGTCATGACCACCAATGTTCCAAATCAAAAGAAAGCAGATATTAGGATTCTTACATGGTGTCAAGTCAGTGAAATTGATGAAATAATGCTTCTCTAATTTACATGTACTTAGTACTTACTACAGTTCCACAAGATTCACACCTTAAAGAGAGCATATATAAGCTAGGAGCATATATAAGCTAGGAGCTTCAACTAGGATTCAGTCTTGGAGATTCAGAAGCCAGGATTCATTCGAGGAGATTCACAAGCCAGAGAAGACAGCTTCAGCTCTCAGAACCAAGACTACAGAAGGCCTCTAAGAAAGCTAAGCAGGCCCCAGAAAAAGACTTTGAAAGAGAAAATAAAGGATTTGGACTTTTAATACCTGGCTGCATTTGTGGAGACTATATTGAACTGAAACTAAGGCTGCTTCCAGAAGCCTTTAAGTGTGTTTCTTGTAAACAATATATTGTAGGATTCTGGCTGTTAATCTAGTCTGCTATCCACTTCTACTTTATGGGGGGATTTATCCCATTCACAATTAAAATTAAAACTACTAATTCTGTTTTTCCTGCCATCTTGTTAACCTCCAAAAAACACTTTTCAATTTCCTTTTCCCCTTTCCCTCTTCCCAGTATTTTACTTATGAGCACCATTTGCCTCAAGCAGCCCCTCCTCCTTTAGAATCCTTCTCTTTCTTCTAGCTTTCCCCTACTATTTCTCTTTTCCCTTCTATTTAGCCTACCTTTTTCCTTTTCCCCTTTCCCTTCCCACTTTTCTATAACGTGAGAGAAGTTTTTCAGTGAAACCAAATATGTCTAGTATTTCCTCTATGAACCAAATCTGATGACTGTAAGATTTACACAATGTTTCTCCCCTTCCCTATTTTCCGTCAATTATAATAGTTTTCTTTGTCTCTTGATGAGATGTAATTTCCCTCATTTTAACTCCTCTTTCCACTTTTTCTGGTACAATCTCTTTTCCACCTTTAGTGTCTTTTTTATATTATAACAGTAAAATCAAATTATCTATGCACTCAATATTTATACTCATAACAGAAATAAAGCTCTCAAGAATTCTTTTTCTTTTTACCTTTCTGTGCTTCTCTTGAGTTCTATATTTTGGAAGTTAAATTTTTTGTTTAGCTCTGATTTTTTCATCAGAAATAAATGGAATTTACCTGTTTCATTGAATGTCCATCTTCCTTCCCTAAAATAAATGTTCAGTTTTGTATGGTAATTTATTCTTGCCTGAATTCCAAGTTCCTTTACTTTTCATAATATCAGATTCCAGGGCCTTTGATGTTTTTTGAGGTAATAGCTGCTAGATGCTTGGTAATCCTAATTATGGCTCCTTGGTATTTTAATTGCTTTTTTCTGACTGCTTGTAATATGTTTTCCTTGACCTGATAGTTCTGAAATTTAGTCACAATATTCCTTTGGGTTTTAATTTTGGGGCCTCTTTCAGGAGGTGTTCAGTGAATTTTTCAATGGATATTTTATCTTTTGATTATATGACATGTGGGCAGTTTTCTTTGGTGATTTCCTGAAAAAGAGAATCTAGGCTTTTATTTTTTTCATCATGGTTTTCAGGAAGTCCAATAATCCTTAGATTATCTCTTCTAGGTCTATTTTCCAGGTTAGTTGTTTTCTTAATTAAGTAGTTTACATTTTTTCTAGTATTTAATTTCTTTGGTTTTGCTTGACTGATTCTTGATGTCTCACTGAGTTATTCATTTCCATTTGTTCAGTTCTGATTTTTAGTGAATTATCTTTTTCATTTACTTTTTTAAAAAATTTCCTTTTGTATTTGTCCAACTGAATTTTTGAATGAGTTGTTTTGTTCTATAGAATTTTTTTTCCCCATTTCATAAATTCGGTTTTTTAAGGACTTATTTTCTTTTTCTGTTTCACAAATTCTATTTTTCTGGTAATTGATTTTTTTTTCCATTTTGTCAAATCTATCTTTTAATGAGTTATATGCTTTTTTCCATTTCACTAAGTCTATTTTGTGTTGCCTTTTCCAAACCCTCTTGCAAAGTTTTTATTTCTTTCTCCCTCTTTTTTTCTTCTAATTCTCTTTTATGATTCTTTTACATTTCTTCTAGGAGAGTCTTGTTTGATGGGGACCAATTTGTATGCCTTTGGGGGCTTCATCTGGAGATGATCTGCTTTTCATCACCTTAGGATTTGACATCTGTTCTTCTCTTTCACCATAAAAACTATCCATTGTCATAGGTCTTTTTGTTTTTTTATTCTTTTTCTTTTCAATTTGAGATCTCTTTTTAGGGCAAGGAGGTTGTCCAATCTTCCTTTACAAGTTCAGTGGCTGTACTGTTTTTTTTTTGATGGCTGGCTCGCGTCAGTGTTTACTGAGTTCTGGTGCTAGGTTGGTGTAACCAGGTCCCATGAGATTCTGGGGTTTTGGTGTTCACTATTTACATGTTGTATTTGTGTTGGGTGTTTTATAACTTCTCTGTTGATCTACTGACTTGCAAGCAGGGCAGAGTAGCCATTATTGCTATAGATTCCTCCTTAAAGATCCTCTAGTATGCACCACTTTGGGACTCTGTGCTGCTTGTGCTCCCTGGTGTCTATGCTTGGCCTGTTTGTACTTGGCAAGCCTCTCTCCATGCCCTATTAAAAAAGACCTTTTCTTGTGAATCTTCAAAATTATCTTCTGCTGGTTATTTGTTGCACTCCCAATATTCATGGAGTTTGCCAGTCCAGAACTAATTCAGAAGGTGGATTTGCTAATTAGTCTGAGGGTTGTGGGAGAAGGTCAGAAAGAAACATATCCTTTCCGTTGTCTTGGCTTCACATGACAACTATATTAATACAATGATCAATTGTAAATGACTTGATTATTCTAAGTGGTATAATAATCTAAAAGATCTCCAAAGGATTTATGATGAAAAAATTCTGATAAATGGAGTGGGAAGGAACTGGAGTCTGAATGCAGATTGAAATATATATTTTTAAATTTGTCTTCATTTTTCTTTTTTTCCCATTTTTTTCACACACACACACACACACACACACACACACACACACACACACACATATATATATATTTAATACCTTTTTATTGATAGAACCCATGTCAGGGTAATTTTTTACAGCATTATCCCTTGCATTCACTTCTGTTCCGATTTTTCCCCTCCCTCCCTCCACCCCCTTCCCTAGATGGCAAACAGTCCTTTACATGTTGAATAGGTTACAGTATATCCTAGATACAATATATGTGTGCAGAACTGAACAGTTTTCTTGTTGCACAGGGAGAATTGAATTCAGAAGGTATAAATAACCCGGGAAGAAAAACAAAAATGCAAGCAGTTTATATTCATTTCCCAGTGTTCTTTCTTTGAGTGTAGCTGCTTCTGTCCATCTTTGATCAATTAAAGCTCTCTTTATCGAAGAGATCCACTTCCATTAGAATACATCCTTAAACAGTATCGTTGTTGAGGTATATAATGATCTCCTGGTTCTGCTCATTTCACTCAGCATCAGTTCATGTAAGTCTCGCCAGTCCTCTCTGTATCCATCCTGCTGGTCATTCCTTATAGAACAATAATATTCTATAACACTCATACACTACAACTTACTCAACCATTCTCCAATTAATGGGCATCCTTTCATTTTCCAGCTTCTAGCCACTACAAACAGGGCTGCCGCCAAACATTTTGGCACATACAGGTCCCTTTCCCTTCTTTAGTATCTCTTTGGGGTATAAGCCCAGTAGTAGCACTGCTGGATCAAAGGGTATACACAGTTTGATAACTTTTTGAGCATAGTTCCAAATTGCTCTCCAGAATGGCTGGATGTGTTCACAATTCCACCAACAATGTATCAGTGTCCCTGTCTTCCCACATCCCCTCCAACATTCCCCATTATCTTTCCCTGTCATTCAAGTCGATCTGACAGGTATGTAGTAGTATCTCAGAGTTGTCTTAATTTGCATTTCTCTGATTAATAATGATTTGGAGCATATTTTCATATGTCTATGAATAGTTTCAATTTCTTCATCTGAGAATTGTCTGTTCATATCCTTTGACCATTTATCAATTGGAGAATGGTTTGATTTCTTATCAATTAGAGTCAATTCTCTATATATTTTGGAAATGAGGCCTTTATCAAAACCTTTGATTGTAAAAATGTTTTCCCAGTTTATTGTTTCCCTTCTAATCTTGTCTGCATTTGTTTTGTTTGTACAAAAACTTTTCAATTTGATATAATCAAAATTTTCTATTTTGTGGTCAATAGTGATCTCTAGTTCTTCTTTGGTTATAAATTCCTCCCTCTTCCACAGGTCTGAGAGGTAAACTATCCTATGTTCTTCCAATTTATTTATAATCTCATTTTTTATGCCTAGGTCATGAACCATTTTGACCTTATCTTGGTTTATGGTGTTAAGTGTGGGTCAATGCCTAGTTTCTGCCATACTAATTTCCAATTTTCCCAGCAATTTTTGTCAAATAATGCATTCTTATCCCAGAAACTGGTGTCTTTGGGTTTGTCAAACACTATTTTATTAAAGTTATTGGCTGTTTTGTCCTTTGAACCTAACCTATTCCATTGATCAACTAGTCTATTTTTTTAGCCAATACCAGATGGTTTTAGTAACTGCTGCTTTATAATATAATTTTAGATCTAGTACAGCTAGGCCACCTTCATTTGATTTTTTTTTTCATTAATTCCCTTGAAATTCTTGACCTTTTGTTTTTCCATATGAACGTTGTTGTTATTTTTTCTAGTTCATCAAAGTATTTTTTTGGGAGTCTGATTGGTATAGTGCTAAATAAATAGATTAATTTAGGTAGTATTGCCATCTTTATCACATTTGCTCATCCAATCCAAGAGCATTTAATCTTTTTCCAGTTGGTTAGATCAGACTTAATTTGTGTGGAAAGTGTTTTGTAGTTTTGCTCATAAAGTTTCTAATTTTCCCTTGGCAGATAGATTCCTAAATATTTTATACAATCAGTAGTTACTTTAAATGGAATTTCTTTTTGCAACTCTAGCTGTTGGATTTTGTTAGTGATATATAAGAATGCTGATGACTTCTGTGGGTTTATTTTGTATCCTGCAACTTTGCTGGAGGTGTGGATTGTTTCTAATAACTTTTTGGTAGAGTCTCTGGGGCCATTTTTTTTCTTATACAACATGACTAATAGGAAAATATGTTTTGTTTCACTCCACATGTATAACCCACATCAATTTCTTTGTCTTCTTGGTGATAGGGGAGGAGAGGGAAGGAAGGGTGGAGATAGTTTGGATCTGAAAAAAAAATTTTACATGTTGAAAAAATTTTATTTGTAATTTGAAAAAAATTGAAAAGAATCATCATGGTGAAAGAAATTGATAATGTTAGACTAGAATTAATGTATACCACTTTGTTAAAACTGTAGAGATATAAAATGCTATTTAGTCTATTTTGGTTAGTAACAGTACAAGATGACAATGTGAAAGTTTCAAGACAATCCAAGATACCTTGAAAAAATTTACTCCTGAAAATGGAAACGTGCCTAATGAGACAAGGATTCAAAAACTGAGACATAAAATGGAAAAAAAAAAAAAGGTAACTTTTTCTTAATGTAATGCAAGCTTATATCTCGAGATGCCAGGTGGCTATAAAACTTATAGACTGATTAATGAACTGATAAGTAGGCCTGTAACATATTTGACTAGAATCAATTGGAGCCATACCAGAGGACAAGGTGTGTCAAGATCTTGACTTGTAAGCAGAGCTTTGTATAAATAAATAAAAATAAGATGAGATAATCATAAAAGAAATAGTTCAACAAATCTCATGATCTCCAGTAAAAAAGAAATGAAAACAGTATGATTTTTGGTAAACAAGGTCTAGAACAGTTTTTTGGTACTAATTCTTGGTAGATGATTGCACAAGGATTTATTAAGTGTAATGCCATAGCTTATTTCATCAAGATCTTCCAGGTGAAATATCATAAAACCACCACCATCTCTAGACTCTACTCTCAAGTTAGGTCTTGCTATGTCAGCAACTGGTGAGTTTTGAAGCTCAAAGTTCAGAAGCAGGAGATTATACAAGAAAATTAACATGGGGATAGAGTTCAATGAAAATATGAGGTGCCTATGTTAATAGGATAGAATCTAGCATCAGCTGCATGTGTTAATAGTGGATCCTGACATGGGAATGTTGGTGACTCTACTTCATGCTTTTTAGAGAATTGTGGTGACATTGAATGACAATGCTTTGGGTAGACTGTGAACATTCTGTGAAACAGGGACAGGGTAGATCATCAGGAACTGGTTTGACCTTTCTAATCATATAATAGAGATGGAAAGTCTTTGATTGGCTGTAGAGGTATTCAAAAATTTCTATTAATTTTAGCCACTTCCTCATAAAATTATGCATAGCTTTGGACCCAGTAGTATCATTACTAATTTAGAAAGGCTTGGAAAGATTGATGGGAACTGTTGCTGAGAGAAGCAAGTATAATTAGGAATTCAGTGTATAACATAACAGCAAGACTATGCAGTGATCAACTTTGAAAGACTTGGTGCTTCTCAGTGATTCAGTGATCCAAGACAATCCCAATAAATCTGCATCCAGAAAGAGAACTATGGAAAATGAATATAAGTCAACACATGTTATGTTCACTTTTTTCTTTTTCTTTTGTTTTTCCCTTTTGTTCTGATTTTTCTCTCATAACGTGATTCACAAAAGTGTGCATTTAAAAAAAAAAATAATGCACATCTTTAAACCAAAAAATAAACAAAACAATCAAAAGGTGGGGGAGGGAAGGAACGAATATTTCCCTGAACATTATATATCCTTTAAAGTTTATTTTTTTTAACATACTAGATGCATCGGGGTTTATTCTAGCTTCTCATGACACATTAAAAAATGAAAAATACAACTATATTTAAATATAATCCTTGTGTAAGATGACTGTTCCAGAAAAAAAAAACTGTTATGGCTTTAAGAGAAGCATAAAATATAGAGAAAAAAATTATTGTACTGATAATTGAAAGCTAATTGCAAAATTATTTTCCTGTGAGGTGTTTAGAGGTAAGAGACTATTTGAAATTGTATCTATAATCCATGAAGACATGACAAATTTGTGCAAAAGCAAAGAGGAAGAAGATAATTAGAGTTTCTTATCAAAACTGTTATATATTTCATAAAGAAACATATAGAAAAATTTTAATAACTCTAGGAGGAATTGGTAACTACAGTGTATTTTTTTCTAATTTTTGTTTATTTATCTATTTAGTCTTTTAAATTTATCGCTAGTTACATTTAAAAAATAAATTTGGGAAAGAGAATTGGTCAAAGTCACTTTCTTTGAAAGATAATAAGTGGTGAATAAATAGCATGTTTGTTTCATCTTCTTAAAATAAGATATTTGATCTTAAGCATTAATAAGGAACTGAGACTCTAGGAATTGGGATTTAACATGGGGGGAGAGAACAATAGTTGGGGATTCAAAGAAATGACAGTGTATGTAAAAGCTCCCCACAAGTTTTTCATGGTACCCTTGGACCTTGAGAAACTGATATGGTAGAAATTTTGAATATGAGAGAATAGCATAGTATGGACAAGTAAAAAAATCTAATGTGACTATAGACTGAATTAAATGTGATCTAATGCCCAAGATCAGGTAAATGATAGTTCTCCTGTCTCTGATCAGGACACATCATAAGTACTTTTTCAGTTCTGAGCACCATATTTTAGAAAAGGCATTAAAAGAGGCAGCTAGTTGGTGTGGTGGATAGAGCACCAGCCCTGAAGTCAGGAGAACCTGAGTTTAAATTGACCTCAGGCACTTAATACATTCAGTCTTGAAAACATAGCATATAAGATAATGTATGTGAAGCACTTTACAATACATACAGCACTATATACTTGTCAGTTATTATTGTTATTACCATTTGAAGGAATTGCAGATGTTTACCCAGCAGAAGAGAAAATTTAGGTGGAACATAATAACTGTTTTCAGCCCTTCTATTCAAAAGCTGTCAGATAGAAAAATTATTAGGAGTAGGTTAAAGGGGGGAGAGCCAAGATGGTGAAATAAAGTCAGGAAACTGTTTGAGCTCTCCCACATTCCCAATGGAATGAAATCACTCTTCAACTTCAGACAGATTGAAAAAGCTTCAAGAAAAAGTCAGTCTCACTGGGGTGAAAAGGATGTTCAGTACACTTCAGAAAGACTCTGGGAAAGCCAGTGAGAAGGTCTTATCACAGCAAATCAGCAACTAAGACCCTCAGTCCTGGTTCAGTAAAGGAGCAAATGGGGGGAAGGGATTCATAGCTTCCAATCCCAGTTCAGAAGGTAAACTCTGGGAAAACAGGCTGTTTTCTGAAAAGAGGAGGCAAAGCTACCCAGTGCAAACACAAGGGTCCCCTGTGCTAAAAGCCTAGGCTCAGAGCTGTATAGGAAACTTGGGACAATGCTATCTTTACTCCAGGAGCAGAGCTTGACCTTAAAAGTAAAAAAAAAAAAAAAAAAAAAAAAAAGAGGAAATTCCAAAAGAAAAAAAGAAAGAAAATGAGCAAAAAACAGAAAAGAACCTTGATCATAGAAAGCTATTAAGATAATAGGGTAGACTAAAACACAAACTCAGACAAGGACAGAATGTCCACAAAAGAAATATCAAAGAGTGTGATAAATTGTTCTCAAGTCCAAAGAGGCTTCTTGGAAATGCTCAAAAAAGATTTCAAAAGACAAATGAGACAGGTAGAAGAAAAAAATGAGGAAAAAAATGACAGGTATGTGAGTCAACAGTTTGGAAAAGGAAGGGGAAAAATTATCTAAAGGAAAAAAAAAACCCTCAAAAAGTATAATAAACCAAATGGAAAAAGAGATACAAAAGCTAACTAAAGAAAATCACATGTTAAACACTAGAACAGGGCAAATGGAAGCAAATGGATTTGTGAGACAAAAACAGCTGACCTGCAAAATAAATCCAGAAGAGACAATTGAAAATTGAAAACAAAAATGGCCTGTCTGAAAGCCAGGAACAAAGGAAGAGCCTGGACAGAATTCTAAAGAGGTCATTAAGGAAATCTGCCCCAATATTCTAGAAACAGAGAGGGGAAATACTCATTGAAAGAATCCATTGATCATCTCTGAAAAGAGATCCTATAAGAAAAAAAACCCAAGGAACAGTGTTGTGAAACTCCAAAACTTTAATCTCAAGGAAAAAATACTGCTAGCTATCAGAAAAAAATCAAAGCAGCTCCTGGAGGTCCTGGAATTTTTTATGGTACACTTGAACCTTTGTATGTGTCTCACTGTGTTTGATGTGTTTCTTGTAAACAACATATTGTAAGATTCTGTTTTTAATCCACTCTGCAATTCATTTCCATTTTATGGGAAAGATCACCCCATTCACATTCATTCACAGTTATGATTACTAGTTTTGTATATCCCTCCATCCTATTTTCTCCCTTGTATATATTTTTGTTCTCTTTCCATTCTATCCTTAGTGTTATTTTTTTTACCCACCCCACTCACTATCTTATCACCTATCACTCTTCCCCCCTCTTAATAGTGTTTTTAACCTACTCCACCCACTACCTTATCTTCTATCACCCTTTCCTCCCCTTCTCTTACTCCAGGAGCAACCATCAGGCTTATCCAGGATGTAACAGCTTCTACAATAAAGGTTTCAAGGGCCTGGAATACCATATTCCTGAAGGCAAAGGACTTATGGCTACAATTGGGAATCAACTACCCAGCAAGACTCAGCATCATCTTTCAGGGGAGGAGATGCAGCTTCAAGTAAAGGACTTTTAAAGTCATCTTTTTAAGTAAAGAACTTTTAAATAATTTCTTTAAAAAAACAGAACTAAGCAAAAAATTAAATCTACAAACACAGGACTCAAGTGAACCATAGAAAGATGAACAGGGAGAATGAATATATATATATATTCAGGAAGGAATTCAGGAAGGAAGAGTAGAAACACTAATATATATATACTTTTTTTTTTTTTGAATAGAGAAGGCAAAGCTACTCAGTGCAAACACAAGGGGTCTCTGTGCTCAAAGTCAAAGCTCAGAGCTGTATAGGAAGCTTGGGACAGTATCACCTTTACTTCAGGAGATATATAATGTACACACACACACACATACACACACACATATATATGTGTATATATATATATATATATGTCAAAATAAAACTATATCCTAAATGGGAAAACAATAACTGTAATTCCTTTAAAAAATGTATCTGATACACTGGGACATATTTAACATGCATAGGACTGCTTGCCATCTGGGGGAGGGGGTGGAGGAAGGGAGGGGTAAAGTCAGAACAGAACTGAGTGCAAGGGATATTATTGTAAAAAATTACCCAGGCATGAGCTCTGTCAATAAAAAGGTATAATTGTGGGGGAAAAACAAACAAACAAAACACCTGTATCTGATACTGGAACAGACCATGTGATGGGAGCATCACATGGATTGAGGATGGATGTGGAGACATCAAAGAAAAAGATATTGAAGGTAGGAAAAGGTGGGAGGGTGGGAAAAAATCTGGAATGAAAAAAGATAAAAAGAAAGGTATAATGGGGCAATTAGTTCATGCCAGGGAGCTCAAAAGACTTATTACAATATAGAGGGTGGGGGGAAGGAGGGGGATGAGCATTGTCTGAAGCTTTATCTCATCAGTTTTGGTTCTGAGAGAGAATAATTTAATCATTATCTTGGGTATATAAATTTATTTAATCTTATAAAGACATAGGAGGAGAAAGAGGAAAAGAAAAGGGAAGTTATGGGATAGAAGCAAGAGTAGAAACACTAAAAAAAAAAGTAAGAGAAGGGGAGGAAAGGGTGATAGAAGACAAGGTAGTGGATGTAGTAGGTTAAAAACACTACAAGGGTGGGGGGAAGAGTAATAGGTGATAAGATAGTGAGTAGGATGGGTAAAAAAAATAAGACTAAGGACAGAATGGAAAGAGAACAAAAATATATACAGGGGAGAAAATAGGATGGAGGGATATGCAAAACTGGTAATCATAACTGTGACTGAATGTGAATGGGGTGATCTTTCCCATAAAATGGAAATGAATAGCAGAGTGCATTAAAAACAGAATCTTATAATATGTTGTTTACAAGAAACACATCTATCACAGAAAGACACATACAAAGTAAATGTAGAAGGCTGGAACAGAATTTATTATGCTTCATCTGAAGTAAAAAAAAAGGGGGGGTATCAATTTTGATCTCAGATAAAGCAAAAGTCAAAGTAGATTTTATTAAAAGAGATAAGGAGAAATAACATTTTGATAAAGAGTACAGTAAATAATGAAGTAGTAACTATACTGAATGCATATGCACCAGTTGGTAGAGCAGGCAAATTCCTAGAGAAGATTTTTAAGACAGTTACAGGAAGAAATAGACAACAAAATATTCTCACTGGGGACCTCAACCTTCCCTTCTCAGAATTGGACCAATTAACCACAAAATAAACAATAAATAAACCAGGGAGGTTAATAAGATTCTAGAAAACTTAGATATCATAGGATGTTGGAGAAAATTGAATAAGGTCAGAAAGGAATATATGTTTTTCTCAGAAGTTCATGGCACTTATACAAAAACTATCAAATATCAAATGCAAAAAGACAGCTATAGTAAATACTATCTTTTTGGACCACAATGCAATAAATTTACATTCAATAAAGTGTCAGGGAAAAATGGACTAAAAACCAATTGGAAATTAAATAGTCTAAAATTCTAAAGAATTAGTATGTCAAACAACAAATGACAAAAACAATCTACAATTTCATCCAAGAAAATGACAGTAATGAAACATTATTCAAATGTTTCAAAACCTATGGGATGCAGCTAAAATAGTACTTGGGGGAAATTTTATGTCTTCAAACAGCTATATAAATAAAACAGAGAAAGATGGGATCATGAATTAGGCATGCAACTAAATAAGTTAAAAAAAAACAAATTAAAACCCCCCAATTAAATACCAAATTAGAAAATTTGAAATTCAAAGGAGAAATTAATAAAATAGAGTCTAAGTAAGCTATTGAACTAATAAACAAATTAAGAAAAAAAAATAGGTAAAACTTTGGAGAAAGAAAAGAGAAAAAAAACAACAAATCACCAGCATCAAAAATGAAAGTGGTAAACTCATCACTAATGAAAAAGAAATTAAAGCAATAATTAGGAAGTATTTTGTTCAATTCTATGGCAGCAGATCTGGCAATTTTCCCAAAATGGATGAATATTTACAAAAATATACATTTTCTAAGTTAACAGAAGAGGAAATAAATTACTTAAATAGTCCCATTTTAGAAAAAAAAACAAATTGAACAAGTAATTAATGAATTCATTAAAACAAATTTCCAGGACCAGATGGATTTACAAGTGAAAAATGTAATGATAAATATTGGAGGGGTTGTGGGGAAACTGGGACACTAGTACATTGTTGTTGGAATTGTGAAATGATTCTACCCTTCTGGAAAGCAATCTGGAACTTCCCCAAAGGGATATAAAAATGTGCATACCCTTTAATCTAGAGGTGCCATTATTGGGTCTGTATTCCAAGGAAATCATAAAGGATGAAAAATGACACACATGTGCAAAATGTTTGTAGTAGCCCTTTTTTGTGGTAGCAAAGAATTGGAAAATAAATGGATGCCCATCAATTGAGGAATGACTAAACAAGTAGTGGTATGTTAAGGTAATAGGATATTATGTTCCATAAAAACGACGAACAAGCTGATTATAGAAAGTCTTGGAAAGATTTACATGATCTGATGCTGAGCAAAACAAGCAGAAATAGGAATACATTGCACTTAATAATAGCAAGAATGTGGAATGATCAACTATTAAAGGCTTGTGTAAACATATTTATACAATCCTCTTGCTGTACAAGAAAAATCAGATCAAAAAGGAAAGAAAATGAGAAAAAAAAAACAAAATGCAAGTGAACAACAACAAAAACAGTGAGAATGTTATGTTGTGATCCACCTTCAGTTCTCACAGTCCTCCCTCTGGGTGTAGATGGCTCTTTTCATCACAAGATCATTGGAACTGGCCTCAATTATCTCATTGTTGGAAAGAATCAAGTTTATCAGAATTGATCATCCTATAATATTGATATATTATGTACAATTATCTCCTGGTTCTGCACATTTCACTTTACATAAGTTCACGAAAGTCTCTCCAGGCCTCTCTAAAATCATCTTCCTGATTGTTTCTTATAGAACAGTAATATTCCATAACATTCATATACCATAACTTAATTCAACCATTCTCCAACTAATGGGCATCCACTTAGTTAGAAGTATCTTTCAAACCTGAAATTATGTGATACTTCCAGAGTAAGAGGAGAGTAAACTGAGTTTTTGGACTGAACAAGAGAAGATAATTTAAAAATAATTTCATAAATTAAATACTTGTTTCCAATTATAAAACTTATTAACTCATTTCTTACATCTTTTGTTGTTGACATTATTGCCCTTGTTGATTATGTTGATGATTTATCAAATTTATTTCAAAATAGTCTTGCAGTGTCTTATATCCTGATATATTTCATTAAGAGGACAAACATTTGAGACTGCCTCTCAAAGACAAGCTGCATTAATAGAAACAGTGCAGTGTGTGTATGTGTGTGTGTTTGTGTGTGTGTGTATATGTGCATGTGTACATATATACAGAGAGAGATATACATTTATATATATATAAATCTTTATCATTTCACACACACACACACACACACACACACACGCACCCATAAAATTCATATCTTGCAATCAATGCCTTCTATTTAATTGCACAAATTTTATGTCAGCTCAGGTCCTCATAGTCTTTCATCTGGAATTATAATCATAATTTCTGCACCAGTCTTCCTGCTCCAAGTTTTTCATGACTCATCTAGTCTATCCTTCCCACTGCTTGCTGCCACAGTGATTTTCCTTAAGCATAGAATTGACAATCTTACTCTCCTACTCAATAAACTTCTATGGCGTTTTATGGCTTGTAGGATAAAATAATTTCTTTTTAGCTTTGTAAAGCCCTTCACAAACTTGTTTGTATCTATTTTTTGCATGGCTTTTTCACTCTGCAATCTAGATATGCTGATCTTATTATTCCTCTGTTCCAATTACCATTTCCATTTCTCTGTAGTAAAAATTCTCCAATGACTAAATTATGTACTCTGGCTTCATGTCTACATTATAGAATCTTTTTCTTCTTTAAAAAGCAGCTTGAAAACTACTTTCAATATGAAGTCTTCTTTTACCCCAATTTCTATTAACATCACTCTTAAATGTCCTAGTGTTTAATCTCTTTGCATTTATTTATATTTATTTTATTTCTTTTTAATCTCTATATATTTTCATTTGTATTTATTGTCTCCCTTGTCAAAATGTAAGATATTTCTGATTAAAGATTGTTATTTTTTATATTTCTATCTCTAGCAATTAACATTATAACTATCACATAACAGGTGCTTAATAAATGTTTCTTTATAAGTGAACTGAGAGTGAGCTGACAATGTTTTATTTTTTTATCTGCAGGATCAATGTTTGTGATTTTTTAAAATTGATTTTATTTAGGTGACTGAATAAGAGCATTTTTCACATCAGACTTAGAAAATATCTCTTTTCCTTCCCTGCCTCCCCCTAATGAAATTTCCTCTAGATGTAGAATTACTGACTCATTACATAAATACCTGGTGGTGTGACAACATGACAGGATGATGGTCATACTCTGATATTCTGTGTGTATTTTAATGGACTGACACAGACCTGAGAGCATCAAAGCAAAATGTAATACTTCTCAGTTCAGACTTAAAGAATATACTTGTCAATTTTTGTAATGAAATGGGAAAACAGAAGAAATAAGAAAACTGTGATTTCTATTTTATCAATGATTTTCCAGGCCCATTGATCACATAGTTTTATGGATTCTGCATGAGAAGCATTTAAGCTGTCCTTTTCATTAAACTCAGAAATTACCCTATTATATTTTCCAATGTCTTTTGATTGATTCTTCTTAGTATTACTCAATGGCAGTAGTTTTTTGACACCAAGAGCTTTAAGAAAGTTTTATTGGAATTTTTCCAATAGAAACCTAGTATGTATGTCAGAAATCCAATTTTGAAAGTTGTAAACCTGGCAAGGTAAGAGACTCAGGGAAACCCTGTTTTGTTTTTAAGTTGGTTGCAGAAGCTAATTAATCATTTACCAGAAATTTAAAGATTCATTCTTTGAATAAGGTTTAGACTACACCAAAACATCCCAAATTGCAAAACTCTTCCCTAAAACAACAATGAAAATTATCCTGCAACTCCCATAAAAAAATCCACTTTTTATAAATGAAAACAAAAATCTAACTGAAAAAAAGAAGTTGAGACTAAAACAACCAATGTATTCCAACTGATGGCAAGTGCAACATAGATTTTTTTTTTGATCTAGTATATGAAAATTAGAAAAAATGTAAAAGTACTTATCCTCATGACTAGACTGTAATTGGACAGGCTGCATGTGGGCAGGGCTGCTAAACATCAACAACAATCACTGAAAAATATGACCCTGTGGCTTTAGATAAGGAAAGTTGACTAGTTATAAAAATCTTTGTCATCTAAAGGTAATTGAAGAACACATTTTAAGGTACTACATTTGACTGTAGCCCTGAATCCTGCATTGTACAGATAGAGGTCATCAAATACATATTTAAACCAACACTTTCTAATTCACCCATGTTCCTAAGAGTTCAAAAACTAGCTTTTTTCTGCTCTTCTCAGCGCACTCAGGATTGTTTGGGCAAAAATGTGTTATTTTGATGCTCATGTTTCAGACTATCTCTGGGTAAGAATGAAACTTAGAGAAAATTTAAATCCATGCACATGGGTCCTCCTTCCTCAAAGTTCTGGTAAATCAGGGCAGCCATATGGATCATGCAAGCATAAAATTATCATTATCTCAAATCCTCAACCCTTTGGTAGGATGAATATGAATACACAATGTGTAGATAGGGAGTCTCACTTTTGTTTTCTTATTCTCATTGCCTAGAAAAAGTAGGTACTTATAAACACTAGGAGATTGAATGTGGGTGAGTCAGCTAGAATAAAATCCCTACCAGGGTATCAGGCATTATCATTATTAGTTTGCAGAAGTTTATGACTAAATGGAGGGAAATATGATATAGTATATGAAGTGGTAGCTTTGGAGTCAAAAAGAACTAGATTTAAATCTCCTTTTAGTAACTTAATGTGTGTTCTTGAGTATGTCTCTTAACGATTGTCATCCTCAATCTCTTACATGGAAAATAGGAATAAAAATAACATTTACCACATAAAATTTTTTCTAAATAAGAAATGAGAATATATATGCAAAGTGATTTACAAACCTTAAAGTACTATGTAAATATTAACTAATATTGATTAATATGAAGAGTTTTAGTTGAAAAAGTTACTCTTGATATGGAATATAAAAGTACCATATCTTTTTACATTCCTCAATACTATTCATTTTAGTAAATATGCCATAATACTGGTTTTGTAAAAAAAAGTATTGTACTTTGTTATTATCTTGTGTTCAATATTTTGATGTTCTTTTGAAAATTATAATGAATTATAAAATACATTTGAATAAAAAATAACTAAGAAAATTATTTTAATAGGCTGTTCTGGGAAAAGTAAAATCACACTTTGTACAAGTTGAGGTTATTATTCCACAAAGTTAAGAATATTTCTGGATTAGAAAAGCTCTACTGTGACTTCCTACATAAGGATTCAAATAATCTATGTGTCTAAGATTAGAAGATTTCAAAATTGAGAAATTCTTGAACTCTGTGAAATATGAAGGAGATAGCTTGGATTTTTAGTGGTTCATACCCAAATCTGAAAACAAGATGCTTTTATAATTTTATACCTCCATTTCAACTTTGCAATTTATCTTAAAATATGTAAGAAATCAATAGAAGCACAAAAATCCTAATGACATTTCCCCACTAAAGTTATTCTCCAATATATAATTATGTTTAGGGGACATATTTTATTTTTCACTTACTTAAGTTGTACAAACTCTTTAAATAACTACTTCTAAAAATGCACACAGTTCTGTGAACTCATTTAGGCCACAAGCTTCAAAGATGAAATGATTCTAAACTACAGGTAAAATGTGTAAATAAGAGATAGTGTTGTCAATAAACTCTATTTTTGTTAAGCTGAACAAACATAGCCACAGCATTCTCAATTAAAAAAAAAAGAATAAGCAATTTAAGAAAAATATCAATAAATACAGAATTTTCCATAAAACCTACCATACAAAGAAAAATCCTCTTTCCATCTCACATATATTAAAGTGAAGTGAATTATGCTGACTTGCATATTAAAGTAAAAGTGACTGTGTAATGATTAAACATCCTATCTAGAGTCACCTGCAAATAAGGATTTTACCTTTAAGATTACTGAAAGGCAAGCCTCATAAAACAGACATATTTTCTAAATCTTCAGGTTTCAGTATGGCCCAGATTGTTTTTATCATCTAACTGAAAAAGAGATAACTACTTCATATCTTGTAAATTTCACGTTTTAAGATTGTTTATTATTTGACATATTTCAGTAAATGTATTCATTTTTTCCATTTTCCACATACATATGTTATGTACCTACATATACATGTACATATACATATGCTTGTATAAATACACATTTTTCTATTGCATGGAACCAAGAAAACATTGTACACATTAATAACAAGATTATATTTTGGTCAGTTCTGATGGACATGACTTTTTTCAACAGTGAGGTGCTTCAGAAAAGTTCCAATGGACTTGTAATGAAAAGAGCCATCTGCCACAAAGAGAGAATTGTAGGGATTGAGTGTGGATGACAAAATAGTATTTTCAATTTTTTTGTTATTTGCTTGTTTTGTTTCTCATTTTTCCCTTTTTGATCTGATTTTTCTTGTGCAGCATGATGATTTTAAAAATATGTATAGAAGAATTACACATTTAATATATATTGGCTAACTTTCTGTCTAAGGAAAAGAGTGGGAGAAAGGGAGGGAGAAAAAAAAATTGGAAAACAAGGTTTGCAAAAGTGAATGTTAAAAGCTATTATGCATATATTTTGAAAAAAAATCTTTAAAAATATTTTTTAATTCATTCACTTCATACACACATTTTTCTAGATCATCATTAAACAGGAAGGAATAGACAACAGTACATACATGTATCTTTTAACAGGAGACTTGAAACTCTTATGGGGAGTGGGGGAATGTAAAATTTAGGGAAGAAAAGAAAATCCTTCAGAATAAATAAAGTTATGTATATTCAGGATTTTTCATATTGTAAATGAACTAAAAATTGTCAAATGTAGAAAACTTTTAAACAAAGTGTAAAATAATAAATTTGAGCAGGGAAAGAAGCATCAGTGAATAGTATTAAAGATTCCAAAAGATATAAAACAAGAGCACTATAATTTTCTGTGAACAGAAATAATGATGCACAGATATTAAAATTTTAATTGTTCCATATTACTTAAGAAAATTATAAGAGAGATAGAAGACTTATAGTGACTATCTACTTAAGAACCATTAAAAAAAACTTTGAAATGATCATTATACAGATTTTATTTTTGTTGTGGTTGTTACTAACATAAAAACTACACCTACCTTTCTTTTAAATTTTTATTGAAATATTTTATTTTTAACAATATCCATATTTCACCTTCTATCTCCCTCCATCCTTTCTAGAAAACCATAATTTATAATACAATTATATGTGTGTTTGTTTAGAGAGAGAAATTAAACAGCAAAATTGATCAATACTTTGACCGAAACAAAATATTATGTATATTGGATCATACCTATGATTTCTCCACCCCTATACTCTACCTGTGCAAAGAATCATTCCTCCCTCTCCTCTCTCTCTTTCCCTCAATGAGCTACATACCTTTCTATTTGTAGTTTTATGATATTTATTTTTCATTATTTTGTGATTGTTCCTTCCATACGCATTCCTGTAGTCATTACATATATAATATTTTTGATTGGCATTTTACTTTGTATTAGTTAACAAGTCTTTCTACGCTTCACCATTTTGCTCATGTTTATCATTTATCACAACAACAGCAAATTCTATTTCATTCATGTACTATAGTTTGTTTAGTCATTCCTCAACTGATGTGTATCACATTTCTCACCCCAATTCTTTACTGTCCCTAAAGTGCTGTCATAAATACTTTGTCCTTTTGTTATTAATGAATTCCTAGTAATGGAATCTTGATTTCAAAGTTAATATTGTATTAGTTACTTTACTTGCCTAATTCTAAATTGCATCCTTTTATGTGTGTGTGTATATATAGACATATATGTCTATATACATGTTTATTTTCTCACTATCTATCTATCTATCTATCTACCTATTATATAGCCTTTTCTTTGCAAGATATATGCATGGGTAATTTTTTTTTTCAGCATTGAAAATTGCCAAACATTTTGTTCCAATTTTTCCTCTCCTTCTCCTTCCCCCTCCCCCAGATGGCAGGCAAAACAATACATGTTAAATGTTAAAGTATATGTTAAATACAATATATGTATACATATCCATACAGTTATTTTGCTGCACAAGAAGAACAGACTTTGAAATAATGTACAATTAACCTTTAAGGAAATCAAAACTGCAAGCAGACAAAAATAGGTGGATTGGAAATGCTATGTAGAGGTTCACAGTCATTTCCCAGAGTGTTTTTGCTGGGTATAGCTGGTTCTGTTGATTATTAAACAAATGGAACTGATTTGGTTTATTTCATTGTTGAAGAGAGCCACATCCATCAGAATTGATCATCAGATAGTATTGTTGTTGAAATATATAATGATCTCCTAGTCCTGCTCATTTCACTCAGCATCAGTTCATGTAAGTCACTCCAGGCCTTTCTGAAATCCTCCTGCTCATCATCTCTTACAGAACAATAATATTCCATTACATTCATATACCACAATTTATCCAGCCATTCTCCAATTGATGGGCATCTACTCGGTTTCCAGTTTTTGGCCACTACAAAGAGGGCTGCCACAAACATTGTGCACATACACATACCTTTCCTTTCTTTAAGGTTTCTTTGGGATATAAGCCCAGTAGCAACACTGCTGGATCAAAGGGTATGCACAGTTTGATAATTTTTTGAGCATTGTTACAAATCACTCTCCAGAATAGCTGAATGCATTCACAATTTCACCAAGAATGCCTCATTGTCCCAGTTTTACCACATTTCCTCCAACATTCAGCATTATCTTTTCCTATCACCCTAGCCAATCTGACAGGTGTGTAGTGGTATCTCAGACTTGTCTTAATTTGCATTTCTCTGATTAATAATGTCTTGGAGCATCTTTTGATATGACTAGAAATAATATGAATTTCTTCATCTGAAAATTGTCTGTTCATATCCTTTGACCATTTATCAATTGTAGAATGGCTTGATTTCTTATAAATTAGATTCAGTTCTCTATATATTTTGGAAATGAGGCCTTTATCAGAACTTTTGACTATAAAACTGTTTTTCCCAGTTTATTATTTCCCTTCTCACCTTGTCTGCATTACTTTTATTTGTACAAAAGCTTTTCAATTTGATATAATCAAAATTTTTGATTTTATTATCAACAATGATCTCTAGTTCTTCTTTGGTCATAAATTCCTTTCTCCTCCACAGGTCTGAGAGGTAAATTATCCTATGTTCTTCTAATTTATTTATAATCTCATTCTTTATGCCTAGATCATGAACCCATTTTGACTTTATCTTGATGTATTGTGTTAAATGTGAGTCAATGCCTAGTTTCTGCCATACTAATTTCCAATTTTCCCAGCACTTTTTGTCAAACAGTGAATTCTTATCCCAAATGCTAGGGTCATTGGGTTTGTCAAACACCAGATTATTAAGCTTATTGACTACTTTGTACTTTTAACCTAATTTATTCTATTGATCAACTGGTCTATTTCTTAGCCAATACCAAATGGTTTTGATGACCATTGCTTTATAATATAGTTTTAGATCTAGTAAAGATAGGCCACTTTAATTTGATTTTTTTTTTTCATTAGTTTCCTTGAAAGTCTTGACCTTTTGTTCTTCCAGAAGAATTTTGTTGTTATTTTTTCTAGATCATTAAAATAATTTTTTGGTAGTCTGATTGGTATAGCACCAAATAAATAGTTTAGTTTAGGTAGTATTATCATCTTTATTATATTCGCTTGACCTATCCAAGAGCACTTAATATTTTTCCAGTTGGTTAGGTCTGACTTTATTTATGTGAAAGTGTTTTGTAGTTTTGCTCATATAGTTCCTGACTTTCCCTTGGCAGATAAATTCCCAAATATTATATATGATCAGCAATTGCTTTAAATGGAATTTCTCTTTGTAACTCTTAACTGTTGGATTTTGTTAGTGATATATAAGTATGCTGATGACTTATGTGGGTTTATTTTTATCCTGCAACTTTGCTAAAGGTGTGTATTATTTCTAATAACTTTTTAGTAGAATCTCTGGGATTCTCTAAGTATGCCATCATATCATCAGCAGTGATAATTTGGTTTCCTCATTGCCTATTCTTATTCATTTAATCTCTTTCTCAACTCTTATTGCCAAAGCTAGCATTTCTAATACAATATTAAATAGTAACGGTGATAGTGGAAAATCTTGTTTCACTCTTGATCTTATTGAGAATGGCTGCAGTTTGTCCCAGTTACGTATGATGCTTACTGCTGATTTTAAATAGATGCTACTGATTATTTTAAGGAAAAGTCCATTTATTCCTATACTCTCAAGTGTTTTTAATGGGAATGGATGTTAGATTTTATCAAATGCTTTTTCTGCATCTATTGAGATGTTCATATGGTTTTTGTTAATTTGGTTATTAATATGGCCAATTATACTGATAGTTTTCCTAATCTTGAATCAGCCCTGAATTCCTGGTATAAATTGTACTTGATCATGCTGTATTATCCTGGGGATGATTTTCTGTAGTGTTTTTACTACTATCTAATTTAAGATTTTAGCATTAATATTTGTGGTGTTCTTTTCTTTAACTTATAATGGTTCTCTCTGGGAGCAGGTTTCTTGGGGAGGCTTTCTGGAGGCAGCCTTTGTTTCAGTTAAAAGTAATTAATCACCCAAATGCAGCCAGGTGCTAAAAGTTCTGACCTTTTATTGCTTCCTCCAAAATAGCCTGGTTAGTTTTTCTTAGAGGCCAATCTTTCTGCTTGGTTCCAAGAGCTCTTGCCACTAGTCCTGTGCCTCTGCTCCCTTCAGCCTCCAGCCAGCACAAAGGTGGAAGATGGAATGAATCTGTTTTACCTCTGAGAGAGGGCTTCTGCTTGAACTCACTTGAAGCTTCCCTCTCAATCTTTTCAGCTGAACTCACTTGACTGGCTCACTGAAGCTCTATTTATGCTCCTTCTCCAAGAGTGGGATAGTGGGATCTGAGAGTAGGATTATGGGTTTCTTCCCAGAATGCTCTCTGACCCTAAGAGCTTCTAGCTTATATGAGCTCTGTAAAGGTGTAAACACAAGCATTGTTTCTATCAGTATTAGAGACTTATCACCTTGTAAATATTTGCTCTAAGGTGTGAACCAATAAGCATTGTATCAATTCCATTGAGTTAACACTAGGATTCTAACATCTCCCTTGAGTTATCACCTTGTTTCAAGTTGAGTTAACACTAGGATTCCAACAAATATTCATTAGGGACATTGGTCTATAATTTTCTTTCTCTGTTTTCAACCTACCTAGTTTAGGTATCAGTACCATGTCTGTGTCATAAAAGGAATTTTGTAGGATTCCTTCATTCCCTATTTTTTCAAATAGTTTATTTAGCATTGGGACTAATTATTCTTTAAATTTTTGGTGGAATTTACATGTAAATCCATCTGGTCCTGAGGATTTTTTCCTTTGGAACTGATTAATAGCTTGTTCTATTTCTTTTTTCTGAAATGGGACTATTTAAGCAATTTACTTCCTCCTCTGTTAATCTGACAAGCCTATATTTTTGGAGGTAGTCATTCATTTTGCCTAGGTTATCAAATTTGTTGGGCAAAGTAACCCCTTATTATTTATTTAATTTCCTCTTCATTAGTGGAAAATTCTCCCTTTTAATTTTTAAAACTACTAATTTGATTTTCTTCTCTCCCTTTTCTAATCAGATTTATCAAAGGTTTATCTATTTTATTGTTTTTTTTTTCATAAAACCAAATCTTTTATTTATTAATTTAATCATTTTTTTCTTTAAATTTTATCAATTTCTCCTTTTAATTTTAGAATTTCAAGTTCAGTATTTGATTGGAGGTTTTTAATTTGGTCTTTTTTTAGCTTTTTAATTTGCAAGCCCAATTCATTGATCTTCTCTTTCTCCATTGTATTCAAGTAAGCCTCTAGAGATATAAAATTCCCACTTATTACCACTTTGGCTGAATCCCACACATTTTGGTATCTTGTCTCATTGTTATCATTCTCTTGGCTTAAATTATTAATTGCATCTATGATTTTCTGTTCACCCATTTATTCTTTAGGATAAGATTATTTTGTTTCCAATTTCTTTTTGATCTATTAATCCCAAGCTTTTTTTTTTTTTTTTTAAGTAGTTTTTATTGCATCGTGATCTGAAAAGAATGTATTTACTATTTCTGCCTTTCTGCATTTAATTTTGATATCTTTATTTCCTAATATATGGTCAATTTTTGTATATCTCCCCATTTTAAACGTGCTTCTTGTAAACAACATATTAGAGGGTTCTGTATTTTGATCTAGTCTGCTATCCACCTCTGCTTTATACAGAATTAGTCATTTAAACCATAAATGTGAATGGGATGAACTCTCCTATTTACATTTATGGTAAAAATTACTAATTATGTATTTCCTGCCATCTTATTATTCTCAGATTATGTTTTTCTTTTTCTTACCCTCCTTACCCCCCATTCCCAGTATTAAACTTATGGGCCCCACTTGCCTCACACAGCCCTCCCTCTTTAAAATCCCTTCCCCACCCGCTTTGGATCTCTTCCTCTTTCTTATACCTATCCCTTATTACTCTTTTCCTTTTACATTTTCCCCTGACATTTTTCAATAAAATGAGAGAAGTTTCTCTGTAAACCAAATATGTCAATTATTTTCTCTTTGAGATCTAACTCAGTTTCAATTGATAAATGATGGACAGAAGCAGCTACATCCAAAGAAAGAACACTGAGAAATGAATGTAAACTATTTGCATTTTTGTTTTTTTCCCCGGGTTATTTTTACCTTCTGAATCCAATTTTCCCTGTGCAACAAGAGAACTGTTCAGTTCTGCACACATATATTGTATCTAGGATATACTGTGACATATTTAACATGTATAGGACTGCTTATCATCTGGGGGAGGGGGTGGAGGGAGGGAGAGGAAAAGTTGGAACAGAAGTGAGTGCAAGAGATAATGTTTTTTTTTTTTTTCTTTTAATAGCTTTTTATTTACAAGTTATATGGATGGGTAATTTTACAATTGCCAAACCTTTTGTTTCAAATTTTCCCCTCCTACCCCCATCCCCTCCCCTAAATGGCAGGATGACCAGAAGATGTTAAATATATTAAAGTATAAATTAAATATGCAATATGTATATAGGTCCAAACAATTATTTTGCTGTACAATAAGAAATATTGTACAATTAGCTTGTGAAGAAAATCCAAAATGCAGGAAGGCAAAAATATAGGGATTGGGAATTCAATGTAATGGTACTTAGTCATCTCCCAGAGTTCTTTCATTGGGTGTAGCTGGTTCAGTTCATTCCTGCTCCATTGGAATTGATTTGATTCATCTCATTGCTGAAGATGGCCAGGTCCATCAGAATTGTTCATCATATAGTATCATTGTTGAAGTATATAATGATCTCCTGGCCCTGCTCATTTCACTCAGCATTTCGTGGAAGTCTCTCCAGGCCTTTCTGAAACGATCCTGTTGGTCATTTCTTACCAAACAATAATATTCCATAATGTTCATATACCACAATTTATTCAGCCATTCTCCAATTGATGGGCATCTACTCAGTTTCCAGTTTCTGGACACTACAAAGAGGGCTGCCACAAACATTCATGCACATACAGGTCCCTTTCCCTTCTTTATGATCTCTTTGGGATATAAGCCCAGTAGTAACACTGCTGGGTCAAAGGGTATGCACAGTTTGATAACTTTTTGAGCATAGTTCCAAATTGCTCTCCAGAATGGTTGGATGTTTTCACAATTCCACCAACAATGTATCAGTGTTCTTGTTTTCCCACATCCCCTCCAATATTCCACATTATCTTTCCCTGTCATTCTAGCCAGTCTGACAGGTGTGTAGTGGTATCTCAGAGTTGTCTTAATTTGCATTTTTCTAATTAATAATAAATTGGAGTATCTTTTCATATGGCTAGAAATAGTTTTAATTTATTCATCTGAGAATTGTCTGTTCATATCTTTTGACCATTTATCAATTGGAGAATGGCTTGATTTCTTATAAATTAGAATCAATTCTATATATATTGTGGAAATGAGGCCTTTATGAGAAACTTTGACTGTTAAAAATATTTTCCCAGTTTATTGCTTCCCTTCTAATCTTGTCTGCATTATTTTTGTTTCTACAAAAACTTTTCAGTTTCACATAATCAAAATTTTCTATTTTGTGATCAATAATGATTTCTAGTTCTTCTTTGGTCATAAATTCCTTCCTCTTCCTCAGGTCTGAGAGGTTAACATCCTGTGTTCCTCTAATTTATTTATAATCTCATTCTTTATACCTAGATCATGCACCTATTTTGACCTTATCTTGTTGTATAGTGTTAAGTGTGGATCAATGCCTAGTTTCTGCCATAGTAATTTCCAATTTTGCCAGCAATTTTTGTCAAACAGTATGTTCTTATCCCAAAAGCTGGAGTCTCTGGGTTTGTCAAACACTAGATTGCTATAGTTATTGACTGTTTTGTCCTTTGAACCTAACCTATTCCACTGATCAACTAATCTATTCCTTAGCCAATAACAAATGGTTTTGGTAACTACTGCTTTATAATATAATTTTAGATCTGGTACAGCTAGGCACCTTCATTTGATTTTTAAAAAATTAATTCCCTTGAAATTCTTGACCTTTTGTTTTTCCATATGAACTTTGTTGTTATTTTTTCTAGGTCATTAAAATAGTTTTTTGGGAGTCTGATTGGTATAGCGCTAAAGAGATAGATTAGTTTAGGTAGTATTGTCATTTTTATTATATTTGTTTGCCCTATCCAAGAGCATTTAATATTTTTCCAACTGGTTCGATCAGACTTAAAATCTGTGTGAAAAGTGTTTTGTAGTTTTGCTCATAAATTTTCTGATTTTCTCTTGCAAGGGATAATGTTGTAAAAATCACCCAGGCATGGGTTCTGTCAATAAAAAGTTATAATTATGAAAAAAAATTTCTCTATGAACTAAATCTTATGAAAGTAAGAGTCACACAATATTCCTCCCCCTCCCTAAATTCTCTCAGATATGATAGGATTCCTTTGCCTCTTTGTGGGATGTAGTTTCCCTATTTTTATCTCCCTTTTACCCTTTTTCTTATACTATCTCCTTTCCATTTCTATTTCCCTTATTTTTTTTATATTATATCTGTAAAGTCAAATTATACATGCACTTTTTATGTATGTCCACACCAGAAATATAGTTCTCAAGAGTTCTTTTTAACTTTTTTCTGCTTCTCTTGAGTCTTATAGTTGGAGGTCCAATTTTTTTTTTTAGCTCTGGTTTTTTCATTAGAAACAGATGGAATTCACCTGTTTCACTAAATGGCCATCTTCTTCCCTGGAAGAAAATGCTCAGCTTAGCTGGGTAGTTTATTTTTTATTGCATTCCAAGTTCTTTTGCCTTTCAGAATATCAGATTCCAGGCCCTTTCATCCTTTGATGTGGAAGCAGGTAGATCCTGCCTGATCCTTATTGTGGCTCCTTTGGCATTTAAATATTTTTTTTTCTGGCTGAATGTAATATTTTTTCCTTATTCTGATAGTTTTGAAATTTAGCTGGAATATTCTTTGGAGGGTCTCTTTCTCAAGGTGTTCAATGAATTCTTTCAATGCCTACTGTACCTTCTGAATCTATTACCTCTGGGCAGTTCTCTTTGATGATTTCCTGTAAAATAGTGTGTAGGCTCTTTTTTTCATCATAATTTTCAGGAAATCCAATAATCCTCAGATTATCTCTCCTAGATCTATTTTCCAGATCTGTTGTTTTTCCAAGTGGATATTTAACTTTTTTAAAATTTTTTTTTAAAATTTTTTTTGTTTAGCTTGACTGATTCTTAATGTCTCAATGAATCATTCATTTCTATTTGTTCAGTTATGATTTTTAATGAGTTATTTTCTCCATTACCTTTTTTACTTCTTTTTATATATGTCCACTTGAATTTTTAAATGAATTGCTTTGCTCTATGAATTTTTTTTTCCATTTCACTATATATATATTTAACTGAGTTTTTTTTTCCCTAATTCAGAAATCCTACTTTCCTGGGAGTTCTTTATCTTTTCTAATTCACACATCCTACTTTCCTGGCAGTTCTTTATCTTTTCCAATTCACAGATTCTATTGCCCTGCATTCCCTGGGAGTTCTTTTCCTTTTGTAGTTCACATTTCAGGAAGTTTTTTTTTTTTTCCACTATCAAATTTTTCTCTAAGTTGATTATATGCCTTTTCTGTACTCTCTTGCAGAGCTTCTCTTTCCTTTCCCCATTTTTCTTCTAGCTCTCTTTTAAGATTTTTTAAAAAATAATTTCTTCTATGAGAGCCTTGTGTGATGGGGACCAGGTTATATAATGCTTTGGGTTTTGTCTGGAGACTGTCTGCTATTCCCCTCCTTGGGGTTGTAAACTTGCTCTTTTTCTTTATAGAAGCTATCAATGGTTAGCATATGCTTGGCTTTTTTACTTACTTTTTAAAAAGGCTTTAGGGTCTTCTTTCAGGGAAAGGAAGTTAACAGATTCCTCTGCAGAACAAGAATAGATATATGGACAGTGGCTGTCCGGCAAACGGGCTGCTAAGAGCAGCCAAGCTGTGGAAATGCCTTGGGAAGAGCCTGACTCCAAATGTATCACTGCCCTGGGAAGCAGGGATGAGCTGCAGAAGTACTATTGCCCTGGGAAGAGTCATGCTATGTGGATCAGCAGCTGCCCTGGGACTAGAGGCTTAGCAGCAAAACAGTTGCTACCCCAAGCAGAAATGGCTGTGTGATCAGCTGCTGCCCTGGGAAGTGCCCTGCTGTGTGGATCAGCAGCTGCCCTCAGAAGAGCCTCACACCAGAGACACTTCATCAATTAATAAAAGTTTTCCTCTGTTTTTCTTTGAAAATATTCAAAATATTCTTTTTATATTTTTTGTCAATGAAAAATATTCATGGACATACTTTATTTACTTATTCTCTTATTGATCAACATTCCTTTTATTTCCTATGCATAGGCAATGCATATTGCGGTTTCTTTTCTTTCATTGTTATTAGCTTTTGGGAGGTTTATTTTGAATATGTAAATCTTTCCTCCTTTTTTTTTTTTTTTGGTATCTTTGTAGTATTGGTCTAATAGTACATGTATTGAATTTGAAAAGAAAAAAATTAAGTTAACTCCAACTTCAGTTATGTACTACCTATCTATCTCTATTTATCTATCTCTGTTTCTATCTCTATCTCTATCTATATATCTTTGATGACAGAAGAAAAGCACTGGAAGGAGTTAGGAAGCTTTTAGTTCAATTTTTACTTGACCAATACAGTTGACAAATGTAATTTATTTCTGTTTGAAGATATCCCAGTGAGAAGAAAAGCTACTGCTGCTTTAAGATATCCCAGTGAGAAAGGAACCTGGATGATTTAGAGAAAATGAATCCAATTTTGTATAGTTTTACTTATTGGGTGTAGAGGGATGAAGCTCCAAAAAGGTTTGCTTGAATCAGACAATGGAGTACTTAAGACTAATTACCTATTCAGTGTGAGACAATGACTATTAGCATATGTTTGGATAAATGGCTCTTCTCACCATTGGTGCTTGCTGAATGTTTGGTGTTAAGATAATCATAGGATTGGAGGGCAGAAAGAGAGTAGCCAGAGAGTCACTTGGCATCAGGACAAGGAGTTGAGAGGCTGATGACTCAGGACTTCATAATCCAGGAGAGATCTTTGGCAAGCCTCGTGGCAGTTTGCCTGCCTTCTTCACTTCTCCCCCTAAAAACCAAGGACTTTAATTTATTGTGACTCTGGCTGACACTGAGGCCCTCCAGGAAACTAGCCCATACTCTACAATTAGGAAGTGATCCATTGCCATGAAGCCTAAATCTATCTGCCTGTGTCTCTATATCTCTCTATCTCTCTCTTTCTCTGTGATTTTCTTTTTCTCTCTCTGTTTCTATCTCTGTCCATCTGTCTCTCTATCTCTCTCTTTCGGTCTTTGGCTCTATCTCTTCAAGTAATTATTATTGCTTGTGCCCTCTTTAAAGCTTTGCTTGCGACTATTTTAACTTCATTGTCTTCTGAGTTTATGTCTGGATCTTCCCTATCCACAGAATAAATTACTTTTTTTTTTTTTTTTTAGCAAAGCTTTTTATTTATGGCTATGCATGGACAATTTTTCAACATTGACCTTTTTTATAATTTATTTTATTTTATTTAATAATAACTTTATATTGACAGAATCCATGCCAGGGTATTTTTTTTTACAACATTATCCCTTGCACTCGTTTCTGTTCCTATTTTTCCCCTCCTTTCCTCCACCCCCTCCCCAGATGGCAAGCAGTCCTATATATGTTAGATATGTTGCAGTATATCCTAGATACAGTATATGTTTTTAGAACCGAACAGTTCTCTTGTTGCACAGGGAGAATTGAATTCAGAAGATAAAAATAACCCGGGAAGAAAAACAAAAATGCAAATAGTTCACATTCGTTTCCCAGTGTTCTTTCTTTGGGTGTAGCTGCTTTTGTCCATCATTTATCAATTGAAATTCAGTTAGGTCTCTTTGTCACAGAAATCCACTTCCATCAGAATACATCCTCCTACAATATCGTTGTTGAAATGTATAATGATCTCCTGGTTCTGCTCATTTCACTTAGCATCAGTTCATGGAAGTCTCTCCAAGCCTCTCTGTATTCATCCTGCTGGACATTTCTTACAGAACAATAATATTCCATAACATTCATATACCACAATTTACTCAACCATTCTCCAGTTGATGGGCATCCATTCATTTTCCAGCTTCTACTCACTACAAATAGGGCTGCCACAAACATTTTGGCACATACAGGTCCCTTTTGCTTCTTTAGTATCTCTTTGGGTTATAAGCCCAGTAGAAACACTGCTGGATAAAAGGGTCTGCACAGTTTGATGACTTTTTGAGCATAGTAATAAATTGCTCTCCAGAATGGCTGGATGTGTTCACAATTCGACCAACAATGTATCAGTGTCCCTGTTTTCCCACATCCCCTCCAACATTCAACATTATCTTTCCCTGTCATTCTAGCCAATCTGACAGGTGTGTAGTGGTATCTCAAAGCTGTCTTAATTTGCATTTTTCTGATTAATAATGATTTGGAGCATATTTTCATATGGCTAAAATAGTTTCAATTTCTTCATCTGAGAATTGTCTGTTCCTATCCTTTGACCATTTATCAATTGGAGAATGGCTTGATTTCATATAAATTAGAATCAATTCTCTATATATTTTGGAAATGAAGCCTTTATCAGAAACTTTGACTGTAAAATGTTTTCCCAGTTTATTGTTTCCGTTCTAATCTTGTCTACATTAGTTTTGTTTGTACAAAAACTTTTCAATTTGATATAATCAAAATTTTCTATTTTGTAGTCAATAGTGATCTCTAGTTCTTCTTTGGTCATAAATTCCTTCCTCTTCCACAGGTTTGGGAGGTAAACTATCCTATGCTCTTCCAATTTATTTATAATCTCTTTCTTTATGCCTAGGTCATGAACCCATTTTGACCTTATTTTGGTGTATGGTGTTAAGTGTGGGTCAATGCCTAGTTTATACCATACTAATTTCCAATTTTCCCATTAATTTTTGTCAAATAATACATTCTTATCCCAAAAACTAAGGTCTTTGGGTTTCTCAAACACTAGATTATTAAAGTTATTGGCTCTTTTGTCCTTTGAACCTAACCTATTCCATTAATCAACTAGTCTATGTCTTAGCCAATACCAGATGGTTTTAGTAACCGCTGCTTTATAATATAATTTTAGATCTGGTACAGCTAGGCCACCTTCATTTGATTTTTTTTTCATTAATTCCTTGAAATTATTGACCTTTTTTTTCCATATGAACTTTGTTGTTATTTTTTCTAGGTCATCAAAATAGGTTTTTGGGAGTCTGATTGGTATAGCGCTAAATAAATAGATTAATTTAGGTACTATTGTCATCTTTATTATATTTTTTCACCCAATCCAAGAGCATTTAATATTTTTCCACTTGGGCAACCTTGTTTCACTCCTGATCTTATTGGGAATGGTTGTAGTTTGTCCCCATTACATATGATGCTTACTGTTGGTTTTAAATAGATGCTACTGATTATTTTAAGGTAAAGTCCTTTTATTCTTATACTCTCAAGAGTTTTTAATAGGAATAGATGTTGGATTTTATCAAATGCTTTTTCTGCATCCATTGAGATGATCATATGGTTTTTGTTAATTTGGTTATTAATATGGCCAATTATACTGATAGTTTTTCTAATATTGAACCAGCCTTGCATTCCTGGTATAAATCCTACTTGATAATAATGTATTATCCTGGGGATGATTTTCTGTAGTCCTTTTGCTAATATCTCATTTAAGATTTTAGCATTAATATTCATTAGGGAAAGTGGTCTAAAATTTTCTTTCTCCATTTTCAACCTATCTGGTTTAGGTATCAGTATCCTGTCTGTGTCATAAAAGGAATTTGGTAGGACTTATTCATTCCCTATTTTTTCAAACAGTTTATATAGCATTGGGGCTAATTGTTCTTGGAATGTTTGGTAGAACTCACATGTAAATACATCTAGTCCTGGGGATTTTTCCTTAGGGAGTTGATTAACAGCTTGTTCTATTTCTTCTTCTGAAATGGGACTATTGATTTTTTTTTTGTATTGACTTCCGGTTAAGATGGCGGAGAGGAGGCTCACAGCTGCATAAGCTCCACGCTTTCTCTCACTATCCATTTCATTACAAGCCTCTGAATCAATGCTTGACTGAAAAAAACCCACATATAGTTACAAAGAGAAGCCATCCTTGAGATCTGCCAAGAAAGGTCTGTCTTTACTGGAGGGCTAGGGCGGTTTTAGATCGGGCGCAGGCAGCGGGCAGCGGCAGTGAGAGCACAGGAGCAGACTGGAGAGGGGGTGGGGAGTGATCGCAGCCATCTTTGTGGGGAGAGCTTTGCTACAGGTTTGAATACTTTGCTCCGGCAGCAAGTCAACAGCCCAGCAGAGAAGCTAAAAACACCGGGGCTGAAGAATACAACCCCAAACAGCTGGAGTCTCTCAGGACCTGGCCGCTCCCCCCTTCCCCCCCCACAGTGACTCAGCACGCTTTGGGATCTCAGAGCGCAGGTGCAGCACTGTCCTGCTAGTGCCTCACTGCTGCCCCCTGCAGTCTGTAGAGGAAGCTCGATAACACACCCAGCCCCCCCCCAAAGAAAGACTCCAGTTTTTTCTGTTTTTCTTTGGTAGTTTGTCTCTGATTAATAGACAGAATGAGCAAGAAGCTGAAGAGGACTTTAACCCTTGACAGCTTCTATACAGATAGAGAGCAGACTCTAAATCCTGAGGAGACTAAAAACAGGCAGTCCCCAGGTGAATCCCCAAAGGAGGAGAGCATCTGTTCCTCAGCACAGATGAACCTCATAGAAGTGATTAAAAAGGCTCTCACAAGGGAGCTAGAAGAAAAATGGGAAAAGGAGAGGGAGGCTTGGCAAAAGAGCCTGGGGAAGTCAGTTAAAGAGAGAGTGGATAAAGAAGTAAAATCCTTGAAAAATAGGATTAGTGAACTGGAAACAGAAAACAGCTCTCTAAAAAACAAAATTGGCGAAATGGAAAAAAATTCCACAGAACAAAAGAACTCAATTGGACAATTAGAAAAAGATTTTAAAAAAGTGAGTGAAGAGAATACTTCACTGAAAATCAGAATTGAGCAAGTGGAATTGAATGACTTAAGGAGACAAGAAGAATCAGTCAAGCAAATCCAAAAAAATCAAACAATGGAGAAAAATGTGAAATACCTTCTGGGGAAGACAACAGACCTGGAAAACAGATCCAGGAGAGACAATCTGAGAATCATTGGACTCCCAGAAAAACATGATAAAAAAAAGAGCCTGGACACTATTTTCCAGGAAATTATCAAAGAGAACTGCCCAGAAGTCATAGGAACAGAGGAAAAAATAAACATTTAAAGGATTCATCGATCACCCACTGAAAGGGCTCCTAAAATCAAAACACCAAGGAATATAGTGGCCAAATGCCAGAACCCTCAGATGAAGGAAAAAATATTGCAAGCGGCTAGAAAAACCCAATTCAAGTATCAAGGAGCCGCAATAAGGATCACCCAGGATCTGGCAGCATCCACATTAAAAGATCGAAGGGCCTGGAATATGATATTCCGAAAGGCTAAGGAACTTGGTATGCAACCAAAAATAACTTACCCAGCGAGAATGAGCATCTTTTTCCAGGGAAGAAGATGGACATTCAACGAAGTAAGCGAATTTCATCTATTTCTGATGAAAAAACCAGAACTTAACAAAAAGTTTGATCTACAAATATAGAACTCAAGAGAAATCTAAAAAGGTAAAGATTAATCTTGGGAACTATATTTTGACTATATAGATGTATAAAGAATACATGTATACCTTGTTCTAGAAATTGATGTGGAAAGGACATTGTACCAGAAAAAGGGTAAAGTGGGGGTAGTACATCTCATGAAGAGGCATAGGAAACCTATTATATCCGAGAGAAAGAATGGAGGGGGATGAATATAGTGGGTATCTTACTGCCTTCAGAATTGGCTTTAAGTGAAAAATCTTAAGACATATTCAATCTATGGTGAAACTTCTCCCATCTCATTGAAAAGTGAGAAGGGAAAAGTGAAAAGGGAAGGAATAAGCTAAGGGGAAGGGAATACGGGAACTGGGAGGGAAAGGGGTAAGATAGGGGGAGGAACTCTAAGGCGGGGGAGGGATACTAAAAAGGGAGGGCTGTGAGAAGCAAGTGGTGCTCACAAGCTTAATACTGGGAAGGGGGGGAAAGGGGAAAGAAGGGAGGAAAGCATAAACCGGGGTTAACAAGATGGCAAGTAATACAGAATTGGTCATTCTAACCATAAACGTGAACGGGGTAAACTCCCCCATAAAGAGGAAGCGGTTAGCAGAATGGATTAAAAGCCAGAATCCTACAATATGTTGTTTACAGGAAACACACCTGAAGCGGGGAGATACATGCAGGTTAAAGGTAAAAGGTTGGAGCAAAATCTACTATGCTTCAGGTGAAGTCAAAAAAGCAGGGGTAGCCATCCTGATCTCAGATCAAGCTAAAGCAAAAATTGATCTAATTAAAAGAGATAAGGAAGGACACTATATCTTGCTAAAGGGTAGCATGGATAATGAAGCACTATCTATATTAAACATATATGCACCAAGTGGGGTAGCATCTAAATTCTTAAAAGAGAAACTAAGAGAGCTGCAAGAAGAAATAGACAGTAAAACTATAATAGTGGGAGATCTTAACCTTGCACTCTCAGAATTAGATAAATCAAACCACAAAATAAATAAGAAAGAAGTCAAAGAGGTAAATAGAATACTAGAAAAGTTAGATATGATAGATCTCTGGAGAAAATGTAATGGAGACAGAAAGGAATACACTTTCTTTTCAGCAGTTCATGGAACCTATACAAAAATTGACCATATATTAGGACATAAAAACCTCAAACTCAAATGTAGTAAGGCAGAAATAGTAAATGCATCCTTTTCAGACCATGATGCAATGAAAATTACATTCAACAAAAAAGCAGGGGAAGTAGACCAAAAAATAATTGGAAACTAAATAATCTCATACTAAAGAATGATTGGGTGAAACAGCAAATCATAGACATAATTAATAACTTCACCCAAGAAAACGATAATAATGAGACATCATACCAAAATGTATGGGATGCAGCCAAAGCGGTAATAAGGGGAAATTTCATATCTCTAGAGGCCTATTTGTATAAAATAGAGAAAGAGAAGGTCAATGAATTGGGTTTGCAATTAAAAATGCTAGAAAAGGAACAAATTAAAAACCCCCAGTCAAACACTAAACTTGAAATTCTAAAAATAAAAGGTGAGATCAATAAAATTGAAAGTAAAAAAACTATTGAATTGATTAATAAAACTAAGAGTTGGTTCTATGAAAAAACCAACAAAATAGACAAACCCTTAGTAAATCTGATTAAAAAAAGGAAAGAGGAAAATCAAATTGTTAGTCTTAAAAATGAAAAGGGAGAACTCACCACTAACGAAGAGGAAATTAGAGCAATAATTAGGAGTTACTTTGCCCAACTTTATGCCAATAAATTCGACAACTTAAATGAAATAGAAAAATACCTCCAAAAATATAGCTTGCCCAAACTAACAGAGGAAGAAGTAAATATCCTAAACAGTCCCATCTCAGAAAAAGAAATAGAACAAACTATCAATCAACTCCCTAAGAAAAAATCCCCAGGACCAGATGGATTTACATGTGAATTCTACCAAACATTTAAAGAACAATTAACTCCAATGTTATATAAACTATTTGAAAAAATAGGGATTGAAGGAGTCCTACCAAACTCCTTTTATGACACAGACATGGTACTGATACCTAAACCAGGTAGGCTGAAAACAGAGAAAGAAAATTATAGACCAATCTCCCTAATGAATATTGATGCTAAAATCTTAAATAAAATATTAGCAAAAAGATTACAGAAAATTGTCACCAGGATAATACACTATGACCAAGTAGGATTTATACCAGGAATGCAGGGCTGGTTCAATATTAGGAAAACTATTAGCATAATTGACTATATCAATAACCAAACAAACAAAAACCACATGATCATCTCAATAGATGCAGAAAAAGCATTTGATAAAATCCAACATCCATTCCTAATAAAAACACTTGAGAGCATAGGAATAAATGGACTTTTCCTTAAAATAGTCAGGAGCATATATTTAAAACCATCAGTAAGCATCATATGCAATGGGGAAAAACTGGAACCTTTCCCAGTAAGATCTGAAGTGAAGCAAGGTTGCCCACTATCACCATTATTATTTAATATCGTATTAGAAACACTAGCCTGGGCAATAAGAGTCGAGAAAGATATTAAAGGAATTAGAATAGGCAATGAGGAAATCAAACTATCACTCTTTGCAGATGATATGATGGTATACCTAGAGAACCCCAGAGATTCTACCAAAAAGCTATTGGAAATAATTCATAATTTTAGCAAAGTAGCTGGCTACAAAATAAATCCCCATAAATCCTCAGCATTTTTATACATCACCAACAAAACCCAACAGCAAGAGATACAAAGAGAAATTCCATTCAGAATAACTGTTGATACCATAAAATATTTGGGAATCTATCTACCAAAGGAAAGTCAGGAACTATATGAGCAAAATTATAAAAAAGTCTCCACACAAATAAAGTCAGACTTAAATAATTGGAAAAATATTAAGTGCTCTTGGATCGGCCGAGCGAACATAATAAAGATGACAATACTCCCTAAACTAATCTATTTATTTAGTGCTATACCAATCAGACTTCCAAGAAAATATTTTATTGATCTAGAAAAAATAACAACAAAATTCATATGGAACAATAAAAAGTCGAGAATCTCAAGGGAATTAATGAAAAAAAAATCAAATGAAGGTGGCCTAGCTGTACCTGATCTAAAATTATATTATAAAGCAGCAGTCACCAAAACCATTTGGTATTGGCTAAGAAATAGATTAGTGGATCAGTGGAAAAGGCTAGGCTCACAAGACAGAATAGTCAATTATAGCAATCTAGTGTTTGACAAACCCAAAGCCCCTAACTTCTGGGAAAAGAATTCATTATTTGATAAAAACTGCTGGGATAATTGGAAATTAGTATGGCAGAAATTAGGCATGGACCCACACTTAACACCATATACCAAGATAAGATCAAAATGGGTCTATGACCTAGGCATAAAGAACGAGACTATAAATAAATTAGAGGAACATAGAATAGTTTATCTCTCAGACTTGTGGAGGAGAAAGAAATTTGTGACCAAAGATGAACTAGAGACCATTACTGATCACAGAATAGAAAATTTCGATTACATCAAATTAAAAAGCCTTTGTACAAATAAAACTAATGCAAACAAGATTAGAAGGGAAGCAACAAACTGGGAAAACATTTTCACAGTTAAAGGTTCTGATAAAGGCCTCATTTCCAAAATATATAGAGAACTGACTCAAATTTATAAGAAATCAAGCCATTCTCCAATTGATAAATGGTCAAAGGATATGAACAGACAATTTTCAGAGGATGAGATTGAAACTATTACCACTCATATGAAAGAGTGTTCCAAATCATTATTGATCAGAGAAATGCAAATTAAGACAACTCTGAGATACCACTACACACCTGTCAGATTGGCTAAGATGACAGGAAAAAATAATGATGAAGTTGGAGGGGATGCGGGAAAACTGGGACACTAATGCATTGTTGGTGGAGTTGTGAACGAATCCAACCATTCTGGAGAGCAATCTGGAATTATGCCCAAAAAAATATCAAATTGTGCATACCCTTTGATCCAGCAGTGTTTCTATTGGGCTTATACCCCAAAGAAATACTAAAGAAGGGAAAGGGACCTGTATGTGCCAAAATGTTTGTAGCAGCCCTGTTTGTAGTGGCTAGAAACTGGAAAATGAATGGATGCCCATCAATTGGAGAATGGCTGGGTAAATTGTGGTATATGAATGTTATGGAATATTATTGTTCTGTAAGAAATGACCAGCAGGATGAATACAGAGAGGATTGGCGAGACTTACATGAACTGATGCTAAGTGAAATGAGCAGAACCAGGAGATCATTATACACTTCGACAATGATATTGTATGAGGACATATTTTGATGGAAGTGGATTTCTTTGACAAAGAGACCTAAGTTTCAATTGATAAATGACGGACAAAAGCAGCTACACCCAAAGGAAGAACACTGGGAAACGAATGTAAACTATCTGCATTTTTGTTTTTCTTCCCGGGTTATTTATACCTTCTGAATCCAATTCTCCCTAAGCAACAAGAGAACTGTTCGGTTCTGCAAACCTATATTGTATCTAGGATATACTGCAACATATCCAACATATAAAGGACTGCTTGCCATCTAGGGGAGGGGGTGAAGGGAGGGAGGGGAAAAAAAAATCGGAACAGAAACGAGTGTCAATATAAAGTAATTATTAAATAAAAAATTTAAAAAAAAATGAAATGGGACTATTTAAGCAATTTATTTCCTCCTCTGTTAATCTGTGAAGCCTATATTTTTGGAAGTAGTCATCCATTTCACATAGTGTATCAAATTTATTTGTCATAAAGTTAGGCAAAGTAGCTCCTTATTATTGCTCTAATTTCTTTATTGGTGGAACATTCTCTTTTTCATTTTTAAGAGTAAAAATTTGACTTTCTTTTTTCTAATGAAATTTACCAAAGTTTTATCTATTTTATTGTTTTTTTTTTCATAAAACCAACTCTTAGTTTTATTTATTAATTTAATAGTTGTTGTTTTTTTTACTTTCAATATTATTAATTTCTCCTTTTACTTTTAGAATTTCAAATTTAGTATTTGATTAAGGGTTTTGAATTTGGTCTTTCTCTAGCTTTTTAAGTTGCAAGCCCAGTTCATTGATCTTCTCTTTATTTTATTCAAGTAAGACTCTAAAGATAATAAAATTTCCCCTTATTACCACTTTGGCTGTATCCCACAAATTTTTATATGATGTCTCATCGTTGTCATTATCTTGAGTGAAATTATTAATTGTGTCTATAATTTGCTGTTTCACCCAATCATTCTTTAAGATGAGATTATTTAGTTTCTAATTACTTTCTGGTCTGTTTACCCCTACCTTTTTGTTGAATGTAGTTTTTATTGCATCATGATCTGACAAGAATGCATTTACTATTTCTGCCTGTCTGCATTTAATTTTAATTTAACCCTAACTTTTTGAATGTAATTTATGTCTTAATATAGGGTCAATTTTTGTGTAGGTTCCATGAACTGCTGAGAAGAACGTATACTCCTTTCTGTCACCATCCAGTTTTCTCCAAAGATCTATCATACCTAATTTTTCTAATATTCTATTTACGTCCTTAATGTCTTTCTTGTTTGTTTTGTGGTTTGATTTATCTAATTCTCAGTGCAAGGTTCAGATCTCCTACTATTATAGTTTTGCTATTTCTTCTTGCAACTCTCTTAACTTTTCCTTTAGGAAGTTAGATGCTATACCACTTGATACATATACATTTAGTATTGATATTTCTTCATTGTCTATGCTACCCTTTAGCAAGATATAGTTTCCTTCCTTATCTCTTTTGATTAGATCAATTTTTGCTTTAGCTTGATCTGAGATAAGGATGGTTATCCCTGCTTTTTTGACTTCGCCTGAAGCCTAATAGATTTTGCTTCAGCCTTTTACCTTTACTCTGTATGTATCTCACTGTTTTAAATGTGTTCCCTGTAAACAGCATATTGTAGGGTCCTGAATTTTGATACAGTGTACTATCCACCTCACATTTATGGTTAAAATTACTTATTTTGTTTTTCCTGACATCTTATTATCCCCAGATTACGCTTTCATTTTTCTTGCTCCCCTTTTCCCCCTTTCCCAATATTAAACTTATGGGTACCACTTGCATTGTGCAGCTCTCCCTCTTTAGGATCCCTCCCACCCTCTTGGAATCCCTTCCCCTTTCTTGTACCCTTCCCTTATTAGTCTTTTCCTTTTCCCTTTGCCTCTCCCACTTTTTAATGAGGTGAGAGAACTTTCTATGTAAAACATATATGGCAATTATTTTCTCTTTGAGCCAACTCTGATGAGAGTAAGATTCACACAATGTTCCTCCCCCTGTCTAAATTCTTTCAGCAAAGATTTTCCTTTGCTGCTTCATGGGATGTAGTTTCCCTTTTTTTAATCTTCCCTTTTCCTTTTTTCTGACACTAGCCCTTTTCCATTTCTACCTCCCTTTTTATGTTATATCAGTAAAATCAAATTATACGTGTACATTTTATGAATATCCACAGCAGAAATACAGTTCTCAATAGTTCTTTTTACCTTTTTCTACTTCTCTTGAGTCCTATGATTGGAGATCAATTTTTTTTTTTTTTGTTTAGACCTGGTTTTTTCCTTAGAAACAAATGGAATTTATCTGTTTCATTCAATGTCTCTTCTTCCATGGAAGAAAATGCTCAGCTTAGCTGGGTAGTTTATTCTTGGCTGCATTCCAAGTTCTTTTGTCTTTCTGAATATCAGATTCCAGGCCTTTTGAGCCTTTAATGTGGAGGCAGCCAGATCTTGAGTGATCCTTATTGTGGCAGCTCGGTATTTGAATTGTTTTTTTTTTTTTCTGGCTGCTTGTAATATTTTTTCCTTAGTCTGATAGTTCTGAAATTTGGGCACAATATTCCTTGGAGTTTTTATTCTAGGGTCTTTTTCAGAAGGTGTTCAATAAATTCAATGCTAATTTACCTTCTGATTCTATTACATTTGGGCAGTTCTCGTTAATGATTTCCTGTAAAATATTATCTAGGCTCTTTTTTTCATCATAATTTCAGCAAATCCAATAATCCTCAGATTCTCTGTCCTAGATCTATTTTCCAGGTCTATTGTTTTTCCAAGTATATATTTAATCTTTTTTTTCTAATTTTTCTTTTCTTTTCTTTCTTTTTTTTTTTTTTTTTTTTTTGGTATTGCTTGATTGATGTCTCAATGAATCATTCATTTCTAATTTGTTCAGGTCTGATTTTTAATGAGTTATTTTCTTCATTAGATTTTTTTACTTCTTTTTGTATATGTCCAATTGAATTTTTAAATGAGTTGTTTTGCTCTATGGAATTTTTTTCCATTTTGCTAATTTTTTTTAACTGAGTTAATTGTCTTTTTTCAATTCACAAATACTACTTTTTGGGGAGTTCTTTATCTTTTCCAATTCACAAACATTCATATACCCTAAGTTATTAAACTATTCCCCTACTGTTGCACATCCACTCAATTTCCAGTTTCTTGCCACTATCAATTTTTTTTTTCCCCCACATGTTTTTTCTTTTCCCTTTTCTATGATATCTTTGGGATATGGATCCAGTAGAGGCAATGCTGAATCAAAGGATATACATAGTTTGACAGCTCTGTGGACATAATTTCAATTAATTTTAAATAAAAGTTTGACAGTTTAAAAGAAAGTATATAGAAATAATAACATATTGGAAAGTTGAAACCTAATTGTGAATGATCTTAAATTCAAAGCTGAGGATTTTAAATTTTATTCTATAAGTAATAGGGTATCTTAGAAGTTTTCTCTAGTGGAATGTGATATAGATCAATGTATCTGGAAGATTAGTGATATCTGAAATAGTTAGACTTGAGAAGAAATAGGAGGGTAGGTTGAGTAGTTAAAAAAAATAACTTAAAAAGCCCATAATGTCATATAGCTAGAATTTTTTTGTTAATATAAAGAAAAATGATATATGAAAGATTATATATATATATGTGTGTGTTGATTCTAAAATCAATAGAACTTGGCACCTGATTAGATATGTGGAGCAATGAAAAAAAAATGACAACTGGTAATGTGGAAATACCATCACTAAAAAAATAGAAAAGTTAGGGATGTTAATAGAAAAATGTTTAATTTATTTTTGTATACAGTGGAGATAGGTGATCTCATAGACAGAATAATTGACCTAGAGTGAGAAAAATCTGGGTACCTATTGTGATTTAGGCACTTAATAGCTTTGTGACCCTGGATTCTCTCTTTCAGTTTCTGCAATTGTAAAATGAAGATAATAGTAACATTTGTCTCTCAAGATTCTTGTGATAATCAAATGAGTTAATATTTGTAAATCACTTTGCAAATATTAAAATAGTATAAGATATTGTTATTATTTCTATTATTGTTAAAGCTAAATTGTGAAAGGGGCATTCAAGTAATTTACAATGTAATTTTGTTTTATATGAAATTTATACAATGTATGTATTTTATTTATTAATATGTATACATGTTTATATATGTATACATATAAGTATATGCACATAAGTATTGCAAAATATTGTTTTGTGTGGAATACATGACTTAGTTTTTGTTAATTCAATATATGTCGAATCTTTAAATTAATTTATTAATTGGCTTATCTAAATTTGGAAGATGAGGAGAGTAATTTTCCAAATGTGATGATCACCAGTTGCCTTTTTATCTATTCAGGAATTGTGAGTAATTAGAAATTATTCACATTTTATAATAGAAACTCACTTTTTCCTCAGGAAATATAACATATTAAATCTATGGGAAGTTAAGGAATTTTATAAATATTATATAGATTTTTATCAGAAATAAGTACTTATAATTGAATTCCTACTTCAAAAAGGAATACTTGTTTTTGTCTACATTAATATATGTATTTACATTGGAATTGCATGGCATAAAATCCAAATCTGAATTTCATTTCTGATTTTATTGTAGCTATTTCTGCCCAAAGTTGATTTGAGTGGAGGGAGAAATATTTCTGTCTATAGTGATTTTGTGTATCAAGGTGGTTTAGAAATGTAGAATCTTAGGATCCATTATACAGAGCACAAGGAAAAGATAGAATCTACTTGAGTGGCTACACAACAAATGAAAATTCCCTTCTCCTCTTTTTCTTTTCCTCCTCCTTCACTCCATATGAATACCAGGGAGTGTAGCAGAGGAAGAGATTCTGGGCATTTAATCTATCAAGCATAATGGAAAGAGGAAGCATAGCTTATTTAATTTAGGGACCCACAGTTTGGTAATGCAGGAAGGTTAGGTCCGTTGTCTAATTCTTCTTACAGACTTGGCACTGTTGAGCACAGGTGCATTGGTTTAGCTATATTATGGTTTTCCTTGACATAATGCTAATTAATAATAGATCTAAAGGAATAAAGAAATTATTGAGAATCCAGGCTGATTAAGAATTTTACCTTGTTAAAAAACAAACAAACAAATCTTTTGTTCACCAAATGTATTCTTATCATATTTAAATGATTTAAGGCACAATTCTTCTAATTTTGATTTAGAAATAGTTTAATTTTATTGTCTAAGTGCTGTCTGAGTTAAGGAAATTTCCTTCATGAACACAATAAAGTGTAAAAGCTCCTGTTTGAAGGAGCTATTGCTCATACCTGTCATCTCAGACTCTCTCCTTGTTTAGGCACTCCATGGATTTAAAACAAAAATGTTCCCACAGTAGACTTCAATTCTGGGGAAATTTTTCATTGTTATTTAATTTGACAGCTATTTCATAGGCCCTTGCATATAGTAAGTCTTGTTTTGGTGAAAAAGTTAAAATAAAATAATATGAGCATGTGCATTTTATCAGAGTTAAACAAATTGTGGCTGTAAACATTCTGTCGCCAGCTAAATTGCAGGTTCCTTTTAAGGTCCTTGTCTGTTTTTAATGTATCTGTATTAAAAAAAGAAAAGAAAAAAGAAAAACTGGGACAAATTTTCATTGAACCAGCAGAAGGGGAGTTGGAGAAGTAGAAGAGGCCTGCACTGATGGGGGGAAATACTGCAGAGAGACTGGGTGCTTGATGTCATCGTTTATCCCATTGATTAAAACCAAGTTCCTTCCTTCCCCACTCTTTTACTCCCACCCACCATTACTTCACAAGCCACTAACCACAGTTATTTCACAGAGCCTTTCTTTACCCTATCTATTTTATACACAAAAACTCAACTGTTTTAGTGCAGTTTCTGTTTAAAGTATTCACAAAGAAGGAAAAAATGCCTCTCCTAATTGTATGCAAGAGTATGCTGACATATGGAAAAACTCTTGCCATTATCCCCCTAAATAGCATAAATAAGTTCCCTTACCCCAATATATAACATTATTCAAAAAAAAACTGTAATATCTCAACCTTAGTCATGGTAGATTAGTAGAGTTATGGATTGCCCATTTGGAACAGAGGAACTAACTAGCTATGTAGCAGTGATTGTAAGTTTCTTTCCTTTAGTAGATATGAATTTCCTTTTATGTAATAGATCCCTAATCTCCTCTCTTACTTCAAATCAGGAATGCTTTAGAAAAATCTAATACAGTCTGAAAACAAATGATTGTAAAAATTTCAATTTTCCTTTCAGAATGCTACAAATAACATCTTGATGTATGATTATGTTCATTGTTAAATCTGAGAAAGTTATGGAGAAAATGTGAATGCAAAATATACTTTAAAGTGTATAATGCACATCCAAAAACCTTTTTAAAACATTTTATCATGATACTCCTTAAGACCAAAACTTCAGTACAGTGGATTTGTAAGGATGAGAAGAAAGAAAGTACAACCACTAGGTCTGTATCCAAGAGAGATTACATAAAAAGAAAAAAAAAGCACTATACATGCAAAAATATTTATAGCAGTTCTTTTTGTAGTTTCAAAGAATTGGAAACTGAGAAGACGCTCGTCAATTAGGGAATGACTGAACAAGTTCTGGTATATGAATAGGAAAGAATACATTTGTGGGTCAGAAAATGGTGATCAGGATGCTCTCATAAAAACCCAGAAAGTCTTTCATGAACTGGTTCAAATGGAAATGAGCAGAAGCAGGAAAATGTTATGCTCAGTAGCAGTAATATTGTTTAATGATAAAATGAGAATGACCTAGTTATTTTCTTTCTTTCTTTCTTTCTTTCTTTCTTTCTTTCTTTCTTTCTTTCTTTCTTTCTTTCTTTCTTTCTTTCTTTCTTTCTTTCTTCTTTCTTTTTTACTTTGGTACTTTTCTTTATATATAATTGTTTTCTGCTTATATATGTACATATTTTAAATATACATCTTTATGAATGATGTTAGAGAAAAATCAGAAAAAAGGGGAAAAACAAAAAAAAAGAACATTGTATATGTTGATTTACAGTAATTTTTCATAGTTCTTTTCTGGATGCAGATGGCATTTTCTGTCTAAAGTTTATTAACATTGCATTGGATCACTGAACTGCTGATAAGAACCAAGCTTTCATGGCTGATCATCACACAATCTTGCTGTTACTATGTATAATGTATTCCTACTTTTATGTGTTTCCTTAATATCACTTTATGTTAATATTTCCAGGCCTTTCTAAAATCAGCTTGTTCATCATTTTTATAGAAAATTATATTTCATTACTTTCATATGTCATAATTTATTCAGCCATTCCTCAATTGATGTGACCTAACTCTTTTCAACAAGATAAAGATCGCCAACAATTCTCAAGGACTAATGGTAAAAAAAAAAAATCCTATTCATTTACAATGGAAGAATCAATGGAAGTGGCTGACAGAAGCATACTTTTTAAACATTATTTTTAATGGGTTTTTTGGTCTGTTTTATTTTATAACATAACTAATATGAAAATACATGTTGTATGACTGTACATATATAATATATCTTAACTTGCTTGAAGCAGGGAGTCCAGGGAAGGAGAGAATTTAGAATTATTTTTTTTAAATCAAAAATTGTTTTTATACACAGTTGAAAAAGGAAAAGTATCAAATATCTAAGAATCATCATTTTGTTGCTAGCAAAGCCCTAACTATGAGCAATTAATATTTTTTTCATTATTTAAACCTGTCCTTATGTAAGTACAAAGTGTTTTATAGCTGTGTTTATTTAGTCCCTGGGTTTGTGTTGGAAGATATACTCCCAAGTATTTTATAATATCTGAAGTAATTTCTACGTCTCTTCATTGAGTTTGTTGCTAGCATATAAAAATGATGATAATTTATGTGAGTTCATTTCATATTTTACAATTTTGCCAAAGTTGTTAACTTTTTCAACTAGCATTTTAGTTGATTCTCTAGGATTCTCTAAATTTTATTGGTGAATAAATTCATTTTTAGAATAACTATATATTTCTCTCCATTCTATTTTCTTCTGTTTATGTTTTTTTAATAACTTTTTATTGATAGAACCCATGCCAGGTAATTTTTTACAGCATTATCCCTTGCACTCACTTCTGTTCCGATTTTTCCCCTCCCTCCCTCCACCCCCTCCCCCAGATGGCAAACAGTCCTTTACATGTTGAATAGGTTACAGAATATCCTAGATACAATATATGTGTGCAGAACCGAACAGTTTTCTTGTTGCACAGGGAGAATTGGATTCACAAGGTAAAAATAATCTGGGAAGAAAAACAAAAATGCAAATAGTTCACATTGATTTCCCAGTGTTCTTTCTTTGGATGTAGCTGCTTCTGTCCATCATTTATCAATTGAAACTGAATTAGGTCTCTTTGTCAAGGAAATCCACTTCCATCAGAATACATCCTCATACAATATCATTGTCGAAGTGTATAATGATCTCCTGGTTCTGCTCATTTCACTTAGCATCAGTTCATGTAAGTCTCTCCAAGCCTCTCTGTATTCATCCTGCTGGTCATTTCTTACAGAACAATAATATTCCATAACATTCATATAGCACAATTTACCCAGCCATTCTCCAATTGATGGGCATCCATTCAATTTCCAGTTTCTAGCCACTACAAACAGGGCTGCCACAAACATTTTGGCACATACAGGTCCCTTTCCCTTCTTTAGTATTTCTTTGGGTTATAAGCCTAGAAGTAACACTGCTGGATCAAAGGGTATCTTGGGGATCTTTTTGAGTTGTCCCAGTAGGATCCCTGGTAATCCCAAAGTTTTCTTGCTTTTTCAATATTCTGTGTTTACCTTGAGTAGCAAATTTGTTCTATTTTTGGGAGGAAATCTGAAGAACTTGAAATTTACTGATCATATTTTTAGAATACTCCCAAGTAGTATAGTTTTCTATACCCAATTGAGAACGTAAATATATTTTCCTTCTTCAAACCAGTACAGATCAATCTGAGGTTCAAGCATTGCTTGATTCCCCACCTCTTCTATGCTCATTCTTTGCATACCTCTTTTATGTGAGATAATTTACTGCATTTTTCCTCTCCTGTCATTCTTCTCCCAGTGCATTTTTCTTTTTTGCTCATTCATTTTTTTTTACATTATGCTATCATAATTGATTCACTGCAGTACTTTTGTATAAATAAAATTCTAATGATTAAGTCCTTAGAAGTGACATCTATAATCTTCCCACATAAAAATGTAACATTTTAGTGCATTGTGATTTATCTTTTATGTTTACATTTTTATGCTTCTCTTGACTCTTGAATTTGAAAATCAAATTTTCTGCTCATCTTTGATCTTTTCATAAGGAATGCTTGAGAGTCCTCTATTTCATTAATTATCTTGAAGCATTATACTTAGTTTTTATGAGTAAGTTATTCTTGGTTATAATGCTAACTTTTCTGCCTCTGAAATATGATATCACAACCCTTCGGCCCCTTTAAGGTGGTAGCTACTAAGTTTTGTCTGGGAGACAAAATAAAATCCTGATCTAAACATATGGAATTTAATGACTCTAAATTTAATACTCTAAAATTACCCTTTTTGCTGAATTATCTCCTCTCTGGTCACCATTTCTCAAATATCCATAAGATTTACATACTTAGGCTATTATAAAAATATAGTTTGTCATTATGTAAGTGAGGATGAGGTGAATTCAAGATACATTGTAAAACAAGAATTAATAAGTTTGAAGAGTTTAAGAGTAAGTTTGAAGAGTAAAAGAAAGATGTTTCCAAAGTGATTATGTATTTCCAAAAATGAATAACTAGAAGGAAGGTGTTATCCTTAAGAGAAATAGAGGTTTGCATTATATTTGGGATAGAGGGAATAATAAATTCTGTTTGGATATTCTGAATTTTATATTCTTCTGAAATACCTTTAGCAATCCTGCCCTTAATCACAATGTTTTCTATGCTTTTAGGATAGTTTTTAATTGAATTTTCTACTTCTAATTTTCCTGAAATAATTATTTTTTGAATATAAAACTGATCACTTCATTGCTCAGAAATCTTCAGTAGTTCTTCATTGAAATGAAATGTATTCAACAGATTTTTTTTATTTAAGGAATCAGTGATGCATTGAGTACTTCAAAATCTCTGGATAAAATTGAACATTATATAAGGCATAAAATAAAGGCAATATGATTTTAAAATATGTGCCCCTTTTTAGATTTTGAGTGGAGAATTTTGTATCTAGTAAAGAGAGTGAGATACTGAATGGCTCACACCTAATTTAGATATAAATACATTTTCTATATTACAATTTATGAAAAAGTCAATTAATGAACTCTTTTTTAAGGTACACGCATTGTAATATCTAATTGTACATGGGACTTATTTCTTGCATTCTAAAACCCAATCAAGTAAGAAAGATTCAAATGATCATTCTCTAGCACATGTACTTTATTTAACAGTTTTGTTGTTATTGTTGTTGTTTTCTTTCAATCTTATTAAGCTCATATTTGATTTTCAGTATTTCCAATTTAGTGCTCAATTGGAGATTTTTACTTTGGCCTTTTTCAAATTATTTTTTAAGTTGCATGCTCAAATCATTGATCTTTCTTTTTTTTTCCTATTGTGCTGATGTAAGAACTTAAAGAAATAAAATTTCCCCTAATCACTGCTTTGACTGCATCCCCTAAATTTAGTATGTTTTCCCATTGCTGTCATGCTCTTTAATGAAATTATTGATTCTATGATTTATTCTTTGACCCACATATTTTTTCAGACTAGATTATTTAGTTTCAAATTAATTTAATCTGTATTTCCAGCATCCTTTGATGAATGTAATTTTATTGCATTATGATATGAACCAAATGCATTTAATATTTATGTTTTTTTAATTTTTGATTTTTAAATTTTTATGCCATATCATGTAGTTTATTTTTATGCAGGTGTGATGTGCTGCTTAGAAAAATGTATATTCCTTTCTATTCCCATTCAGGTTGTTTTCCCAATGTCTGTCACATCTAATTTTGTTATATTTTATTTAACTACTTAGTTTGTTTTTGTTGCTTGTTAATTTTTTGTTTATATTGATCTACTTCTAAGGGATGACATTTGGGGTCTCCCACTAGTATAAATTTGTTGACTAATTCTTTCTATAATCCACTTAACTTGTTGCTATTTCTTCCTATATATAGTCCATTTAACTTCTTTAAAAAGTTTAATGGAATATCACTTGATGCATATATGCTTAGTCTTGAGATTGCTTCACTTTATATAGTACCTTTTAACAAGAGGTAGTTTCCTTCCTTATATCATTAGGTGTATTTTTGTTTTGCTTTGTCTGAGATCATTTTTTTTTTCCAGCTGAAACCTATTATGTCCTACTCCAGAAAGGTCTTTCCTCCCTATGTCTTTCTGCCTCCAGGCTATTTCTTTTAAAGTGATTTACATTTTTTTGTGCATATATATATATATATATATATATATATATATATATACACACACACATATACATATACATACAAAAAACCCATATATACACATGTATGTAAATGTGTATGTATATGTATTTATGTACATATACATGTATGTAAATGTGTACATATATGTGTTTGTGTGTATATGTGTGTGTGTATATATATATATATATATATATAGAGAGAGAGAGAGAGAGAGAGAGAGAGAGAGGCATATATACATAATTAAGTCTAATTCAAGAAATTAGAAATAGGAAGGAAACAGAAGGCACAAAATATTTAGAGGAAAGTGTTTCATAAAGGAAGAAAAGTCTAATGTAAAGCTATAGTGAAGAGAGAATACATTTCAAAGTTGGGGATGAAATTCAAATGAATGGGAGGGGAGCTAGACTGTCGAATTTGGAAAATGTACAGTAGATCTCTTTGGATCAGACATTGTATGTATGAAGGGTAATGATATATGTAATAACGATAAAATATAATTAGAGTTAGTATGTGAAGAACTTAAAATGTCTTATCAATTCAAGAGGGAGCTACTAAAGTTTTTAGAGTAATGAGGTGTTCAATTTTATTCAGAAAATAATTTTCTCAGCTCTATGCATGGGAAACTGGAAATAGAAAAATCAATTAAGAAGCATGGACAAGAGATAATTAAGGCCAGATGTATTGTTTGTCATCAATGAGGAAGAGTGGGATGAATTCAAGAGATATTGTAAAGCAAAAATCAACATGAATTGTAAAATGATTTGGGGATGAAAGAAACATAAGATCCAGAAATGATTATGTATTTCCAATACTGAGTGATAGTCTTTTTTTTCCCCCTGAGGCAATTGAGGTTGAGTAGCTTGCCCAGGGTCACACAGCTAGGAAGTGTTAAGGGTCTGAGGCCAAATTTGAACTCGGGTCCTCCTGACTTCAGGGCTGGTGCTCTATCCACTGTACCACCTAGATGCCCTGAGTGATATTCTTAATTGAAATAGGAAAGTTTATATTATCTTTAAGGTATGGAAAATAATAAAATGCTGCTTGGACGTTTTGAATTTGAGATTACAAGAGATCTCTAGGAATTGATATTCAATTAAATATGCAGCTGCATATGCATTATTTAATTTATTTAAATGTTTTATTGATTTTTAAAATGCACACATATATGTATGTGTTTATTTATGTGTGTTTATATTTTCTATATAATTTTATAAAGCCATATGTATACAGATTCTAAGAGTCAACTGTGTATTTAAGCCCATAAAAGATATAAGAAAGCAGACAGAAAAGAAAAAGTATCCATACTAAAGGTGATGGAGGGTGAAACTGTGTTCCCTTTAATCTATAAAATTAACATTCTAAAATTGTGTACCCTTTGATCTGTAAAGAAGGGAGATTCCAGTCTCAAGCCCTCCTGGGAAGCATATCTCCTCAGACAAGTTAGATGGCATCATCTGACTGAACCATTTCTAAGGCAAATCATCTCCATTTATAGCCAAATCTCCATTCAAATTCAGTCTGAAAAAGCCTTCAGAGTAATTTTTGTTGGGAGATACTGGTCTGATCAATTCAATCCATCCCCAGCCTCCACCAAAATCTGCTGATAAAATAGGTTTCTGTTTACTCATTTCTTTGCAGAAGATCAAAAGTAGCATGTTCTGCCTCTTTGGTATAGCTATAAGGACTCTATCCACTGAAAAGGTATTCTCTTCTCAGTGGCAGCCTCTATTTCTCTAATAGGACTTTGCCACTGAAATGAGTCAGTTTTTCTAGCAAAGTTGACTTCTCATTCAACAACAAATTTCCATTTTTGCCACCTAAAACTCTTTGGGTTTGTGAATTCTTTTATGAAGTGTAATTCTTTGTTCAGTTTTCTTGGGGTCTCTGAAGTTCAGTAATTGCCACAAGAGTAGCCAGGTGTTAAATCATTTATTTTTTCCTTGAAAGTCCTATCTCCTTCACTTGTGGCTTGGGATAGCTTTCTGGAGAGCCTTTCAGAGCAGCCTTGGTCTCAGTGGAGGAAGTGCAGGAGGCCAGGCCACTAGGAGCCTGATTGAAGATGGAATGAATCTCATCCAGTCCTTGCTGGACTCCATCATTATAGGTGTGAATCTTGTGGAACTATATTAAGTACTAAGTACATGTACTGAACTAGAGAACTACTAAGCACCATGCTAAATTAGATAACCATTGTATTTATCAATTCCACTGAGTCAACACCTTGTAAGAATCCTTGTTTCAGATTTTTGGCCCATAACAATGAAGGACCTGTGTTGACCAAAAGGGGATTTCCACAAGTCTCTGACTGCTACCAGAACTCCATCAAAGGGATGAGATGATATTCAATCAGGAAATGACTTTGAGATGGTCTGATCAGTCACTTAAAGACAGTGAACAGTGTCACTGAAATATGGAATAGACAAATATTTGAGAGAAAGAATTGATTAATAGTAACATGCTACAGATAGGTCAAGTAGTATGATGACTGAAATGGAGGAGATCATTGGATTTTAAAATTATACTATTGAATTTTGAGAAACAATTTTATTTGAATGGTGAGTTTAAAAAGTTATACTACAAAGGAGTGAACAATTAATAGATTGTGAGATGATTAGAATAGTGTAGATTATAAACAGAGAAGGGAATGTTAGAATTCAAAAACATGTAGATTGCATAGTGATGGGTGATAGTGAGTTAAAGTTAAAAGAATAGTATGAGTACCTGGGACATAAAACAAAGGTCTAGGTCATGAAAGTTGAGGAAGTAGATGTATTAAGATGTCAGTATGTTTGAGATGACATCTATATATACACTGAAGTCGCAAAGTATGAGGACAGTCTTGGATGAAAATATCATGAAGAAGATCCTGAAATCCTAGAGAATAAAAGAAAATGTAGCCTGGAAAATGGTAAATCAACATGTAATAAGATAAGGGATGTGTCATGTGAACTGAGGGGAAGAAATTGCTAAGTGTTAGGAACAGAATCTGAAAGTTCCAGTAAAGTGGAAGAAATGTTCCATAACCTGCCCTTGAACTGATTTTGAAGGATATGTGAGAAGAGGCAGATAGTAACAGAAAAGGTGGTCAGAGATATAGCATCTTCTGAAGGCAGAAATCTTTCTTTGAGAACAGTGTGAAAAGACAGAAGGTAAAATACTTTAATGACTTCAAGGAATATCATTGCAAAAGAAGAAATAAGAAGGAAGTTCTTAGGGTCTTTATGAAAAGTAATAGGGTAAAAGAGATTTAACCCCAGGAGCTGACTGACTCAGTATGATTAAGTGGGCAGAAAGTAAAACCAATAATAAAAGTTGGGTAGAACTTTTACCTTCAGGTTCCTAAAATGATTGTAGTTTAAAATGATTCACCTTGGTGGAGCCAAGATGGCAGAGAACAGACAAGACTCTTTTAACCTCTTTTGACCTTATTTAAACCAATAACAAATTAAGCCTCTAAACTGGTTTTGAAGTCAAAGAATCCACAAATATTTAGAGCACAATACATTTTTAGAAGAAGTTACCTTGGAAGAATTTCAGAACAGATCTGTTCCAAAGAGACAGGAGGACAATCTGCTGAGTGTAAACCATAGGACAGGGAGACAAAGGCAAGGAGCTGGGGAAGGGAGTCAGAATGTGGTGGCTTTCATGCATCTGGGAATCTTCTGGGAGTCTTTTAGGTCCTTCTGTCCTAGTGTAAGCAGGTGGTTTTGCAGATCTGCATTTTGTAAAAGGCAAATTATAAACCACCAAGACCAGGAAGAATGCCAGAACTAGCTGGCATCACCCAGCACTGGAAATCAATCAGCAGAACTATCGCAGGGCAAATTAAAACAACTGTCACTCCTTTGCAGTGAACAGATCTCAAACCTTAAAAAATGAATAAAAAAATCAAAAAGAACCCTCACCATACTCAGGTTTTATGGAGAGATAGAAGAATAGACCTCAAATCCTGAGGTTCCTGAAGGCAAAACAACTCCAGATGAAGCGTCAAATAGAGACATGAGCTAGTTCCCATTTCACAAATCTTTCTTCAAAGATTACATAAAGAATCTTAAAAGAGAGTTAAAAGAAAAATGGGGAAATGAAATGAGATCATTGCAAAAAGAAATGGAAAAAGTATATAATGCCTTACAAAAGCATATGAAAAAGACATCAGTTCACTGAAAAACAAAATTTGTGAAATGGAAAAAGAATCCAATAAACAAAAAATACAATTAGCCAATTGCAAAAGGAGCTAAAAAAGATAACTGAACAAAATAATACACTAAAAATTATAATTGAACAAATGGAAGTAAGTGACTCATTAAGATTTAAAGAATCAGTCAAATAAGAAAAAGTGAAAAAAAAGAAGAAAATATGAACTATCTGCTAGGAAAAACAACTGACCAGGAAAATAAATCTAAGAGAGACAATCTAAGGATTATTGGACTTCCTGAAAGTTTATGATAAAAAAAAAACAACCTAGGTATTATCTTACAGGAAATCATAAAAGAAAACTGTCCTGATATTTTAGAATCAGAAGGTAAAATAGTCATTGAAAGAATTCACTGACCACCTCCTGAAAGAGACCCCAAAAATAAATCCCCAAGGAATATCATGGCTAAATTTCAGAACTATTTCACCAAAGAAAAGATATTACAAACAGCCAGAAAGAAACACTTTAAATACTGAAGAGCCACAATTAGGATTATTCTGGACCTAGCAGCTTCTACCTTAAAGGACTGAAGGGCCTAGAAACTGATATTTCAAAAGACAAAGGAACTTGGATTACAGGCAAGAATTAGATATCCACCTAAATGAGCATTATCTTTCAGGAAAAAGATGGACATTCAATGATACAGGTAAATTTCACCTATTTCTAATGAGAAGACCAGAACTGAACAAAAAAATCTCGAAACACAGAATTCAAGAGAAGCATAAAAAGGTACAAAGAAAAGAACTCTTGAGAACTATAATTCTGTTATGCATATATTTAGAGAATGCAAGTATAATTTGATTTTATTATGATAATATGAAAAAGAAACTAGTGGTAGAAAGGGGATCATACTGGAAAAAGAAGAAAGAGGATATAAAATAAGGGAAATCACATATCATGAAGAGGCAAAGAAAACCGATTTTAATTGAGAGAAGGAAGAGAGGAGGAGGAGCAGTGTGTGAATTTTACTCTCATTAGATTTGGCTCTAAGAGAGAATATCAGACATGTTTGGTTTCACAGAGAAACTTGTCTTTTCTTATAGAGAAGTAGGAGGGAAAGGGGGAAAAGAAAGGGAAAAACTAATAGAAGGGAAAACAGAAGAATTAGGGGAAAGGTGTAAAAAAGGGAGAGGGGCCCTACAGGGGTAGGACTGTTTGAGGGAGGTGTTCATCAAAAGCAAAATACTGGGAAGGAGAGAAAGGGGAAAGGAAAAAGAAAAGCATAACTTGGGGTAAATAAGATGGCAGGAAATGAAGAATTAGTTATTTTAACTGTGAATGTGAATGGGATGAACTCTCCTATAAAACAGAAGTGGATAGCAGATTGCATTAAAAGCCAGAATCCTATAATACATTTTTTACAAGAAACACACTTAAAGCATAGTGATACATATAGAGTGAAGGTAAAAGGATGGAGCAGATTATGCTTCAGGTGAAGAAAAAACAAACAAATAGGGTTAGCAAACCTGACCTTAGATCAAGTAAAAGCAAAGATAGATCTAATTAAAAGAAATAAGGAAACTGTATCTTACTACAGGGTACCATAGTAATGAAGTAATATCAATACTAAACATATATACAAAGAAGTATATCAGGGAAATTCCTAAAGGAGAACTTAAGAGAGATGCAAGAAGAAATAGACAGGAAAAATATACTGTTGGGGGATCTAATACTTGCTCTCTCAGAACTAGATAAATTGAACCACAAAATAAATAAGAAAGTAGTTAAGGAGATAAACAAAATGTTAGAAAAGTTAAGTATGATAGCTCTTTGGAGAAAACTGAATGAAGACAAAAAGGAGTTTACTCTTTTCTCAATGGTTCATGGAACTTAGCAAAAATTAAACATGTGTTAAGGCTTAAAAATCTCAAAGGCAAAGGCAGAAAGGCAAAAATAGTAAATGAATTTTTTTTCCCCAGATAATGATGCAATAAAAATCACACACAATATAAGGCCAGGAAAAATAATCCAAAAACTAATTGGAAACTAAATAATCTCATCCTAAAGAATGAATGGGTGAAACAACAAATCATAGACACAATTGATAATTTCATCTAAGAGAACAATAATGAGATAACATACCAAAACGTGTTGAATGCAGCCAAAGTGGAAATAAGGAGAAATGTTATATCTCTAGATGTTTACTTGCATAAAAAGAGAAAGAGAACATCAATGAATTGGACTTGCAAATAAAAAAAAAGCCTTAAAAAGAATAAATTAAAACCCCCCAATCAATTACCAAACTTGAAATTCTAAAAATAAAAGTAGATATTAATAAAATTTAAAGTAAATAAATGATTGGATTAATAAATAAATTTAAAAGTTGGATTTATAAAAAAAATAAAATAGACAAATCTTTAGTTAACTTGATTGGAAAAAGAAAAGCAGAAAATCAAATTGTTGCTCTCCAAAATGAAAAGGGAGAACTTTCCACCAATGAAGAGCAAATTAGAGCAATAACTAGGAGTTACTTTTCCCAGCTTTATGTCAATAAATTTGATAACCTAAGTGATATGGAGGAATATCTACAAAAATATACATTGCCCAGATTAACAGAAGAGGAAATAAATTATTTAAACAGTCACATTTTAGAAAAAAAAATAGACAAGCTATTAAACAACTCCCTATGAAGAAATCCCCAGCACTAGATGGATTTGCATGTGAAGTCTATCAAACATTTAAAGAACAATTAACTCAAGTACAATATAAACTATTTGAAAAAAATAAGGAATGAAGGACTTCTTCCAAATTTCTTTTATGGCACAGATATGGTACTAATACCTAAATCAGGTAGGATGAAAACAAAGAAAGAAAATTGTAGACCAATCTGCCTAATGAATATTGATGTAAAAATCTTAAATAAAATATTAGCAAAGATATTACAGAAAATCATTGCCAGGACAATTCACCATAACCAAGTAGGATTTATACCAGGAATGCAGGACTGGTTCAATATGAGGAAAACCATTAACATAATTGAATATATCTATAACCAAATTAACAAAAAATATGATTACCTCAATACACGCAGAAAAATCTTTTGATAAAATCCAACATTCATTCCTATTAAAAACACTAGAGAGTATAGGAATAAATAGACTTTTCCTTAAAATAATCAGTAGTATCTATTTACAACTATTAGCAAGCATCATATGTAATGTGAATAAACTGGAAAAATTCCCAGTAAGATCAGGGCTGAAACAAGATTGCCCACTATCACCATTACTATTCTATAATGTACTAGAAATGCTGGCTTTTGAAATAAGAGAAGAAAAAGAGATTAAAGGAATTAAAGTAGGTAATGATGAAACTAAATTATCACTCTTTGAAGATGGCATGAGGGTATACTTAGAGAACCCTAGAGAATCAACTAAAAAAACTATTATAAATAATCCACAACTCCAGCAAAATTGCAGGACACAAAATAAATCCACATAAATCATCAGCATTTTTATACATTACTAACAAAATCCAACAGCAAGAGATACAAAGAGAAATTCCATTTAAAGTAACTGTCAATAGTATAAAATATTTGGTAATCTATTTGCAAAGGGAAAATCAGGAACTGTATGAGCAAAACTACAAAACAATTTCAACACAAATAAAATCAGATCTAAACAACTGTGAAAATATCAAATGTTCTTGGATAGATCGAGGAATATAATAAAGATGACAATATTACCTAAACTAATCTATTTATTTAGTGCTATACCAATCTCACTCAAAAGAAACTGTGCTACTGGGTTAGAAAAAAATAAAAACAGAATTCATCTGGAAGAAAAAAAAGCTCAAGAATTTCAAGGGAATTACTGAAAAAAAAGCAATTAAGGTTGCCTAGCTGTGCCAGATCTAAAACTATATTATAGCAGTGGTCATCAAAATCATTTGGTATTGACTAAGAAATAGAGCAATTGATTAGTGGAATAGGTTAGGTTCACAGAACAAAATAGTCAAAGACTATAGCAATCTAATGTTTGACAAACCCCAAACCCCAGCTTTTGGGATAAGAATTCACTATTTGATAAAAACTGCTGGGAAATTGGAAACTAGTATGGCAGAAAGTAGGCACTGAGCCATACCTAATATCATATGCCAAGATAAGATTGAAATGGGTTCATGATCTATACATAAAACATGATATTATAAACATTAGAAAGAACATTAGAAGAACATAGAACATTTTCACATTCAAAGGTTCTGATAAAGTCCTCATTTCTAAAATATATAGAGAATTGACTCAAATTTATAATAGTGCAAGCCATTTTCCAGTTGATAAATGGTCAAAGGATATGAACAGAAAAAATTAAGGTGAAGAAATTTTAACTATTTGTAGTCATATGAAAAGGTGCTCCAAATCTCTATTGATCAGAGAAATTCAAATGAAGACTACTCTGAGATACCACTACACATCTCTTAGATTGACTAAGGTGACAGGAAAAGATAATGATGAATGTTGGAGGCTATGTGGGAAAACTGAGATACTGATAAATTGTTGGTGGAACTGTGAATGGATCCAACCATTCTGGATAGCAATTTGAAAAGATGCTCAAAAAGTTATCCAATTATACATGCCATTTGATGCAGCAGTGTTTCTACTGGGATTGTAGCCCAAAGAGATTTTAAAGGAGGAAAAGCGACCCACATGTGCAAAATGTTTTTGGCAGCCCTTTTTGTAGTGGCTAGAAACTGGAAACTGAATGGATGCCTATCAATTATAAAATGGCTGAATAAATTACAGTATATGAATGTTATGGAATATTATTGTTATGTATGAAATGACCAACAGGATTATTTCAGAGAAGCCTGTAGAGACTGACATGAACTGATGCTAAGGGAAATGTGCAGATCACATACATGGCAACAACAAGATGAATTCTGATGGATGTGGCTTTCTTCAACAATGAGATGATTCAAACTAGTTTCAATTATTCAATGATGAAGAGAGACACACCCACCCACAGAGAAGACTATGGGAACTGATTGTGGACCACAACATAGCAGTTTCACTCTTTCTGTTGATATTTACTTGCATTTTGTTTTCTTTCTCTTTTTGTTCCTTTTTGATCTGATTTCTTCTTGTGCAGCAAGGTAACTGTATAAATATGTATGCATATATTGGATTTAACATATATTTTAACATATTGCCATTTAAGGGAGGGGGTGGAGGGAAAGAGGGAAATATTTGGAACAGAAAGTTTCATAAGGGTCACTGTTGAAAAATTAGCCATGCATATGTTTTATAAATAAAAAGCTTTAATACAATTTAAAAAATGACTCACCTTGTCATTTTTATGATTCCCTCTCTGTCTGTCTTTCTCTGTCTCTGCCTCTCTATCTTATTATCTGTCTTTGTTTCTGTTCCTCTTTTCCAATTTTTTAGATTTGACTTTGTATAAGAAATGTTTTGTAATTGTATTCATATAGTCAGTAATGTCAGTAATATGTAGAAATGCTGGTGATTTTTTTGTGGGTTTATTTTCTACCTGCAACTTTGCTAAAGCTGTTAATTGTTTTACATAAGGTTTTGGATGATTCTCTATGACTCTTTAATTACACGATCATGTCAAATGCAAAGAATGAGAGGTATATGTCCTCATTGCCCATTCTAATTCCTTTAATTTCTTCTTCTTTTTTTTTTTTTTTTTTTGTATTGCTAAAGCCAAGATTTTTGGTACAATATTGTATAATAGTGGTGCTAATGGGTATCAATGTTTCACCCCTAATTTTTTGGGGAATATGTACATCTTTTTTTCATTACAAATAATAATTTATAATGGTTAGATAGATGCTGCTTATTTTAAGGAAAACTCCTTTTATTCTTATGCTCTCTAGTGTTTTTAATAGTAACGGGAGCTGTATTTTGCCAAAACCTTTTTCTGTATTTATTCAGATTATATGATTTCTGTTAATTTTGTTATTGATATGCTCAATTGTGGCAATATTTTTTATATTGAACCAGCCTTGCATATCTGATACAAATTCCAATTGCTCATAGAGTATTATCCTGCTGTAAAATTGTTGCAATCTCTTTGCTAAAATCTAATTTAAATTTTTGTATCAATATCCATTAGGGAGATTGGTTTATAATTCTCTGTTTTCATACTTTCTGGTATCATATCTGGTATCATATCAGTACCATATTTGTGTCATAGAAGGAATTTGACAATACTCCTTCTTTACTGATATTTCCAAATAATTTCCATATTATTGGAGTTAATTTTTTTTTAAATGTTTGGTAGAATTCACTTGTAAATCCAACTGGCTTTAAAGAGTTTTTCTTAGGGAGTTCATCGATGGCTTGTTCAATTTCTTTTTCTGAAATGAAACTATTTAAGCAATTAATATTTTATTAATCTGGACACTTTAATTTTTGTAGATATTCATCCATTTCAATTAGATTGTCAATTTTTTTTGTATACAGTTAAGCAAAATAGCTGTTAATTATTGCTTTAATTAATGCTGTTAATTTAATTTTTGTGAAGATCATGTTAGTACCCTGGATACTTTAGAATTGGCAAGAGTCAAGATAAGCCAAAGTCCTTGGTCTTTTTTCTTGGTCTTTAGAGGTAGGATTGAATTGGATGGAAGCAGAATCTCTGCGACCTTCTTTCTTCTTCTCCCACCCAGAAGTGACTGTGGCTAGTCTTACTCTACCCCTAGTTCCTCCTACAATTCTTGGTATACACCAATTATCAAGCCAGCACAAAATAGTGGGAAGGGTCATTTTCCAAGCATATGCTTATAGAATATTGTCCAATTGGTAGTTAGCTTTAAGTGCTTGGCTGTCCAACTTCAGTGCATAAACTCCATAGTTTCAGCCCTTTACAGATTTTCCCCCTTTTTTCTAATAAAATTAGCCAAAGATTTATCTATTTTATTATTTTTAAAAATAAAATAGGCTCTTAGTTTTATTAATTAGTTCAAAATTTTTATTAGTCTCTTTATTAATAACTTCTGCTTTGAGTTTCAAAATTTCCAATTTGTTATTAAATTGGGGTTTTTAATTTGTTCTTTTTTTAGTTTTTTTGTTGTAAGCCCAATTCTTAATTTCTTCTTTTTCCAATTTATTCATATAACTACTTGGAAATATAAAATTTCTCTTTAAGAACTGCTTTGCATTTTCACTCTGTTGTTGTTTGCTTGCATTTTGTTTTCTTTCTCAGGTTTTTTTTTTTTTTTTTCTTCTTGATCTGATTTTTCTTGTGCAGCAAGATAACTATATAAATATGTATACATCTATTGGACTTAATAAATATTTCAACATATTTAACATCTATTGGACTGGGAGCAGGAGAATGGGGGGAATGAGGGGGAAATTTGGAAGAAAAGGTTATGCAAGGGTCAATGTTGAAAAATTACTCATGCATATGTTCTGTAAATAAAAAAGCTTCATGATAATAAAAAAGAACTGCTTTGGTTGCATCCCATAACATTTGGTATGTTGTCTTATTATTGCTATTCTCTTGGATGAAATTTTTGATTTTTTCTATGATTTGTTCTTTGATCCTCTCATTCTTTAGAATTAGATTATTTAATTTCCAAATCATTTTTAGATTATCTTTTTCTGATCCTCTATTAAATGCAATTTTTATTGCATCATGATCTGAAAAGGAAACATTACTATCTTTTTTTCTGCAATCGATTATAAGGTTTTTATGCCCTAATACATGATCAATTTTTGTGTGGGTGCTATGTACTGCTGTAAATATGTATATTCCTTTCTATCCCTAACATTTTTCTCCAGTGATCTATCATACATAAGTTTTCTAAGATTCTATTAACCTCCCTAGTTTATTTTTTGTTTATTTTGTGGTCAGCCATCTAATTCTGAGAGAGCAAGGTTGATATTCCCAACTAGTAGAGTTTTGCTGTATCAATTCAGCTTTCTTAAATTCTCCTCTAGGAATTTGAATGCCAAATTGACTCCACTCCCAGACTTCTTCATGGAAGCTACTTTATATTATCTAGCAATTGAAAACTGAAGGGATAATTTCCAATGGACAAATGTCTATACAAGTTAAGGTAATTGTGATGGAATATTATGACATAAGACATAACAAGCAGAATAGTTTTGGAAAAAAAATAGGAAGTCATGCAAAGTGAAGTGATAAGAACCAGAAGAATATCAACACTGTCAAAAGTATGACCACCTGTTAAAGATTTAACTGCTCTGATCAAGATTATAATCTAATATAATTTTAAAGAACTAATAATGAAAAAAATGTTATCCTTATCTAGAGAAAAAATTGATGGGTTTTAAATACAAACTTAAGTATGGGTTTTTTAGAGTTTTCTTGATTTTTTTTTGTCTGTGTAACATGACTAATATGTAAATATATTTTGCATGCATAATTAATATAAAATCATTTGAGTTCTTAAGAATGAATATGAGAAGGGGAGAAAGGACTTGAAATTCAATATTTAAAATAAATATAAATATTGTTTAAATATTTTAAATTTAAATTTAAATTGTTTTTAAATGTAATTGGAAAAAATAAACATAATAAAATATTTGGAAACATATTCTAATAGTACCAATAGTGGTAGGCAACATAGTAAAAAATATGGGTAGAGTGAAGCCTTTTGCTTTTTAAACCATGATTATTTATGAAAAAACTTATTTATTATAAATATTACTGTTAATCTGAGAAGCATTGCCATTTATTAGAAAGAACAGTGAATTTTTAGTCAGTGTATTTGGATTCAAATTCTGGCTTAATGATGATGATTATATAATCTCAGTAAATTCTCACTTTCCTTCTTTATCCTTAGGTTCCTTAATTTTAAAATTAAAAGATTGTGCTAAATGACTTCTAATTTTTTTTTTTTAGTTCTAAATCCTATTATCTTTTAAATTTATATTTGCTGGGCTGTGGTGCTTGACTAGAGAACAATAATTAAATCAATTATTCAAAAATAATAGATTATATAAAGTGTTCTTAGAATGGCATATTTCTGTAAAAATCTTATAAAAAGTATGTGAGATAAATCATAATAGGAGCCAATGGGTGGATAACACAAGGAAGCGATTTTCCACATTTGTTTTACATGAACCTACAAAGTAGGACTGGGAGCAATGGATAAAAGTTCCAAAAGGTCGTTCATTTTGAAATAAGCATAAGCTATAGCAATTTGATCTATATGAACACAGAATACTTTACTTATGGAAGCAGAGAATTACATTTACAATAGTTATTTAAACAAAGCCTGAAAGGCAATTTGTCTGGTATATAAAAAGGGAGAATTTTTGTTCAAGTGGCAGTTGGACTAGACAGCTTCTAAAGTCCCTTTCAATACTGAGATTCAGTTATTCTGTGAACTATTCCCACCCTGTTTTAAGAAGTGCCTTTTTCCATCTTTGAAATTTCTCCATTCTTCAATAAGTAGGAAAATCCCATTCTTATTCCATGAAGACCTATAGTCATTTGCTTATTTAAGTTCTACATCACTTAAATGTGTCAAACATAATTATTTATTTGAGGATACACTTTTTTATAAATGCGTTTCACCTATTTTAACCAAGAAGTTAAACATGCTTTTAGGAAGATGAATAAGATAGGTGAGGACTAGAACCTTTCGAAAAATCTCCTTTGAGAAACCATAGCTCATCATTAATCTTAAGATATAGACAAATGGATTATGTAAATAGGTATTTACTTGGACCATGGAGTTGGATCCAAGCTTTAGCACACATATAAATAAAAGAGGATTTAACTTACACCAGACATTATATCCCTACTCTGTTCATTGCCCAAAAAAGTCAGAAAAAAATTAGTTTGTTTATGGAAATATATAATAATGAAGTCTTTCTAATGTAGTTGGTGGGTAAGAGAGAGCTATGAAATTGTGAATCACAGTGATGGCTCTATGCAACTGAATATATGGTATAGATTTAATAGACATTTTACTTATGAAGGAACCTCATGTGAAAAAGAACTCTAAATAATTTCACACACAAATAGACACACATACACAAACTGTTTATCTTGAAAAATGATCATTTTGTGACAGGATATTCTATGAAGACTGTGGTCTTCATAGCAGTCCTTTCTCCCAAACTACATGAATCATGTTTTTGTTTTTTGCTTTATTATCTCCACAACATGTGGAATAAGGATAGACATAGACAGTTAGTATAATTGATTATTGTTCTCCAAATCCTTAGAAGGCAAGAATTTTCCTTGGACTCCAATGGATTATATAATGATTGAAGATAGTTTAAGAGAGAAAATAATGCTGAATTTGGAATAAGCAATGAGAAACCCAGATCTCATCATTTTTTTAAATAAAAGTTTTTTTATTATAGCTTTTTATTTATGAGTAATATGCATGGGTAATTTTATAGCATTGACAATTGCCAAACCTTTTCTTTCAACTTTTACCCTCCTTCACCCCACCCCTATCCCCAGATGGCAGGTTGACATCTTAAATATGTTAAAGTATAGGTTAAATACAATATATTTATACATGTCCAAACAGTTACTTTGCTATATAAAAAGAATTGGACTTTGGAATACTGTACAATTAGCCTGTGAAAGAAAGAAAAAATGCAGGCAGAAAAAAATAGAGGGATTGGGAATTCTATATAGTGGTTCATAGTCATCTCCCAGAGTTCTTTCGCTGGGTGGAGCTGATTCAGTTCATTACTGCTCTATGTGAACTGATTTTGTTCATCTCATTGTTAAAAAAGGCCATGTCTATCAGAATAGATCATCATATATTATTGTTGTTGAAGTATATAATGATCTACTGGTCCTGCTCATTTCACTCAGCATCAGTTCATGCAAGTCTCTCCAGACCTTTCTGAAATCATCCTGCTAGCCATTTCTTACAGAGCAATAATATTCCATGATACTCATATACCACAATTTATTCAGTCATTCTCCAATTGATGGGCAACCACTCAACTTCCAGTTTCTGGCCACTAAGAAGAGGGCTGCCACAAACATTCTTGTACATACAGGTATTCTTCCCTTCTTTAAAATCTCTTTGGGATATAAGCCTAGTAATAACACTGCTGGGTCAAAGGGTATGAACAGTTTGATTTTTGAACATAATTCAAAATTGCTCTCCAGAATGTCTGGATGTATTCACAATTCCACTAACAATGTATCAGTGTCTACGTTTTCCCACATCCCCTCCAACACTCCGCATTATCTTTCCGTGTCATTCTAGCCATTCTAGCAGGTGTATAGTGGTATCTTAATTTGAATTGTCTTAATTTGAATTTCTCTGATTAATAATGACTTGGAGCATATTTTCATATGGTTAAAAATAGTTTCAATTTCTTTATCTAAGAATTGTCTGTTCATATCCTTTGACCATTCATCAATTGGAGAATGGCTTGATTTCTTATAAATTAGAGTCAATTCTCCATATATTTTGGAAATGAGGCCTTTATCAGAATGTTTGACTGTAAAAATGTTTTCTCAGTTTATTGCTTCCTTCCTAATCTTGTCTGCATTGTTTGTTTGTATAAAATTTTTTCAATTTGATATAATCAAAATTTTTTATTTTGTGATCAATAATGATATCTAATTCTTCTTTGGTCATAAATTCCTTCCTCTTCCACAAGTCTGAGAGGTGAACTATCCTATGTTCAGCAAATTTATTTATAATCTCATTTTTTTTATGCCTAGATCATGAACCCATTTTTTTCATTTTTTTATTTTGAAAAAAAAATTCTTTACATCATTATCCCTTGCACAAACTTCTGTTCTGACTTTTTCCCTCCCTCCCTTCACCCCCTCCCCACCCTCCAGATGGCAAGCAGTCTTATACATGTTAAATATGTCATGAACCCATTTTGACCTTTTCTTGGTGTGTGGTGTTAAGTGTAGGCCAATGCCTAGTTTCTGAAATACTAGTTTCCAATTTTCCCAGCAATTATTGTCAAACAGCAAGTTCTTACCCCCAAAGCTGGGGTCTTTGGGTTTGTCAAACACTAGATTGCTAAAGTTATTGACTGTTTTGTCCTTTGAACCTAATCTATTCTACTGATCAACTAGTCTATTTCTTAGCCATTACCAAATGGTCTTGGTAAGTGCTGCTTTATAATATAATTTTAGATCTGGTACAGCTAGGCCACCTTCATTTGATTTTTTTTTTCATTAATTTCCTTTTTTTTTTTTAATAAATTTTTATTGATAGAACTCATGCCAGGGTGATTTTTTACAACATTATCCCTTGCATTCACTTCTGTTCCCATTTTTCCCCTCCCTCCCTCCACCTCCTCCCCCAGATGGCAAGCAATCCTTTACATGTTGAATAGGTTACAGTATATCCTGGATACAATATATGTGTGCAGAACCGAACAGTTTTCTTGTTGCACAGTGAGAATTGAATTCAGAAGGTATAAATAATCTGGGAAGAAAAACAAAAATACAAGCAGTTTATATTCATCTCCCAGTGTTCTTTCTTTGGGTGTAGCTGCTTCTGCTCATCTTTGATCAATTGAAATTGAATTAGCTCTCTTTCTCAAGGAGATCCACTTCCATCAGAATACATCCTCAAACAGTAACCTTGTTGAGGTATATAATGATCTCCTGGTTCTGCTCATTTCACTTAGCATCAGTTCATGTAAGTCTCGCCAGTCCTCTCTGTATTCATCCTGCTGGTCATTCCTTACAGAACAATAATATTCCATAACGTTCATATCCCACAATTTACTCAACCATTCTCCAATTGATGGGCATCCATTCATTTTCCAGCTTCTAGACACTACAAACAGGGCTGCCACAAACATTTTGGCACATACAGGTCCCTTTCCCTTCTTTAGTATCTCTTTGGGGTAGAAGCCCAGTAGAAACACTGCTGAATCAAAGGGTATGCACAGTTTGATAACTTTTTGAGCATAGTTCCAAATTGCTCTCCAGAATGGCTGGATGTGTTCACAATTCCACCAAAAATGTATCAGTGTCCCTGTTTTCCCACATCCTCTCCAACATTCCACATTATCTTTCCCTGTCACTCTAGTCAATCTGACAGGTGTGTAGTGGTATCTCAGAGTTGTCTTAATTTGCATTTCTCTGATTAATAATGAGTTGGAGCATATTTTCATATGTCTATAAATAGTTTCAATTTCTTCGTCTGAGAATTGTCTGTTCATATCCTTTGACCGTTTATCAATTGGAGAATGTTTTGATTTCTTATAAATTAGAGTCAATTCTCTATATATTTTGGAAATGAGGCCTTTATCAGAACCTTTGATTGTAAAAATGTTTTCCCAGTTTATTGTTTCCCTTTTAATCTTGTCTGCATTTGTTTTGTTTGTACAAAAACTTTTCAATTTGATATAATCAAAATTTTCTATTTTGTGGTCAATAGTGATCTCTAGTTCTTCTTTGGTCATAAATTTCTCCCTCTTCCACAGGTCTGAGAGGTAAACTATCCTATGCTCTTCCAATTTATTTATAATCTCATTCTTTATGTCTAGGTCATGAACCCATTTTGACCTTATTTTGGTGTATGGTGTTAAGTGTGGGTCAATGCCTAGTTTCTGCCATACTAATTTCCAATTTTCCCAGCAATTTTTGTCAAATAGAAAGAAACTGGGGTCTTTGGGTTTGTCAAACACTATATTATTAAAGTTATTGGCTGTTTTGTCCTTTGAACCTAACTTATTCCATTGATCAACTAGTCTATTTCTTAGCCAATACCAGATGGTTTTTAGTAACTGCTGCTTTGTAATATAATTTTAGATCTGGTACAGCTAGGCCACCTTCATTTGATATATATATATTTTTTTCATTAATTTCCTTGAAATTCTTGACCTTTTGTTTTTCCATATGAACTTTGTTGTTAATTTTTTCTAGATCATTAAAATAGTTTTTTGGTAGTCTGATTGGTATCACACGGAATAAATGGATTAGTTTAGTTAGTATTGTCATCTTTATTATGTTTGCTTGCCCTATCTATGAACACTTAATATTTTTCCAATTGGTTAGATCAGACTTATTTTGTGTGCAAAGTGTTTTGTAGTTTTGCTCATAAAGTTTCTGATTTTCCCTTAGCAAATAGATTCCTAAGTTTTTTATATTATCAGTAATTATTAGTAGAGCAACCTTGTTTCACTCCTGATATTACTGGGAATGGTTGCAGTTTATCCCCCATTACATATGATGCTTACTGATGGTTTTAAATAGATCCTACTAATTATTTTAAGGAAAAGTCCATTTATTCCTATACTTTCAAGTGTATTTAATGGGAATGGATGTTGGATTTTATCAAATGCTTTTTCTGCATCTATTGAGATGATTATATGGATTTTGTTAGTTTGGTTATTAATATGGCCAATTATACTGATAGTTTTCCTATTATTGACCCAGCCCTGCATTCCTGGTATAAATCCTACTTGATCATGGTATCTTATTTCGGGAATGATATTCTATAGTCTTTTTGCTAATATCTTAGTCAAAATTTTACCATTAATATTCATTAGGGAGATTAGTCTATAATTGTCTTTCTCTGTTTTTAACCTACCTAGTTTAGGTATCAGTACCATGTCTGTGTCATAAAAGGAATTTGGTAGGACTCCTCCATTTCCTATTTTTTCAAATAGTTTATATAGCATTGGGACTAATTATTCTTTAAATGTTTGATAGAACTAATATGTAAATACATCTGGTCCTGGGGATTTTTTCCTAGGGAGTTGATTAATAGATTGTTCTATTTCTTTTTCTGAAATGGGACTATTTAAGCAATTTACTTCCTCCTCTGTTAATCTGGGAAGCCTATATTTTTGGAGATAGTCATCCCTTTCACTTAGGTTATCAAATTTAATGGCATAAAGTTGGGTAAAGTACCTCCTTATTATTTCTCTAATTTCCTCTTCATTGGTGGAAAGTTCTCCCTTTTCATTTTTAAAACTTATAATTTGGTTTTCCTCTCCTTTTTCTAATTAGATTTACCAAAGGTTTATCTATTTTATTGGTTTTTTCATAAAACCAACTCTTAGTTTTATATATTTGTTCAATAGTTTTTTTTTTTTTTTACTTTCAATATTATGAATTTCTCCTTTGAATTTTATAATTTCAAGTTTAGTATTTGATTGGGGATTTTTTATTTGGTCTTTTTCTAGCTTTTTAAGTTGCAAGCCCAATTCATTAATTTTCTCTTTCTCTGTTTCATTAAAGTAAGCCTCTAAGGATATAAAATTTCCCCTTATTACTGCTTTGGCTGCATCCCACAAATTCTGTTATGATGTCTCATTGTTGCCATTATCTTGAGTGAAATTATTAATTGTGTCTATAATTTGCTGTTTCACCCAATCATTCTTTAGTATGAGATTATTTAGTTTCCAATTGCTTTTTGGTCTATTTACCCCTAACTTTTTGTTGAATGAGTTTTTATTGCATCATGATCTGAAAAGAAAGCATTTACTATTGCTGCCTTCCTGCATTTAATTTTGAGGTCTTTATTTCCTAATATATGGTCAATTTTTGGGTAGGTTCCATGAACTGCTGAGAAGAAAGTATACTCCTTTCGTCACCATTCAGTTTTCTCCAAAGATCTATCATACTGAATTTTTTCTAATATTCTATTTACCACTTTAATTTCTTTCTTATTTGTTTTGTGGTGTGATTTATCTAATTCTGAGAGTGCAATATTGAGGTCTCCCACTATTATAGTTTTGCTGTCTATTTCTTCTTGCAACTCTCTTAACTTCTCCTTTAGGAATTTAGATGCTATGCCACTTGGTGCATATATGTTTCATATTGATAATGCTTCATTGTCTATCCTACCCTTTAGCAAGATATAGTTTCCTTCCTTATCTCTTTTAATTAGATCAATTTTTGATTTTGCTTGATCTGAGATAAGGATGACTACCCCTGCTTTTTTGAACTTCACCTGATGCATAATAGATTCTGCTCCATCCTTTTAACTTTACTCTGTATGTATCTCTCTGCTTTAAATGTGTTTCCTGTAAACAACATATTGCAGGAAATTTCCTGATTTTTGATCCAGGCTGATATCCATCTCCCCTTAATGGGAGAGTTTATCCCATTCAAATTTATAGTTAAAATTACTAATTCTGTTTTTCCTGCCATCTTATTATCCCCAGATTATGCTTTTCTTTTTCTTGCCCCCCCAACCTTCTTTCTCATTTTTAAATATATGGTCCCCACTTGTATCATGCCACTCGCCCTCTTTAGGATCCCTCCCTCCAAATGTTGAATCTCTTCCCCTTTCTTGTAACCTTCCCTTATTACTCTTTCCCTTTTCCCTTTTCCTCTCCCCCTGTTTAATGAGGTGAGAGAAGTTTCTCTGTAAACCAAATATGTCAATTATTTTCACTTTGAACCAACTCTGATGAGAGTAAGATTCACATACTGTTCCTCGCTCTCTCTAAAATCCCTCAGATATGATATGTTTCCTTTCCCTCTTTATAGGATGTAGTTTCCTTCTTTTTATCCCCCCTTTTCCTTTTTTCTGACACTATCCTCTTTCTATTTCTACTTCCCTTTTTATGTTATATCATCATCTGGTCTTTATGTTATATCATCAAATCATACATCTGGTCTTTATCTATATCCACAACAGAAATACAGTTCTCAAGAGTTCCTTTTATCTTTTTCTGCTTCTGTTGAGTCTTATGGTTGGAGATCAATTTTTTTGTTTAGATCCGTTTTTTTTTTTTTTTTCCCTTAGCAAACAATTGCAATTCTTCTGTTTCATTAATTGTCCATTTTCTTCAATGGAAGAAAATGCTCAGCTTAGCTGAGTAGTTTATTCTTGAGTGCATTCCAAGTTCTTTTGCCTTTTGGAACATCAGATTCCAGGCCCTTCGATCCTTTAATGTGAGGCAGCCAGATCTTGGGTGATCCTTATTGTGGCACCTTGGTATTAGAATTTTTTTTTTCTGGCTGCTTGTAATATTTTTCCTTAGTATGATTGTTCTGAAATTTGGCTGAAATATTCCTTGGAATTTTTATTTTAGTGTCTTTTTCAGTATGTGTTTGATGAATTCTTTCAATGCCAATTTACCTTCTGATTCTATTACATTTGGCAGTTCTCTTTGATGATTTCCTATAAAATAGTATGTAGGCTCTTTTTTTCATCACAATTTTTGGGAAGTCCAGTAATCCTCAGATTATCTCTCCTAGATCTATTTTCCAGGTCTGTCCTTTTTCCAAGTAGATAGTCCATGTTTTTTTTTCCCCCTAATTTTTTGATTTTTTTTTTTTTTGGTTTTGCTTGACTGATTCTTGATGTTTTCAATGAATCATTGATTTCTATTTGTTCGATTCTGATTTTTAATGAGTTATTTTCTTCTTTCACATTTTTATTCCTTTTTTGTGTATGTTCAATTGAGTTTTTAAGTGAGTTGTTTTGTTCTATGGAAATTTTTTTTCCATTTCACTATTTTTAGTGCATTATTTTCTTTTTTCAATTCACAAATCCTACTTTCTTGAAAATTCTTCATCTTTTCCAATTCACAAATCCTACTTTCCTGGGATTTTTTTTTTACCTTTTCCAATTCACAAATTCTGTTTCCCTGCATTTCCTTGGAATTCTTTCTAATTCACATTTTAGGAAATTGTTACTTTCTTGTATAGCTTCTCTTTCCCTTCCTCATTTTTCTTCTAGCTCTCTTTTAAGATTTTTAACGGTCTCTTCTAAGAGAGCATTATGTGATGGGGGCCAGGTAACATCTGCAGACTGTCTGCTATTAGTCTCCTTGGGGTTGAAAAACTGCTCTATTTCTGTATAGAAAATATTGATCATCCTTTTGATTTTTTTACTCATTTTTTAAAGCCTGTAGGTTCTGCCTTCAGGGCAAGGCAGTTACCAGCTTCCTCTGCAAAGCAGGAATAGATATAAATGGGCTGCAAAAAAGCAGTGAGGTCCAGGAGTGCTTTGGGGAAAAGTCCCCCCATCCCCCCACCAGAAGTGACTCCCATCTGGTTAACACTGGCCGAACTGTGGAAGTGCCCAGTGAAGAACCCTGGTGTGAGGATTAGCAACTGCCCTGAGACTAGAGGCTGAGCAGTGAAAGTGTCACTATTCCAGGCCAAAGCCTACAGTGGGATTGTGGATATTAGCAACTGACCAGCAAATACCAGGGAACAAAAGTATCTTTGCCCCAGGAAGCACAGTCATGCTGTGGAAGTTCTATTGCCCCAGGTTTAGCCCCTCACTGTGCAGATTAGAGGCTATTCCAGGCTGCACCCACCTGCTATGCAGATTTGTAACTGCCCCAAGGAAAAGCTCCATACTGGGGAATGTGGCTGCAGAGCTGTGTTATAGTCTGCACTGAGTCCCTCACTTTTGGTTTTCAGTGGGTATAGCCAAATCTTGTTAGGTTCTGGCATTTTTTAGAGTACTCTCTGCCCTGGCTTTAATTTCTCTGCGAGTTTACTGCTTTGTAATCAAGGCAGAGAAGTCAGCCTATGGTACAGTCACCTCTATAACTTTTCTAGCCACAAAGGTCACCACCTGGTCTGCTCCATAGGTTAGTCTCTCTCTGCCTGCGCTTGTCTGTTCTTGGCCACTCAGAACAAACCTTTCCTGGTGATCTTCCAGATTATCTTTGGCTGGTAAGTTCTTGTGCTTCTAAACTTCATGGGTTTTATCAGTCAAGCACTATTTTTGAGGCTGAATTTAATAATTGGTTGTGAGGGCATGAGAGGAGCTTAGAAAGTCACGTGTGCCTTTTCTGCCATTTTGGCTCTGCCCTGACTTCATCATTTTTAAATTGAGACCTCACTATTTTGTTTCTTTGGGCTTCAATTTACTATGAGAATGAAAAGTGTTAGTCTAATTTGAAATCTAAGGGCTAGCTAGGGAAATAAAGGTGTGAAATTTAAAGATAACAACAACAAGTAAAACAAACAAAAAATCAAGCTCATATATGGCTACTATGAGATTCCTGACTATCATAAAGACGTGTGGGCCATGTATCCCCTAGCTCTATTCCTGCTAATATATTTATTTCAATGACATGATGGAAAGGGGTGATTATGTTGTTCAGTTTATAAACTCTACATTATCATAAGTAGTTTGTGATCTAAGTTTTGGGGAAAGTGATTGTATTGATTTAAATCCTAAACTGAGGGTGGATCAGAATCTTGTGGAAAGTACATTCACAAGCTAAACTCCTATTCAAGATTCTGTTTCCAGCATTCCTATTCCCTCCACTCTGAAAAAAGAAGGTTATAAGGTAACATTCATAGTCTACATATATAGACTCTGAACTCATTCTGCTGTTTCTGTTCAGAAAATAAAGTAGTCAGGAAGTTTATTATCTTTTTTCTGTGAGCAGAAAACAAAATGCATTTTTTTTTGCAATATTCACCATTCTAACATTGATACATCCTAGAGCATTGACAGATCTTAAGTGGGAAAAGGAAACATTCAATATGAATCTTTGTATTGGTGGAAGAGGGGCATAGTAAATTAAAAGTTAGACTGTTTATGCTTCAACAACATTACTTATATTCTGTAATTAATGTCTATGAGTTCACCTTTTAGGAAAAAAAAATTAATTTTGTTTGTTTCCCCCCCCCTTTATCCACAGATTTATTTTACATAAATATTATTGCCCACCCACATAAAAAAAATTTTTGCTGAGAAAGAAAATCTCTCTCTTTCTTTCTCTTTCTCTCTCTCTCTTTTTCTCTCTACCTGTCTCTCTCTTATCTCTCCTTTTTCTTCCTGTCTCTCCTTTCTTTTCTTTTCTTTTTTTTTTTGTCTCCATCTTACTTTGTCTCTCAATTTCCTTTTCTTTTTCTCTGAAACCTCCCTCATTTGTAAGTAAAGAGCAACCTATGAAGAATAAATGAAAAAGTAACTAATTGACAAAGAAATTCTACCATCTGTATGAAAGAAAAAAACCAGTGGTTGAAAATATGGTAGCTGCCTGGGGTACAAGGAATAATTTTAAATGGCTATATTTAAATCCCAGAAAATCACCTGTCCCAGAGAGAATTCTTGAAACTTTTTGAACACCGTACCTTGGCCAAACAACTTTCTCTTAATATACAAATACTGCATCCCATTTGAATTACTCAATATCAGACAGAAAGGCTATTATTGACTTCTGCTGAAATACATATTATTAAAATATTTTACTGTGAGGATATAGTATGTAAAGCATGGAGTAATTACAAAGAGAATAAATAAAAACAATAACCTATGAAAAGGAAAAAGAAGTTTTCAGAGGAGGGACTTCCGGTTAAGATGGCGGAGAGGAGGCTCACAGTTGCATAAGCTCCGCGCTTTCTCTCACTATCCACTTCATTACAAGCCTCTGAATCAATGCTTGACTGAAAAAAACCCACAAATAGTTACCAAGAGAAGCCATCCTTGAGATCCGCCAAGAAAGGTCTGTCTTTACTGGAGGGCTGGGGCGGTTTTAGATCGGGCGCAGGCAGCGGGCAGCGGCAGTGAGAGCACGGGAGCAGAGCTGAGAGGGGGTGGGGAGTGATCGTAGCCGTCTCTGCGGGGAGAGCTTCGCTACAGGTTTGGATACTTTCCTCCAACAGGAAGTCAACAGCCCAGCAGAGAAGCTAAAAACACCGGGGTGAAGAATACAACCCCAAACAGCTGGAGTCTCTCAGGACCTGGCCGCCCCCCCTTACCCCCCTCAGTGACTCAGCACGCTTTGGGATCTCAGAGCGCAGGCGCAGCACAGTCCTGCTAGTGCCTCACTGCTGCCCCCTGCAGTCTGTAGAGGAAGCTCGATAACACACCCAGCCCCTCCCCAAAGAAAGACTCCAGTTTTTTCTGTTTTTCTTTGGTAGTTTGTCTCTGATTAATAGACAGAATGAGCAAGAAGCTGAAGAGGACTTTAACCCTTGACAGCTTCTACACAGATAGAGAGCAGACTCTAAATCCTGAGGAGACTAAAAACAGGCAGTCCCCAGGTGATTCCCCAAAGGAGGAGATCGTCTGTTCCTCAGCACAGATGAACCTCATAGAAGTGATTAAAAAGGCTCTCACAAGGGAGCTAGAAGAAAAATGGGGAAAGCAGAGTGAGGCTTGGCAAAAGGAGAAGGAAGCTTGCGAAAAGGAGAGGGAGGCTTGGCAAAACAGCCTGGAGAAGTCAGTTAAAGAGAGAGTGGATAAAGAAGTAAAATCCTTGAAAAATAGGATTAGTGAACTGGAAACAGAAAACAGCTCTCTAAAAAACAAAATTGGCGAAATGGAAAAAAATTCCACAGAACAAAAGAACTCAATTGGACAATTAGAGAAAGATTTTAAAAAAGTGAGTGAAGAGAATACTTCACTGAAAATCAGAATTGAACAAGTGGAATTGAATGACTCGAGGAGACAAGAAGAATCAGTCAAGCAAATCCAAAAAAATCAAACAATGGAGAAAAATGTGAAATACCTTCTGGGGAAGACAACAGACCTGGAAAACAGATCCAGGAGAGACAATCTGAGAATCATTGGACTCCCAGAAAAACATGATGAAAAAAAGAGCCTGGACGCTGTCTTCCAGGAAATTATCAAAGAGAACTGCCCAGAAGTCATAGGAACAGAGGAAAAAATAAACATTGAAAGGATTCATCGATCACCCACTGAAAGGGATCCTAAAATCAAAACACCAAGGAATATAGTGGCCAAATGCCAGAACCCTCAGATGAAAGAAAAAATATTGCAAGCGGCTAGAAAAACCCAATTCAAGTATCAAGGAGCCACAATAAGGATCACCCAGGATCTGGCAGCATCCACATTAAAAGATCGAAGGGCCTGGAATATGATATTCCGAAAGGCTAAGGAACTTGGTATGCAACCAAAAATAACTTACCCAGCGAGAATGAGCATCTTTTTCCAGGGAAGAAGATGGACATTCAACGAAGTAAGCGAATTTCATCTATTTCTGATGAAAAAACCAGAACTTAACAAAAAGTTTGATCTACAAATATAGAACTCAAGAGAAATCTAAAAAGGTTAAGATTAATCTTGGGAACTATATTTTGACTATATAGATGTATAAAGAATACATGTATACCTTGTTCTAGAAATTGATGTGGAAAGGACATTGTACCAGAAAAAGGGTAAAGTGGGGGTAGTACATCTCATGAAGAGGCATAGGAAACCTATTATATCTGAGAGAAAGAATGGAGGGGGATGAATATAGTGGGTATCTTACTGCCTTCAGAATTGGCTTTAAGTGAAAAATCTTAAGACATATTCAATCTATGGTGAAACTTCTCCCATCTCATTGAAAAGTGAGAAGGGAAAAGTGGAAAGGGAAGGAATAAGCTAAGCGGAAGGGAATACGGGAACTGGGAGGGAAAGGGGTAAGATAGGGGGAGGAACTCTAAGGCGGGGGGAGGGACACTAAAAAGGGAGGGCTGTGAGAAGCAAGGGGTGCTCATAAGCTTAATACTTGGAAGGGGGGGAAAGGGGAAAGAAGGGAGGAAAGCATAAACCGGGGTTAACAAGATGGCAAGTAATACAGAATTGGTCATTCTAACCATAAACGTGAATGGGGTAAACTCCCCCATAAAGAGGAAGCGGTTAGCAGAATGGATTAAAAGCCAGAATCCTACAATATGTTGTTTACAGGAAACACACCTGAAGCAGGGAGATACATGCAGGTTAAAGGTAAAAGGTTGGAGCAAAATCTACTATGCTTCAGGTGAAGTCAAAAAAGCAGGGGTAGCCATCCTGATCTCAGATCAAGCTAAAGCAAAAATTGACCTAATTAAAAGAGATAAGGAAGGACACTATATCTTGCTAAAGGGTAGCATGGATAATGAAGCACTATCTATATTAAACATATATGCACCAAGTGGGGTAGCATCTAAATTCTTAAAAGAGAAACTAAGAGAGCTGCAAGAAGAAATAGACAGTAAAACTATAATAGTGGGAGATCTTAACCTTGCACTCTCAGAATTAGATAAATCAAACCAGAAAATAAATAAGAAAGAAGTCAAAGAGGTAAACAGAATACTAGAAAAGCTAGATATGATAGATCTCTGGAGAAAATGTAATGGAGACAGAAAGGAATACACTTTCTTTTCAGCAGTTCATGGAACCTATACAAAAATTGACCATATATTAGGACATAAAAACCTCAAACTCAAATGTAGTAAGGCAGAAATAGTAAATGCATCCTTTTCAGACCACGATGCAATGAAAATTACATTCAACAAAAAAGCAGGGGGAAGTAGACCAAAAAATAATTGGAAACTAAATAATCTCATACTAAAGAATGATTGGGTAAAACAGCAAATCATAGACATAATTAATAACTTCACCCAAGAAAACGATAATAATGAGACATCATACCAAAATGTATGGGATGCAGCCAAAGCGGTAATAAGGGGAAATTTAATATCTCTAGAGGCCTATTTGTATAAAATAGAGAAAGAGAAGGTCAATGAATTGGGTTTGCAATTAAAAATGCTAGAAAAGGAACAAATTAAAAACCCCCAGTCAAACACTAAACTTGAAATTCTAAAAGTAAAAGGTGAGATCAATAAAATTGAAAGTAAAAAAACTATTGAATTGATTAATAAAACTAAGAGTTGGTTCTATGAAAAAACCAACAAAATAGACAAACCCTTAGTAAATCTGATTAAAAAAAGGAAAGAGGAAAATCAAATTGTTAGTCTTAAAAATGAAAAGGGAGAACTCACCACTAACGAAGAGGAAATTAGAGCAATAATTAGGAGTTACTTTGCCCAACTTTATGCCAATAAATTCGACAACTTAAATGAAATAGAAAAATACCTCCAAAAATACAGCTTGCCCAAACTAACAGAGGAAGAAGTAAATATCCTAAACAGTCCCATCTCACAAAAAGAAATAGAACAAACTATCAATCAACTCCCTAAGAAAAAATCCCCAGGACCAGATGGATTTACATGTGAATTCTACCAAACATTTAAAGAACAATTAACTCCAATGTTATATAAACTATTTGAAAAAATAGGGATTGAAGGAGTCCTACCAAACTCCTTTTATGACACAGATATGGTACTGATACCTAAACCAGGTAGGCTGAAAACAGAGAAAGAAAATTATAGACCAATCTCCCTAATGAATATTGATGCTAAAATCTTAAATAAAATATTAGCAAAAAGATTACAGAAAATTGTCACCAGGATAATACACTATGACCAAGTAGGATTTATACCAGGAATGCAGGGCTGGTTCAATATTAGGAAAACTATTAGCATAATTGACTATATCAATAACCAAACAAACAAAAACCACATGATCATCTCAATAGATGCAGAAAAAGCATTTGATAAAATCCAACATCCATTCCTAATAAAAACACTTGAGAGCATAGGAATAAATGGACTTTTCCTTAAAATAGTCAGGAGCATATATTTAAAACCATCAGTAAGCATCATATGCAATGGGGAAAAACTGGAACCTTTCCCAGTAAGATCTGGAGTGAAGCAAGGTTGCCCACTATCACCATTATTATTTAATATCGTATTAGAAACACTAGCCTCGGCAATAAGAGTCGAGAAAGATATAAAAGGAATTAGAGTAGGCAATGAGGAAACCAAACTATCACTCTTTGCAGATGATATGATGGTATACCTAGAGAACCCCAGAGATTCTACCAAAAAGCTATTGGAAATAATTCATAATTTTAGCAAAGTAGCTGGCTACAAAATAAATCCCCATAAATCCTCAGCATTTTTATACATCACCAACAAAACCCAACAGCAAGAGATACAAAGAGAAATTCCATTCAGAATAACTGTTGATACCATAAAATATTTGGGAATCTATCTACCAAAGGAAAGTCAGGAATTATATGAGCAAAATTATAAAAAAGTCTCCACACAAATAAAGTCAGACTTAAATAATTGGAAAAATATTAAGTGCTCTTGGATTGGCCGAGCGAACATAATAAAGATGACAATACTCCCTAAACTAATCTATTTATTTAGTGCTATACCAATCAGACTTCCAAGAAAATATTTTATTGATCTAGAAAAAATAACAACAAAATTCATATGGAACAATAAAAAGTCGAGAATCTCAAGGGAACTAATGAAAAAAAAATCAAATGAAGGTGGCCTAGCTGTACCTGATCTAAAATTATATTATAAAGCAGCAGTCACCAAAACCATTTGGTATTGGCTAAGAAATAGATTAGTGGATCAGTGGAAAAGGCTAGGCTCACAAGACAGAATAGTCAATTATAGCAATCTAGTGTTTGACAAACCCAAAGCCCCTAACTTTTGGGAAAAGAATTCATTATTTGATAAAAACTGCTGGGATAATTGGAAATTAGTATGGCAGAAATTAGGCATGGACCCACACTTAACACCATATACCAAGATAAGATCAAAATGGGTCTATGACCTAGGCATAAAAAACGAGATTATAAATAAATTAGAGGAACATAGAATAGTTTATCTCTCAGACTTGTGGAGGAGAAAGAAATTTGTGACCAAAGATGAACTAGAGACCATTACTGATCACAGAATAGAAAATTTCCATTACATCAAATTAAAAAGCCTTTGTACAAATAAAACTAATGCAAACAAGATTAGAAGGGAAGCAACAAACTGGGAAAACATTTTCACAGTTAAAGGTTCTGATAAAGGCCTCATTTCCAAAATATATAGAGAACTGACTCAAATTTATAAGAAATCAAGCCATTCTCCAATTGATAAATGGTCAAAGGATATGAACAGACAATTTTCAGAGGATGAGATTGAAACTATTACCACTCATATGAAAGAGTGTTCCAAATCATTATTGATCAGAGAAATGCAAATTAAGACAACTCTGAGATACCACTACACACCTGTCAGATTGGCTAAGATGACAGGAAAAAATAATGATGAATGTTGGAGGGGATGCGGGAAAACTGGGACACTAATGCATTGTTGGTGGAGTTGTGAACGAATCCAACCATTCTGGAGAGCAATCTGGAATTATGCCCAAAAAATTATCAAAATGTGCATATCCTTTGATCCAGCAGTGTTTCTATTGGGCTTATATCCCAAAGAAATACTAAAGAAGGGAAAGGGACCTGTATGTGCCAAAATGTTTGTAGCAGCCCTGTTTGTAGTGGCTAAAAACTGGAAAATGAATGGATGCCCATCAATTGGAGAATGGCTGGGTAAATTGTGGTATATGAATGTTATGGAATATTATTGTTCTGTAAGAAATGACCAGCAGGATGAATACAGAGAGGCTTGGAGAGACCTACATGAACTGACGCTAAGTGAAATGAGCAGAACCAGGAGATCATTATACACTTCGACAACGATATTGTATGAGGACATATTTTGATGGAAGTGGATTTCTTTGACAAAGAGACCTGAGTTTCAATTGATAAATGACGGACAAAAGCAGCTACACCCAAAGAAAGAACACTGGGAAACGAATGTGAACTATCTGCATTTTTGTTTTTCTTCCCGGATTATTTATACCTTCTGAATCCAATTCTCCCTACGCAACAAGAGAACTGTTCGGTTCTGCAAACATATATTGTATCTAGGATATACTGCAACATATCCAACATATAAAGGACTGCTTGCCATCTAGGGGAGGGGGTGGAGGGAGGGAGGGGAAAAAAAAATCGGAACAGAAATGAGTGTCAATATAATGTAATTATTAAATAAAAAATTTAAAAAAAAATAAAGTAGAGGATTTAAAAAAAAAAAAAGAAGTTTTCAGAGGATGTAGAACTTGAATTAAGCTTGAAAGAAGAAGATTCCCAAAGGTGAGGATAAAAAGGAAGCACAGTTCTTGTATGGGAATAAAGTATGTGAATGCAGAGAGATGAACAATATATGTCAAATAAACACACACATAGCAATCCACTTTGTCTGCATCACAGAACAGATTAAGAGAAGGGATTGTGAGATAAAACCAGAAAGTCCATGTTAGAGCTATGTTATAGAGCTATCCCACTAAGGAAGTTTTACTTTATCTTAGGTGCAACAAGGAACCATTGATATTTCCTGAGCAATAGAGAGCCATTGAAAGATCTGAGCTGGAAAATCAGTATTTCATAGTCTGGAAACTCATTCATGTAGGGGGAAAAGAATAGATAAGACTTATAGTCTTTAAAAACCCAACATTTTAATGGGAGGTATAATTCATAAAAAGAAAGTTTATTTCCTATCATTTTGAAAAGATGATCAAATTTAATGAATCTTTAATTGCCCGTCAGAAGCACAAATCCTTGCATCCAACCAATGTGCTCTATGTCCCTTCCTTTGTTTCAAACCCACCTGCCTTCTGTCTGCCCTACATTATTTCTGTCTTCTTCCCTTATCCTACCCTTTTCCTGTAGTGTTTCTGCCCCCTTTGCATTCCCCTTTCTCCTACTTTTTTATATGGTAAGATAAATTTCTATACACAAGTGAGTGATTAAGTTATTTCATTTAAGCCAAAGCCAATGAGTTTAAACTTCAGACAATGTTCATTCCCCCCTCCCCTCTTTCTCTTGTGATAAGTCTTTTGTGCCACTTCACGTGATTAATTTTCACATTGTATCTCTCCTCTTCTCCAGTACAATTCTTTTTCCATCTCTTATTGTCTTTTTCTTTGATATCCTCACATCAAAGTTCATTCACAACCACACTCTTCATCCATCTTTACCTCCTCTAACTGCCTCAATAACAAATATAATTTTCTTGAGAATTATATACATGTACATAAACACCCTGTATCAAGATAAGGTGGAAAAGGGTTCATGATTTAGATATAAAGAGTGATACTGAAAGCGAATTAGAAGAAGAAAGGATAGTCTACCTCTCAGATCTGTGAAGAAGAAAGGAGTTTGTGGACACAGAAGAGATGGAGTACATCATGGAATACAAAATGGATAATTTTGATTATATTAAGTTAGAAAGTTTTTATACAAACAAATCAAAAATAGTCACTATCAGAAGAGAAACAGAAAACTGGGGGCAAAATCTTTACATCCATGGGTTCTGATAAAGGCTGCATTACTAAAAAATATTTAGAGATTAGGCTCAAATTTGTAAGAATAAAAATCATTCTCCAATTGATAAATGGTCAAAAATATGAACAGGCAATTTTCAGATGAAAAAATTAAACGATTTGTAGCCATATGGAAAAGTGTTCGAAATCACTGTTGATTAGAGAAATGCAAATTAAGACAACTCTGAAGTATCACTACACATTTCTTAGCTTGGTGAAGGTAACAGGAAAAGATAATGCTGAATGTTGGAGGGCATGTGGGAAAACTGTATTGCTACTACATTGTTGGTGGAGTTGTGAACTGATGCAACCATTTTGGAGAGCAATTTGGAATTATGCCCAATGGGTTATCAAACTTTCCATAACCTTTGAATAAAAAGTTTCTCTACTGAGCCTGTATCCCAAAGAGACCATAACAAAGGAACAAGTACCCACATGTGTAAAAATGATTGCAGCAGCCCTTTTTAAAATGTCAAGGAACTGGAAATTGAATGACTTCCTATCAATTAGAGATTGTCTGAATAAGTTATGGTATATATTTTTAATGTTATGGAATATTATTGTTTACAAAGAAAGGATCAGTAGAATGCTTTCAGAGAGGCCTGGTGAGACTTACATGAACTGATGCTAAGTGAAATGAGCGAACCAGGCAATCATTATGAAGCTCAATTCTGAAGGATGCAGTTCTCTTCAACAATGAGATGATTCAAGTCAATTCCAATGGTCTTGTGATGAAGAGAGCCATTTGCAACTAGAGAAAGGACTGTGGTAACTAAGTATGGATCACAACATAGTATTTTCACTCTTTTTGTTGTTGTTTGCTTGCATTTTGTTTTTTCTCAGTTTTTTCTTTTTTTGATCTGATTTTTCTTGTGTGGGAAAATAATTTTGGAAATATGTATAGAAGAATTGGACATGTTTAACATATATTTTATTACTTGCCACCTAGGAAAGGGAGTGTGAAAAAGGGATGGAAAATTAAAACACAAGAGTTTACAAGGGTGAATATTAAAGATAATGCATATATTCTGAAAATAAAATGCTTTAACTAAAAAAAAAAGCACATTTAGGTAATATTTGAATGCCTCAAGAAAACTATAACACACATTAAAGTGACAATTAGGAAAGAGTTAAGATCAGTGAAGAAAATAGAGTGCTAAAAACAGGGTTAAAAATAACAAAAATCTTGAAAAAAATGGTTCCATGATGGAAATATTCTGTAAAGAGATGGCAGAGAGTAGCCCATTTAGAATACAAAAAAAAAGTAAATGGAAGGATAATGGGGTTGGGTGAGAAAAAAAGATTAAAAGACATAACTTCTTTATAAAACAAAATTATGGACTTCAAAGACAGCATGTCAACATACATCATAAGAATCACAGTTCCTCAAGAACATGACAAGTTAGAAAAATGTATCATAAAACATAAAGCAATAAAGATGAGATGGTGGAAATTTTAAAAATAAAAATTAAAAAAAACACAACAAGACTCAAGGGCATCTGGGGGGCAAAACCAAGATGGTGAAGAGGATGCACATTTCTTTCTGACCTTCTCCTACAACCCCCAGACTAATTGGTAAATCCAGTCTCTGAATTAGAGTTGAGCTGGCAGAATCCAGTCCAGAATGTTGGGAGTGAAACAAATTACCAGCAGAAGATAATTTTGAAGATTACAAGAAAAGGTCTGTTTCAATCAGAAATAGAGGGAGGAAGGCCAAGTGCAAGAAGGCGAGCATAGACGCCAATACAGATAATACAGACAGGGCAGTGTGGACTCCTTGGGGTGCTGCAGACTATGAGCGGTGGAGAATCTACAGGGAGGAATCTACAACAGTGTTGGCTACTCTGCTCTGGCTACAAACACAATAAGTATTACCGAGGATCTAGCAGCTTCCACTTTAAAGGATTGAAGGGCCTGGAATCTGATATTCTGAAAGCCAAAGGACTTTGGAATGCAGCCAAGAATGTATTACCCTGATAAACTGAGCATTTTATTTCAGGGAAGAAGGTAGACATTCAAAGAAACAGGTAAATTCCATTTATTTCTGATGAGAAGACCAGAATTAAACCAAAAAAAAATGATCTCCAAATACAGAACTGTATTCAGGAGAAGCATAAAAAGGTAAAAAGAAAAGAACTCTTAAGAACTGTATTTCTGATATAGGTATATATAGAGAGTACATATGTAATCTGATTTTACTGTTATAAAAAAGAAACTAGAGGTGGAAAAGAGATTGTATAGGAAAAAAGGGGGAAGTGGAGGTAAAAAGAGGGAAATTAGAACTCAGGGAGGGTCAAAGAAAACCTATTATAATTTAGGGAAAGAAGGGAGGGTGAAGAACATTGTGTGACTCTTACTCGCATCAGATTTGGCTTAAAGAAAAATATCAGACATATATATTTTCACCAAGAAACTTTACTCACCATATAGAACAGTTGAAAGGGAAAGGGAAAAAGGGAAGAGGTAGGCTAAATAGAAGAGAAAATAGAAATAGTAAGGGAAAAGTATAAGAAAGGGGGAAAGTCTCTAAAGAGGGAGGGATGTTTGAGGCAAATAGTCTCATAAGTAAAATACTGGGGAGGAAGGAAAGGAGAAAAGGAAAGAGAAAACTATAATTTGGGGTTAATAAGATGGCAGGAAATAGAGAATTAGTAGTATTAACCATAAATGTGAATGGAATGAGTTCTCTCATAAAGCCTGGTAGCAGACTGGATTAAAAAACAGAATTGTACAATAAGTTGTTGAAGAAAACACATTTAAAGCAGAACAATACATACAGAATAAATGTAAAAGGCTGTAAACAGGATCTATTATGCTTCAGGTAAAGAAAAAAAAACAGGGATAGCCATTCTAATCTCAGATAAAGAAAAAGCAAAAAATTGATTTAGTTAAAAGAGATAAGTAAGGGAACTATATCTTCCTAAAGGGTACCATAGATAATGAAGCAATATCAGTATTAAACATATATGCATTAAGTGGTGTAGCATCTAAATTCCTAAAGGAGAAGTTAAGAGAGTTTCAAGAAGAAATAGACAGCAAAACTATAATAGTGGAATTTCTCAAGCTTGCTTTCTCAGAGCAAGATAAATCAACCCACAAAATAAATAAGAAAGAAGTTAAGGAGGCAAACAGAATTTTAGAAGTTAAGTATGATAGATCTTTGGGGAAAATTGAATGGAGACAGAAAAGTATACACTTTTTTTTTTCTTGGCACTTCATGGAACCTATACAAAAAAAAAATTACCATATGCAGAAAGACAGAAATAGCAAATGCATTTTAAAAGATCATCATGGTGCAATAAAAATTACTCCTAATAAAAAGCCAGGGGAAAATAGACAAAAAGTAATTGGAAACTAAATAATCACATCCTAAAGAATTAATGGGTAAAACAGCAAATCATAGACAGAATCAATAATTTCATGCAAAAGAAGGACAATAATGAGGCAACATTCTAAAATTTGTGGGATTCAGCCAAAGTTGCAATTAGGGGAAAATTTACATCTCTAGATGCTTATTTCAATAAAATAGAGAAAGAGAAGATGAATGAATTGGACTTGCAACTAAAAAAGATAGAAAATGAATAAATTAAAATCCCCCAATGAAATACCAAACTTGAAATTCTAAAAGTAAAAGGAGAGATTAATAAAATTGAAAGTAAAAAAAAAAAAACTGAATTAATAAATAAAAGTAAGAGTTGGTTTCACAAAAAGACCAATAAATTAAATAAACCTTTAATTAATTTGATTAGGAAAAGGAAAGAGGAAAATCAAATTGTTAGTTTTAAAAATAAAATGGGAGAACTTTACACCAATGAACAGGAAATTAGAGCAATAATTAGGAGCTATTCTGCCCAAGTTTATGCCAATAAATTTGATAACCTAAATGAAATGGAATACCTACAAAATATAGATTGCTCAGGTTAACAGAAGAGAAATTAAATTATTTAAATAGTCCCATTGTAGAAAAAAGAAATAGAACAAGCTATTAATCAACTCCCTAAGAAAAAATTCCCAGGATCAGATGGATTTACATGTGAATTTTACCAAACAGTTAAAGAATAATTAACTCGAATAATATATAAGCTATTGGAAAAAGTAGGGAATGAAGGACTCCTACCTAATTCCTTTTATGACACAGACATGGTACCAATACCAAAACCAGGTAGGACAAAAACAGAGAAAGAAAATTATAGACCAATCTCCCTAATGAATATTGATGTAAAAATTGTAAATAAAATATTAGCAAAGATTACAAAAAATCATCCTCAGAAAAATACAACATGACCAAGGAGGATTTATACCAGGAATTCAGGATTGGTTCAATATTAGGAAAACTATTAGCATAATTAACTTTATCAGTAACTAAATAAACAAAAAAAATGATTATCTCAATAGATGCAGAAAAAAGTATTTGATAAAATCCAACACCCATCCCTATTAAAAAAACACTTGAGAATATAGAAATACATAGACTTTTCCTTCAAATAGTCAGTAACATCTATTTAAAGTCATGAGTAAGCATTATTTTTAATGGGGATAAACTTGAAACATTCCCAATAAGATCTGGGGTGAAAAAAGCTTGCCCACTATCACCATTACTATTCAATATTGTATAAGAAATGCTAGCTTCAGCAATAAAAGAAGAAAAGGAGATTAAAATAATTAGTAGGTAAGGATGAAACTAACTTATTACTCTTTGAAGATGATAAGATGGTATACTTAGAGAACTCCAGAGAGTCAACTAAAAGCTATTAGAAATAATCCACAACTATAGCAAAGTTGTAAGATACAAAATAAGTCCACATAAATCATCAGGATTTTTATACATCAATAACAAAATCCAACAGCAAGAGATATAAAGAGAAATTTCATTTAAAATAACTGTCTTCCAAGGGAAAGTTAGGAATTATATGAGCAAAACTACAAAACTATAAAGCACTTTCCACAGAAATAAAATCAGATCTACACAACTGGAAAAATATCAAGTACTCTAGGATAGGTCAAGCAAATATAATAAAGATGAAAATAGGTAATGATGAATGTTGGTGGATATGTGGGAAAACTGGAATACTGATACATTGTTTGTGGATCTGTGAATGGATCCAACCATTCTGGAGAGCAATCTGGAACTTGCTCAAAAAGGCATCAAACTGTGCATACCCTTTTTCCCAGAGTGTTTCTACTTGGCCTGTATCCCAAAGAGATCTTAAAGGAAGGAAAAGGTTCCAAATGCGCAAACATGAGGCAGTCTTTTTCGTAGTGATAAGAAACTGAAAACTCAATGGATGCTCATCAATTGGAATATAGCTGAGTAAGTTATAGTATATAAATGTTATGGAATATTATTGTTCTGAAAGAAATGACCAGCAGGATGAATTGAGAGAGGCCTGGAGAGTCTTGCATGAACTGATGCTAAGTGAAATGTTGAAGAACCAGAAGCTCATTATACACTACAACAGCAAGATTACACAATGATTAATTCTGATGTATGGGGCTCTCTTCAACAATGAGATGATTCAAACAAGTTCCAATTGTTCAGTTATGAAAAGAAGCCATCTACACCCAACGAGAGGCCTGTGAGATTTGAGTGTGGACCACAACATAGCATTTTCATTCTTTTGTTGTTGTTTGCTTGCATTTTGTTTTCAGTTTTTTTTTTCATTCTTGATCTGATTTTTCTTGTGCAGTAAGATAATTGTATAAATATATTTACCCATATTAGATTTAACATATATTTTACCCTATTTAACTTGTATTATCCTTCCTGCCATCTAGGGGAGAGAGAGAAGGGAAAGGAGATAATTTGGAACAGAAGGCTTTTCAATGGTCAGTGTTGAAATATTACTAGTGCATATGTTTTGTAAATAAAAATTTTTCATTAAAAAAAGAATCAAGGTCATCAATAGATTTATATTAGAAAAATAAAGTAACAAAAAGCTGACTCCTATATTTCAAATTCTAATACAAATAGTGGTTAAATTGAACTCACTTTCATTGATCAGAAATCATATCTTCCTTTGGCTATTAAAAAAAGACTTTCAAATATGGACACTGATAATTAAAAAATTAAATGGTTTTTCTGGAGTTATTCTAGTTTGAAGAAGGGAATGAGAAATGCATTCTAAAAATTAATGTGACCACAAGTAATATACCTTGAAAATCTGAGCCTCATTAGCAATGAAAAATATGGATGTTTATCACAAAGGAAACATTTTAGGTGCTGGTTGGGGATTGTCCATTTATATGAATACATAATCAGTTAGAAATTCCAATATTGGTATTAGAAAAGAATCATAATCAAACTCCATTCCCTACCTTGTTCTTCAAGCTTTGGGGATTGAATTCAATTCAAGGTCAAATCATATATGTCATTTGTTTCCTTCCCTAGTCTTTTTTTTTTTTTGTTGTTGTTAATTATTAAAATATCTTGTTTTCACATAACTTAAATTTCTCTACACATTCCTTTCTTCATTCTTCCAGACAGATATTACCAGTAGCAGTTTTTTAAAAGAGAAAATCAGCAAAAGTGATAAAAAGAAGAGTAATAGACTTCTATAGAACATCCTATATGTACATGGGAATGGAAATAACTGTATTTCTGTGAAAGGGGAAAGCTTGACAACATTTTATTTTAAATAAATTTTATTTTATTTATTTTGTTTTTATATAAATACATCTTTCTCTTATTCTCTGCCCCCTTAAGGACTATACCACATGACAAAAAAAAATAATGAAAAGAAAAAGAAGAACAAAAGCAAACCTGTTCAATATATTAAAATAGTAAAATTATATGAATATTTCACATTTTGGGACCCTACAACTCTTTCAAAGTAGAGGCAAGAAGCACACACACACACACACACACACACACACACACTGGTATAACCATTTTGTGTACATTGAAACTTGTTTTTAATCAATTACTTCTTTGGACTTATGCAAAACTGTGGAATCTCTGAGGCAAAAAATATTTCTGAGTTGGTTCCCAAAATGACTATATTAATTCCTAGTCCAGCAACAATGTATAAGTGAGCACAAGTTTTCAACAGTATTTCACTAATAGTTTATATATTCAATATTTCCATATATTTTGCATTCTGAGTGTACACAAAATCTTGAGTTTGTTTTGATTTATATTTCCTTTAATTTATTCACTTCAAGTATTATTTCATGTAGTTGTCAATAATAGTTTGCACTTCTTTTAAAATTGTCCACATCCTTTCATGACACATATAAGGGTTTTGACTTTTAAACTTTTTTCTATTAGGAAACTATGTATTTTGAATATGAATAATTTTTTTCTGAGAATTTTGATACAAAGATTATGTTTTCTTCCATTTTGATCATTTACCTCTCTTCCTAGAAATATTAATTTTATTTATCTAGAATTTATATTAACTGACTCTCTAGTGCCACAGTATCTTAAATTTTTAACAATTCCATTAATTCCCTCATTCTCTAACTTCCCTATACAAACTAATTCATATAATTTTTACTCTATTTTCATACTTTTGTTCTTTTCATTGATTCACACTTGCTTAATTTTTTTTAAAAGAGACAAATCTGAGATTTATATGATAATTTCCTAATAATTAGAGCTTGCAAACATTAGTTCAGACTATCTTGGGAGATGGTGGATTCTCCTTTCCTGAAAATCTTTAAGGTAAGTTTGGATGACCACTTGTAAGGTATGTTGTAAATTAAATTCTTGCTCAAGTATGGGTGATCTAAGAGTGGTCTAGATTGTATGTTTGATAAACCTCTCAACTCTGAAATTCTGCCATTCTGTAATACTTCTGAAACACTATTTCTTATTTTTTATATATATAACCAGTAAAGAACTAGGTTCTACAAAGATACTTCTAACACCAGGATAACAATAATGTCTTTTCCTTCCTTTGCATCAACTCCCCCCAATGGGAGGTAGAATGGAAAGTGGATGGTGAATAAATATGTAGTATATTTAAGTGAGACAAGACACTTCAAATAGAAAATTATCACAGATTCCCAGGATACATGTTAAATTTTAAGATGTTCAAATAGCATTTTGTTGTTGTTGTTGTTGTTGTTGTTGTTGTTGTTGTTGTTGTTGTTGTTTTCTGAGGCAATTGGGATTAAGTTGCCCAGGGTCACACAGCTAGGAAGTGTTATATGTCTGAGACCAGATTTGAACTCAGGTCACGCTGAATACAAGGCTTGTGCTTAGTACTTTGATTTTTTAAAAGCATTTTTTTAAAGTTCAGAGCATTCACCTCTGCCTTACATATACACACAAGCATCATCTACATGTTCATGAAATGTTTTGCCTATGGTTTTTCATGTCTTTTTTTCTTTTGTCATGTTTTTCTCTTTATTATGCTTATTTCTTATGATTTTGTCATTGTCCAAATGCTGGTCTTTTATGTCTCAGTCTTTTATGTCTCAGTCCTTACCTCTAAATTTTTTTCTTTGCTACTGACATTTTTTTTCAAGAATCCCTTCTATCGTCTTTATCCTTATGAACCTCACTATTTTTTTTAATTTATTACTTTTTCTTTAAGGATTTTCCACTATTATAATTTTTCTTCTGTATTTATTTCTGTATTTATGACAGAAAATTCATTCTGTCACCTTTTGCTAAGTTGTTGCTATATGCTGCTACAGAGGAACTCCAGTTTTCTCTTACCTCTCCCAAAAAATGTTTCTTTGGAGCCTTCCCCTCATAAACTGAGGTAAGACCTTATTCATCTTCCCACCTTGGAGCAAGTTAGATGCTGATCTAAGCTTTCAGACTCCCATGTTAGATTCTGCGGTTATTGAACTTGAAAACTAAAGACCTCTATGTGGAAGGTGAAAGTGACGTAGCTTCTGCTAATTATGAATGATTCTGCAGCTAATAAAGACTAAAATGATCTTATATGCAAAGTGTAGGAGACCAAGTCCCTAGATATTTGTGGTACAAGATTTCAAACTTGATTCATTGAATGTGCTGAAACCAACATAAAGAGTTAGCATTGTGATGGAAATGTCTGATGTTATATTGAAGTTATTGGCACAAATCAGAAAATGAGTAATATGATCAATGGTCACCATAATATATGTGAAGATGAGTAAGTCTTAGTGGTGGGATAAGGTAAGGGTATGTTCAAGTATAGATATCTGATCCAAAGATAGAACCCCAAGAAACTGTGAAGGAACACTGATTTGTGAAGAAAGTGGGTGTTGAGGAAATATGTAAGGTAATTCTTTTAGTCTGAGGTTATCTTGTGTCTTCTCATCCCCAAATTTTATTATCTAAGGAGCAATGAACACAGAACTCTGTCACATTGTGTATAATATATGTATATATGCATATATAATGCATATATATGTACATATAAATACATGCATTTATGTGTATATATGTGTCTTTTCAAACATATAGGTGTGTACCATCTTCTCTCCTTTGACATTGAAACTATCCTCACTTGCATGATTTGATTGTTCTACTTGACTCCAGTTTCTTTCTATTCCATTTCTCCACTCAGTTATAAAATCAGTTTTCAATCAACTCCCTTGACTCCATATTACTTTTGGGATCAATTATGCAAAGTTCTTCATATCTAGGTTTCTTGATACCTTTTCATTCTTTTTGCACCTCATTCCTTGCCTCATACTCTGAGATCTTGTGACATTGCACCCTTTACTGTTCCTAAGACAAGACACTTCATCTCCTAACTCCTTGAAATTTTACAAGATGTGTCTCCAACTTCTGGGGGCAAGATGGCAGAGATGAAATGCATTTCTTTCTGACCTTCTTTAAAACCTTCACAATAATTACAAAATCCAGCCTCTGAATTACCTCTGGATTGGCAGAACCCACAAATATTGGGAGTGCAAGAAATCATCAGCTGAATATAATTTCAAAGATCACCAAAAAAGGTCTGTTTCAATTGAAAATGGGAAGGAGGCAGCTAGGGCAAACAGTACAAACACCAGCAGAGATAGCTCAGTGTCCTGGGGCAGAGAATTTGCCAGAAGAAACAGACCAGAAAAGATCTGTTTCAATCAGAAACAGGAGAGAGGCAGTGAAACATAAACAGCTAACAACACACACCAATACAGATAGAGCAGGGCCCCAGGGCAGAACAGTCTCTCTCTCTCTCTTTCTTTTTTTTTTTTTTCTTTCTTTGTACATAATTTGTAATTTCTTTTTTTTTTTATTTAATAATTACTTTATATTGACAGAATCCATGCCAGGGTAATTTTTTTACAACATTATCCCTTGTGCTCGTTTCTGTTCCGATTTTTCTCCTCCCTCCCTCCACCCCCTCCCATAGATGGCAAGCAGTCCTATATATGTTGGATATGTTGCAGTATATCCTAGATACAATATATGTTTGCAGAACCGAACAGTTCTCTTGTTGCACAGGGAGAATTGGATTCAGAAGGTAAAAATAACCTGGGAAGAAAAACAAAAATGCAGATAGTTCACATTCATTTCCCAGTGTTCTTTCTTTGGGTGTAGCTGCTTCTGTCTGTCATTTATCAATTGAAACTCAGTTAGGTCTCTTTGTCAAAGAAATCCACTTCCATCAAAATATGTCCTCATACAATATCGTTGTCGAAGTGTATAATGATCTCCTGGTTCTGCTCATTTCACTTAGCATCAGTTCATGTAAGTCTCGCCAGTCCTCTCTGTATTCATCCTGCTGGTCATTTCTTACAGAACAATAATATTCCATAACATTCATATACCACAATTTACCCAGCCATTCTCCAATTGATGGGCATCCATTCATTTTCCAGTTTCTAGCCACTACAAACAGGGCTGCTACAAACATTTTGGCACATACAGGTCCCTTTCCCTTCTTTAGTATTTCTTTGGGATATAAGCCCAATAGAAACACTGCTGGATCAAAGGGTATGCACAATTTGATAACTTTTTGGGTATAATTCCATATTGCTCTACAGAATGGTTGGATTCATTCACAACTCCACCAACAATGCATCAGTGTCCCAGTTTTCCCGTATCCCCTCCAACATTCATCATTATTTTTTCCTGTCATCTTAGCCAATCTGACAGGTGTGTAGTGGTATCTCAGAGTTGTCTTAATTTGCATTTCTCTGAGGCAGAACAGTCTCAATGCAGTGACCTCCTCCATGGGGCAGGGAGTTTGCACGAGGAAGCAGACCAGAGAAGGTCTGCTTCAGTTAGAAGTGGGAGAGAGACAGTGAGGCCCGGGCAGCTGACAACAAACACTAACACAGACAGCTCAGAGTCTGGGAACAGTGCAGTCTCATAGTTCCTGAGCAGACTCCAACCACAAACACCAGGGCAGATAGCACAAAGCCCCGAGGCATTGTTAATGACTCCATGTGGCAGAGTCAATACCAGGAGTGAATCAGCACTGACCCAGTGCAGCTGTGGTGACTTGGAAAATCTCTCCTGCCTAAAGGCAGACTTTAACTTACCTTAAAAAATTAGTAAAACAGTAAAGAGGACTATTAAAATTGACAGTTTTTAAAGTGAAATAGGAAAACAGATTTCAAACCCTGAGGAGACCAAAGGCAGATTGTCTCCAGATGGAGTTTCAAAAGGTGATATAGCCTAGTTCCCATCACGCAAGGATCTCCTAAAAGAACTTAAAAATTATCTTTAAAAAGAGCTAGAAGAAAAATGGGGGAAGTCAATGAAAGGCTTATAAGAGAGTCTGGAAAAGGCAACACAAAATAGACACAGTGATATGGAAAAAGCATATAACTCATAAAATGATAGATTTTATAAACTGGAAAAAGAAAACAACTCCCAGAAACACAGAATTTGTGAAACAGAAAAAGAAAATAACCACTTAAAAAACAAAATTTGTGAAATGGAAAAAGAAAATAACTCCATAAAAACAGAATTTGTGAAATGGAAAAAAAAATTCCATAGAATGAAACAACTAATTCAAAAATTCAATTGGACAAATACAAAAAGAAGTAAAAAAAAGTAAATGAAGAAAACAATACACTAAAATTCAGAATTGAAAAAATGGAAATGAATGACTCAATAAGACAATAAGAATCAGTCAAGCAAAACAAAAAAAAAAAATGAAAATAGATCTAGGAGAAACAATCTAAGGATTATTGGACTCCCTGAAATACATGATGAAAAAAAGAGCCTAGACACTATTTTTCAGGAAATCATCAAAGAGAACTGCTCAGATGTCACAGAAACAGAAACAGAAATTGAAAGAATTCATTGATCACCTGTAGAAAGAGATTCCAAAATTAAAGCTACAAGAAATATTGTGACTAAATTCCAGAACTATCAGACCAAGTTAAAAATATTACAAGCAACCAGGAAAACAAGACAAAACAAAACAATTCAAACAGCAAGGAGCCACAATAAGGATCACTCAAGATCTAGCAGCTTCTACATTAAAGGATCTGAAGGGCCTGGAATCTGATATTCCAAAAGGCAAAAGAACTTGGTATGTAGCCCAAAATAAACTACCCTGCTAAAATGAGCATTTTATTCCAGGGAAGAAGATGGACATTCAATGAAATAAGTGAATTCCATATATTTCTGACAAAAAACCCAGGGCTAAAGAAAAAGTTTGTCCTCCAAATATAGGATTCAAGAGAAGCATAAAAAGGTAAAAAGAAGTCTTGAGAACTGTATTTCTGTTATGGGTATACATAAAGAATACATGTATAATTTGGTTTACTATTATAATATAAAAAAGGATCTAGAGGTGGAAAGGAAATTGTACCAGGAAAAGGAATAATGGAGGTAAAAAAGAAAGAAACTACATCTCACAAAAGGCAAAGGAAACTTATTATATCTGAGGTAAAGAAGGGACTAGGATGATTATAGTATTAATCTTATTCTCATCAGAATTGGCTCATAAAGAAAAAAATTAGATATATTTAGGTTACAGAGAAGCTTCTCCCACCTTATTGAAAAGTGGGAGGAGAAAAGCAAAAGGGAAAAGAGTAGGATAAAAAAAGAGAATACGGAAATTGGAGGGTGTGGTGTTTTTCTTCTTTTAAAATAATATAATGCTTCTCTCTGGGTGCGAGTTTCTTGGGGAGATTTTCTGGAGGCAGCCTTAGTTTCAATTTAGAGTAATAATCACCCAAAATGCAACCAACTGGTAAAAATGCAAATGTTTGTTTTCTTCTTCCAAAATAGCCTGGTTAGTTGAGGCCTATCTCTCTGCTTCGTTCTAAGAGCTCTTGCAATTTTGTTCTTTGCTTCTGCCTCTGCTTTCTTCAGCCTCCAGCCAACACCAAGTTGAATCTGTTTTGCCTCCGAGTGAGGGCTTCTGGCTCTCAATTTCCCAGAGTGCTCTGTGTCTGTCCCAGAATGCCCCTCTCCAATCTAATTCAGCTGAATTCCCTTGACTGAGCTTGTATATGATCTCTTCTGAGAGAATGGGATTGTGGGTTTTCTCCCAGAGTGCTCTCTGGCCCTAAGAGCTTCAAGGGAGGTATGAATTCACAAAGTTACAAAGTTTACTTTGTGAATCTCCCAGACTTGTGAACTCCAATGAGTACTTAAATACTTCTTGCTTATATGAGCTCTCTAAAGGTGTGAACACAAGCATTGTATCAATTAGATCTACTTAGTACCTTGTTTCAAGTTCTGGCTAAAAACATCTCCTTGTAAGATCAGATCAATGATACTGAACCATGCTAAATTAGATAATTATTGTCTCTATCAACTCTAATGACTTAACAATTTGTCAAGATTCCAACAGGAGGGACTCTAAGAGGGAGGGAGGGATGCTAAAGAGGGAGGGCTGTATGAAGAAAGTGGCACTCATAAGTTTAATACTGGGAATGGGGATAAGGGGAAGAGGAAAAAGAAAAGCACAATCTGGGGTTAACAAGATGGCAGTAAATACAGAATTAGTAATCTTAACCATAAATGTGAATGGGGGTAAACTTCCCCATAAAGTGGAAGCAGAGAGCAGACTGGATTAAAAGCCAGAATCCTATAATATGTTGTTTGCAGCAAACACACTTGAAGCAGGGCGATACATACAGAGTAAAGGTAAAAGGATGGAGCAGAATCTACCATGCTTCAGGTGAAGTCCTGATCTGAGCCATCCTGATCTGAGATCCAGCAAAAGGAAAAAAAAAATGATCTAATTAAAAGAGATAAGGAAAGGCATTGTATGTTGCTAAAGGGCAGAATAGATAATGAAACAATATCAATATTAAACATATATGCACTGAGTGGTATAGCATCTAAATTTTTAAAGGAGAGGTTAAGAGAGCTGCAAGAAGAAATAGACAGCAAAACTATAATAGTGGGGGATCTCAACCTTGCACTCTCAGAACGAGATAAATCAAACCACAAAATAAGTAAGAAAGAAGTTAAAGAGGTAAATAAAAAAACTAGAAAAGTTAGGTATGATACATCTTTGGAAAAAACTAAATGGAGACAGAAAGGAGTTCACTTTCTTTCATTCATGGAACATAGAAAAATTGACCATATATTAGAACATGAAGACCTCAAATTCAAATGAAAAATGCAGAAATAGTAAATGCATCCTTTCCAGATCATAATGCAATAAAAGTTGCATTCAATAAAAAGCCAAGGGAAAATAGACTAAAAAGTAATTGGAAACGAAATAATCTCCCCCTAAAGAATGGATGGGTGAAACAGCAAATCATAGACACAATTAATAAGTTCCCCCAAGAGAATGACAATAATGAGACAACATACCAATATGTGTGGGATTCAGCCAAGAGGTAATAAAGGGGAATTTTATATCACTTGAGGCCTACTTCCTTAAAGCAGAGAAAGAGAAAATCAATGAATTAGGCTTGCAACTCAAAAAGCTAGAAAAAGAGCAAATTAAAATCCCCCAATCAAACACTAAACTTGAAATTCTAAAAATAAAAGAAGAGATTAATAAAATTGGAAGTAAAAAAAAAAACTATTGAATTAATAAATAAAACAAAGTGTTGGTTATATGAAAAAAATTAAGAAAGTAGATAAACCCTTGGTACATTTGATAAGAAAAAGGAAAGAGGAAAATCAAATTGTTAGTCTTAAAAATGAAAAGGGAGAATTTGCCACTAATGAAGAAAAAATTAGAACAACTTTATGCCAATAAATTTAATAACTTAAATGAAATGGATGAACACTCTCAAAAATATAGGTTGCCTAGATTAACAGAGGAAGACATAAATTGGTTAAATAATCCCATTTTAGAAAAAAGAAATAGAACAAGTTATCAGCCAACTCCCTAAGAAAAAATCTCCAGGACAAAATGGATTTACATGTGAATTCTACCAAACATTTAAAGAACAATTGACTCCTTTAGTATATAAACTATTTGAAAAAAGATGAAATGAAGGCATTCTACTAAATGCCTTTTATAATACAAAAATGGTACTGATACCTAAACCAGGCAGGATATAAAACAGAAATAGGAAATTATAGACCAATCTCCCTAATGGACATTGATGCAAAAATCTTTAAAAAAAAATTAGCAAAAATATTACAGAAAATCATCCCCAGGATAATGCACCATGACCAAGTAGGATTTATACCAGGAATGCAGGGCTGATTCAATATTAGGAAAACTATTAACATAATTGATTATATCAATAACTAAATTAGCAAAAAAAAATGATCATCTCAATAGATGCAGAAAAAAAAAACATTTGATAAAAAAACATTTTTTTTATCCTATTAAAAAAAGCATAGAGAGTATAGGAATAAATGGACTTTTCCTTAAAGTAGTAGGTAGCATCAATTCAAAACTATCAGTAAGTATGACATGTAATGGTGATAAAGTGGAACCATTTCCAATAAAATCAGAAGTGAAACACGGTTGTCCACTATCACCATTACTATTCAATAGTGTGTTAGAAATGCTAGCTTCAGCAATAAGAGATGAACTAGAGATTAAAGAAATTGGAATAGGTAACGACGAAACTAAAATATCACTCTTCACAGATGATATGATGGTATAATTAGAGAACTCCAGAGATTCTACTAAAAAGTTATTAGAAATAATCCACATCTTACTCTTTGAACCAGCAGTGTTACTACTGGGCTTATATTCCAAAGAGATTTTAAAGAAGGGAAAGGGATTTGTATGTGCAAGAATATTTGTGGCAGCCCTCTTTGTAGTGGCCAGAACCTGGAAACTGAGTGGATGCCCATCAATTGGAGAATGGCTGAATAAATTGTGGCATATGAATTTATAGAATATTACAGTTCTGTAAGAAATGCTCAGCAGGATGATTGCAGAAAGGCTTGGAGAGACTTACATGAACTGATGCTGAGTGAAATGAGCAGGACCAGGAGATTATTATATATTTCAACAACAATACTATATGATGATCAATTTTGATGGACGTGGCCCTCTTCAACAATGAGATGAACCAGATAAATGCCAATAGAGCAGTAATGAACTAAACAGCTACACCCAATAAAAGAACACTGGGAGATGGCTATAAACCACCACATAGAATACCCAATTCTTCTATTTTTGTCTGCCTGCATTTTTGATTTCCTTCACAGGCTAATTGTACACTATTTCAAAGTGTGATTTTTATACAGCAAAATAACTGTTTGGACATGTACACATATGTTGTATTTAACTTATATTTCAACATATTTAACATGTATTGGTCAACCTGCCATCTGGAGGAGAGGGTAGGCGGAAGGAAGGGTAAAGTTGGAACAAAAGGTTTTATAATTGTCAGTGCTGAAAAATTACCCATGCATTTATCTTGTAAATAAAAAGCTATGATATTAAAAAAAAAGAAAAAGAAATAATCCACATCTTTAGCAAAGTTGCAGGATACAAAATAAACCCACATAAGTCATCAGCATTCTTATATATCACTAACAAAATTCAATAGTCAGAGTTACAAACAGAAATTCCATTTAAAGTAACTACCGGTAGTATAAAATATTTAGGAATCCATCTGCCAAGGGAAAACCAGAAACTATATGAGCAAAACTACAAAACACTTTCCACACAAGTAAAGTCAGATCTAACCAATTAGAAAAAAATCAAATGTTCTTGGATAGGGTGAGCAAATATTATAAAGATGGCAATACTACCGAACCTAATCTATTTATTTAGCACTACATCAATCAGACTCCCAAAAAACTATTTTAATGACCTAGAAAAAATAACAACAAAGTTCATATGGAAAAATAAAAGGTCAAGAATTTCCAGGGAATTAATGAAAAAAAAATCAAATAAAGGTGGCCTAGATGTACAAGATCTAAAATTATATTATAAAGCAGCAATTACCAAAACCATTTGGCATAGGCTAAGAAATAGACTAGTTGATTAGTGGAATAGGTTAGGTTGAAAGGTCAAAATAGTCAATAACTATAGAAATCTAGTATTGGACAAATCCAAAGATCCCAGCTTTTGGGATAAGAATTCACTGACAATAATTGCTGGGAAAAATGGAAATTAGTATGGCAGAAACTAGGCAGTGACCCACACTTAACACCGTACACCAAGATAAGGTCAGAATGGATTCATGACCTAGGCCTAAAGATGAGATTATAAATAAATTAGAATAATATAAGATAATTTACCTCTCAGACCTGCGGAAGAAGAATTTATGACCAAAAAAGAACTAGAGATCATTATTGATCACAAAATAGAAAATTTTGAGTATATCAAATTGAAAAGCTTTTGTACAGACAAAACTAATGCAGAAAAGATTAGAAGGGCAACTTCTAATATATATTGGGATATATAATTATCCCAATATAATAATACTGGGATATTTAATATCCTTGGATATAATAATAACAATAATAATAGTAAAAATTATATGGAATAACATGATTATTATTGGGAATGATTCCCAATAATAATAATATTGGGATATTATAATAATAATTATAATTTGGGAAAACATTTTTTACAGAAATGTTCTGATAAAAGCCTCATTTCCAAAATATATAGAGAATTGACTCTAATTTATAAGAAATCAAGCCATTCTCCAATTGATAAATGGTGAAAGGATATAAACAGATAATTTTCATGAAGAAATTGAAACTATTTCTAGCCATATGAAAAACTGTTCCAAGTCATTATTAATCAGAGAAATGCAAATTAAGACAAGCCAAATTTGGCTAGAATTACAGGGCAAGATAATGCTGAATGTTGGAGGGGATGTGGGAAAACTGGGATAACTGATACATTGTTGGTGGAATTGTGAATACATCCAGCCATTCTGGAGAACAATTTGGAACTATGCTCAAAAAGTTATCAAACTGTGCATTCCTTTTGATCCAGCAGTGTTACTACTGGGCTTATATTCCACAGAGATCTTAAAGAAGAGAAACGGACCTGTATGTACAAAAATATTTGTGGCAACCCTCTCTGTAGTGGCTAGAAACTGGAAATTGAATGGATGCCCATCAATTGGAGAATGGCTGAATAAATTAAGGCATATGAATATTATGGAATGTTATTGTTCTGTTAGAAATGACCAGCAGGAAGATTTCAGAAAGGCTTAGAAAGACTTACATGAACCGATACTGAGTGAAATGAGCAGGACCAAGAGATCATTGTATAGTTCAACAACAATACTATATGATGATCAGTTCTAATGGATCTGGCTCTCTTCAACAATGAGATGAACCAAATCAGTTCCATTTGTTCAATAATGAATAGAACCACCTACACCAAGCGAAAGAACTCTGGGAAATGATTGTGAACCTCTACATAGTATTTTCTATCCCTCTGTTTTTGTCTTGCATTTTCATTTCCTTCACAGGTTAATTTTACACTATTACAAAGTTTGATTCTTCTTGTGAAGCAAAATTACTATATGGATATATATATATATATATATATATATATATATATATATATATAATATATATATATATATATACATATATATATATAGTGTGTGTGTGTTTAATATATACTTTAACATATTAAACATGTATTGGTCTACCTGCCATCTGGGGCAGGGGATGGAAGGAAGAGAAATAAAAGTTGGAACAGAAGGTTTTGCAAGGGTCAGTGCTGAAAAATTACCCATGCATATATCTTGTAAATTAAAAAAAATGTTCAATTTATTCAAAATCTCTTATAATTACTTTCAAGTTTACATTTTATCCTTCTCTTAGTCTTGTGTTTGAATGTCTAATTTTTCTTTTCATATCTGATTTTTTCATCTGGAATGCCTAAAAGAATTTACAATATCCCCCCTACCACCAAAGGATTATATTCAGTTTTTCTGGGCAGGTTGTTTTTCGTTGTAATCCTAACTGCTTTGCCTTCCAGAATATCAGTTTCCTAAAGTTCCACTCTTTTAATATGGAAGCCCTTTATTATTTTATGTGTTTCTGATGGTAGCTCTATAGTATTGTAACTCTCCCTTTCTGAATTGAAAGCCCTAAAACATTGCAATAATTCGCAGGAACTTTTATTGTGGTATTTCTATCAGGAGATGATAGGTGGGATTTTTTCTACTTTCTTTCTTTCTTTCTTTCTTTCTTTCTTTCTTTCTTTCTTTCTTTCTTTCTTTCTTTCTTTCTTTCTTTCTTTTTTCTATTGGTTCTAATGTATTAGAGCAGTTTTCTTAATGATTTCTTGAAATGTAATATCTAGGTTTTTTTTTTTTAATTATCAGTTTCAAGTAATTCAATACACACACACACACACACATACACACACATAGCTATTTCTCTATCTATATAACTGTCCATATGATGCATATGTAGATGGATAGCTAGATAGATAGACAGATATCTTCAAAGCCAGTATTCTATCCACTGAACCCTCTACTTACCCCACCATACAATAATTCTTAATTTATCTAGCTTCATTTTCCAGGTCTGTTGTTTTTCCAATGGGATAGTTCATCCTTTTATCTTTTTTTTTACTGTGTTTTTATTATTCCTCGATGTTTCATAGATACATCCACTTAGTTTGCACTTGTACAATACTAATATTTTTGAAAAAATTATTATCTGACATTTTATACATTTTTTCTATTTGATCAAATTGTTATTTTGTTTAGTTTTGTTTAGTATTTTTCTTCAGTGAATTTTTGTGCCTCTTTTGCTATTTGGCCAATTCTTTTTTTTTTTAGGCTATTTCTTCAATAACTTATGTGCTTCTTTTAAGAAGCTGTTAATTCTCTTTTTATAATTTTGTTGCATTCATGCATCTCCTTTTCCATATTTTTCCTCTACCACTCATGGTCTTCTTTACTTCTTCCAGAAATTTTTATTGGACATGGAACCAATTATTATATATTTTACCCAGGATAAGGCCATACTATTTACTCACCACAAATACTATAACATTCCTGTTGATCTTGGAATTATGACCAAATTTTCTGATTTCCTGCAAATGTTTTGCTAGCATTCCTTTCTAACTTGTAATTGTAATCAAGGTGCAGCTAGGTGCTTCATTTGTATGTAAACACAAGGGTCCCTCTCTGTCATGGAAATTTGTCTCAAAACTATATAGGACAATAGAGTTGCCAATTAATGCCAGCTGTATCCAATGAAGGCCATGGATCTCCTGATATCTTTTTTGGACCACTTATCCTACTTTCTTACTACCTCTGGGATGAATTTTCTGATTCTGCTGTAGAGCCATGTTGTCACAGACCCCTTTTGCCTGGCTTTTATGTTTTTGCCTGGAAAAAATCATACTCTGGTTTTTGGCTTTTTCACTTTTCACTTTGATTTAAAGCACTATTTTAAAATTGTTTGAAGGGAGATAGCGAGAGAGTACAGCTTATTTGCTGCTCTACTTCACCATATAGTCTCTGTTCTGAACCACTGACTGTTCTTATGAAGGAGGAGGCTATAATAAGAACACTATATAATAAGAAGACTATTTTGGCAGCCTAGTGTATGCTGGAATGGAGAAGTTGAAAAAGGAAGACTAATCAGGAGTAATTAATTAATTAACTCAGCTGAGAACTTATGATAGTCTAAATGAAGACTGTGTTTGTATGAATGGAAAAGAAGAATAGTTATGAGAGATTTTCTTCAGGTGACATTATTAAAATATGGTAATTGATTGAATATGGGGGCCCAGTTTGTCTAATTTTGGAGGAGAATTAAAACTAAACTGAATACAAGATTAATTTATGACTTCAAGTGAATACTAGAATCACCTTGGACTATTGGAGTTGGTAGGCCTCAACTGGAAGCCATTAGTTATACTGTTTTATACCCTTAGAATTTCCTAAAGTCTCATTGCTATTAAATTCCTACGTCTATCCTAGTCTAAATCTATGTTGTTTCTTAACTGACAGTTTTTTCCATCTCCTAAAAGGAAAATATGCATGTTAACTTGTATATATTTGATGCTATAACGTCTGCATAGTTATCCTATGGTGCTTATTTACCCAAATATGAAGGAATGTTAATATGGTTTTAGCAAGTGAAAAAATGCAGATATATAGGACTGCAAACTTGCAGATGTATATTTGGGCTAAATTTTTTCAACAAGTTCTGAACAACTTATAAGTGAGAGTTGACCCCAGCTGCTTTTACTCATAGGCAATTAGTTTTTTTTTAACTACCTTCTTATGGATTGAAAAGATGAAACATTTCTTCAAATGTGTAATAAAATTTGCAATATAATAATTTTTAAAAGCCACCTATAATATGTGTGCTTTGTAAGAAATAACTTCTCTCAGTTAACACTTTCAAAATCTTAAAATAGGGTTTAATCATGGCATAATGGAAGGAATCATGTGCTCTTAAGTCATGCATTCTGCATTTCAGTCCTGGTACTGTCATTAACTCACTGTATGAACATGGGATCATTTTTATCTGTCTGAATTTCGGTTTCCTCATCTCCAAAATGAAGGGCTTGGGAAAAGGATGGGATTGAGGCTATATGATTACTACAGTTCCCTCCTACTTCTAAAATAGCATGACTATGATTCTATTCATTTGTGAGCAGGAGTAACTCGCTATATTCCATCAAATAAATGGACTGGGTTTGAAATAATATAGAATACTGACTATATGGGTTAGAGGAAAGCCAATAAAAGGCAAATATATTAATTATGTGAAGTAAAACTGCATAAAAGGAAGAAATTGTCTGTTTTAAGACAGTCCAGAAATCATTATCCAGTTTATTAAGAGATGTCCACTTCATATTTGCATCAAGCTGGAGGAAGAAGAGAATGGACGACATGAGGGAGGGAAGAAATTGGCCCCAGAAGTGACTGAACTGGAGAGCTGATGTTAATGCAAAGTGACAACCTGACTTTATAGATTTCCTTAAATGTCTAGTGTAGAGTTGGATCTGTTCCAGGTGGTGCTAATAAAGTGGAATGGGGCTCATGGGATAAAAGCACAGAAATGTAAAAGCCACTTGGGGGTGGGGAGAACAGGGATCCAAGACAGTTAGGTCCAATTTTATGTTTTCCTTAATCAGTTGATCTTGAATACATGTGATTTTAACATATAATCAAACTTCAGGTTAGTCATCAAATAGTAAATTATATATGGTATGTAATACAGAATAGTAGTAAATACTTCCATCCAAAAGTACTTTATCAGGAGAAACTTAGTACTGAAAAATTAAAGAAAGCTCTTTTGTGATGTTTTTGGAAATAAAAATAGCACCAATTCATACTATTCAGAAACAAGCCCACATTTAATATCATAGGTTATCAGATTGAGTTTTACAGGTGAGGAAACCAAGACTTAGAAGGGATAAATAATTGGATAAGTCATTTCTAACTAGAATGTACTCCTTCTTCCTGTCTGTCTCTCAGAATCTTTGTCATACTTCAGTGATTAAATCAGGTCCCATCATATTTAAAAACAATTTCCTAAACTCTCCAGTTTTTAAACATATATTCTCTCCTCAGTTTATCTTTTATTTTTTTTTAAATTATGTTTATATTGTACAATACAGTGAAAGGCTAAGATTCTTGAGTGTGGGGCCTGTTGTGAGATTATGTGTGTGTGTGAGAAATAGTATGTGTGTGTGTGTGTGTGTGTGTGTGTGTGTGTGTGTGTGTGTGTATGTGTGTTTCCCTAGTGCATAGCTCAGCACCTGGCATATTTAATAAATTCAATTAAATAAATGTTTATTGAATTGAATTTATTTGTGTTAAACTTATAGTGAAGTACATCCTAACATCTTTTATCAGATAAATTGTTAACTATGCCTACTTTATTTTATAGCTGGGACTTTTCTTGCTTTTATCCTTCATTTTATAGATGAGGACATTAGAACCCTGAACGTGGAAGTGAGTTGTCCAGTTGGTTTGTGGACAGCCATGATGACAATCCATATTTCCTGTCCCTCTGGCTCAATATAAACACACTTTCTTTTCCCCAAACATATGTTATAGCTTTCATCTTTTTTATATACTGGTGATCGCAGTGCTCAAAGTTAGTAAATTGGAAAGTAGAAGACTTTACCAGACATCACTGAATAAGCTGTGCAAAAAAGGGGAGGAATTAGAGGGTGCTGCCTTTCCTGATATTGCTTTCCCCTTGAGGCTATTACTGATGAATGATTGCACCCGGTTTTGTGACAGTAAATGAACCTTCTTTTCTGAGTTCAAGGTGCCTTGGTCTCAGCTGCCAAACATCACAGGGGCTCCTGATGCACACATTAGCATTATCTGAATTAGTTTAATCCTGGGATTATGTGTCTTCAACATATGTCACTGCCATGTGGAGTACTTTTCATGGCTGACCCAATCCTTATTCCACTATAAGGACTTAGAATGCTTTAAATTTGAAAATAGTAGAATCCTCTCAATTGTCCACTATTGAGCCTTTGTCGTCTCATGTAGTCTGCAATGACTGTTCTCTCACACTTCCCACCATTCTACCAGATAAAAGCTTATGAAACACTCAAGGCCAAACTGAAATATCTCTTCTTTCAAGAAAAGTCACAAGATTCAAACCCAGAAGATGCCATAAGGGGAGAACAATTAATCCAACATCTTGATTTTGTAGATGAAAAAAAAAAAAACTAAACCCCAGAGAATTTAAGTAATTTGTCCCAGTTCATGTAGTTGGTAAGTAATTAAAGCAAAATTTGAAGCCAAATCCACAGCATACAAATGGAGTCACCTTTCATATGATCTGCTAAATATTTCTTCCCTTGTTTGATCTCCTAGAATTTTGTGCACATATTGTCATTTATACCATAAAAATCTTTCTTTTTATTATTATTATTATTATTTTTTGCTATAAGGAACCCTTTAGTAATGAATTATTTTTGCATCTCTCCAGAAAGTTTTTGAATCTCTCCAGAAAATTGCCTCATGAATTACTCATAATTCATAATCAATGTTTGTTGAATATATATAAATCTACTTTCTTCTGGTGACAGAAGAAAAAATACAGGAACAATGTTTATTTCCAACAGGAATCAGTTTGAAAAACAAAACTAAGGAATTCTTGTTCTCAGAATTGTCTCACTCTTTACCAATTCAAATTGATGTCTGTCTCCAGGCCCATACTTCCCCAAACTATTATGCCCTATACTCAGTTTTCTACTCTTTCTATTCTTAACTTCTAATGATCATGTCAACTTCCTTTAATTTTTTTTTATTAAAGCTTTTTATTTTCAAAACATATGCATGGATAATTTGTTAACATTGAACCTAGTAAAACTTTGTTCTAATTTTCCCTCCTTTTCCCTACCCCCTCCCTTAGATGGCAAGTAATCCAACATATATTAAATATAACAAAATGTATATTAAATCCAATATATGTATACATATTTACAAAATTATCTTGCCGTACAAGAAAAATCAGATTAAAAATTTAAAAAAAAAGTAGAATGCAAACAAGCAACAACAACAACAACAAAAAAAAAAGAGCGAAAATTTTATGTTGTTAGCCACACTTCATTCTCACAGTCCTCTCTATGGGTGTTGTTGGTTCTCTTCATAACAAGATCACTGTAACTAGCCTGAATCATCTCATTACTGAAGAGAGTTACATCCAACAAAATCAATCATCATATACTCTTGTTGCCATGTACAATGATCTCCTGGTTCTGCTGATTTCATTTAGCATCAATTCATGTAAGTCTCTCAAGGTGTCTCTGAAATCATCCTGCATCATGTCAACTTCCAATGATAATATTACACATTTTTGATTGTCACTAATATTTTATTAAAGTTTTTTTTTTATTTTTCAAGACATATGCATAGATAAATTTCCACATACATCCTTGCAAAACCTTGTGTTCCCATTTTTTCTCTCCCTTCCTCCCATCCCCTCTCTTAGATGGCAAGTAATTCAATATATGTTAACCATGTGCAATTCATAGATATAGATATAGATATAGATATATGTGAATATATATGCCTCAGAAGTGATCATCTTATACACTTGTTGTTGCCATGTACCAATGATCACTGAACATAAGTTCATCTAAGTGTCTCCAGGCCTCTCTGAAATCATTCTGTTGATCATTTCTTATAGAACAATAATATTCCATTACATTCATATATCATAACTTATTCAGCCATTCTCCAACAGATGGACATCCACTCAGTTTCCAGTTTCTTGCCATTACATTCTGCCACAAACATTTTTGCACTTGTGGGTCCCTTTCCATCCTTTATGATTTCTTTTTATTATAAGCTCAGCAGGTATATCTAGATCAAAGATTATGCATAGCTTGATCACTCTTTGGGCATAGTTTCAAATTGCTCTCCAGAATGGTTGAATTAGTTCACAACTATACCAACAATCTATTAATGTCCCAGTTTTCCCACATCCCCTGCAACATTCGTCATAATCTTTTCTTGTCATATTAGCCAATCTGAGAGCTGTAGAATGATAGCTTGGAGTTGACTTAATTTGTATTTCTCTCATAAACAGTGATTTAGAGCAATTTTTCGTATGACTAGAAATAGTTTCAATTTCATCTGAAAATTGTCTGTTCATATCCTTTGATATGAACCATTTATCATATCATAACCAATTTATCAATCAATTGAATTCTTATAAATTTGAGTCAAGTCTCTCTATATTACAGAAATGATGCCTTCATCAGAACCATTGAATCTAAATTTTCTCCAGTATATTGCTTTCCTTATAATCTTGTTTGCATTGATTTTGCTTGTAGAAAAAATGTTTTATCTTAAAATGATCAAGATTATCTTTTTTGTATTAAAAATGTACCCCAGTTTTTCACTACCACAATTCCTTCCTTGTTCACTGATCTCAGAGGTAAACTATCCTTTGTTCTTCTAATTTGCTTATACTATCACTCTTTATGTCTAAGACATAAAGTCATTTTGACATTGACTTGGTATATTGCCTTAGATGTGTTTCAATATGTAGTCTCTGCCATACTAATTTTCAATTTCCCCAGAAGTTTTTGTCAAATAATGAATTCCTATTCCAAAAGTCTTAGTTTGTCAAACACTAGATTACTATAGTAATTGACTATTATGTCTTGTGAAGTAAACCTATTCCACTGATCAATGACTCTATTTCTTAGCCAGTACCAAGTGGTTCTGATGACTGCTGCTTTATAACATAGTTTTATATCTGGTACAGCTAGACCACCTTAATTGGCATTTGTTTCATTAATACATTGAATATTGATTCATTAATTAATATATTGAAATTCTTGACCTTTTGTTCTTCCAGATGAACTTCATTATTATTTTTTCTAGACCTGTAAAACAATTTCTTGATAATTTGCTTTGTATGGCACTAAATAAATAGATTAATTTAGGTAGTAATGTCATTTTTATTATATTCACTCACTCTAACCATGAGCCCTTGATATTTTTTCCAACTTATTAGGTCTGACTTTATTTGTGTGGAAATCATTTTGTAATTGTGTTTATATAATTCCTGATTTTGCCTTGTCAGGGAGACTCCCAAGCATTTTATATTATCTATTTTAAATGGAATTTCTCTTTGTATCTTTTGCTGCTGCTCTTTGTTAGTAATATATAAAGATGCTGATGATTTATATGGTTTTATTTTGTATCCTGTAACTTTGCAAAAGTTGTGAATTGTTTCTAGAAGGTTTTTAGTTCATTCTCTATGATTCTCTAAGTCTACCATCATATCACCTGCAAAGAGTGATAATTTGGTTTCCTCATTACCTACTCTAATTCTGTTCATCTTTTTTTTTTTCTTTTCTTGTTGCAAAGTTAACATTTCCAATACAATACTGAATAGTAATGGTGATAGTAGGCAATCTTGTTTCATCCTGATCCAAAATTACACAATTTAAACCCAAATTATTTGCAATCTCATAATGTCTTTGAATTGTTTCATTAGTAGTAACTTTATCCCAACTAGAATAAGCAAATTGAACGAAATGATTAGTATTGTATTTCATATGTTTCTCCTGTCAAGTTTCTAAGAACATTTTAGCCCAGAGCTGGAGAAAGTCTAGTATGTAGGTTATATAAGACCCGCAAAATGATTTACTAGGGCAACAGGTGATGATGAGCTGAAAACTAAGTACAACAATCTCCCACTGCTTAAGTTACACAAAATAATAATTTTGTACGATTCATGAATGGTTGTATAAATATCCAAATGATCCTTGGTCACCCCTGTTCTAGTCTCTTAATCTCATATCAATACTTAATATAATTATTCTCTTAGTAAAAATAATTGTGGAAACCATTAATTCAATTTTTACATATTTTACAATTTATGAAAGTTTTTCCTTTTTCTGTTCATAACTATCCAATGAAGAAGATAGTGCAAGAGCAATATATAATTTCATTTTACAATATTATTTAGAAAACACCTGTCTATTGGAAGTAAAACATAACTTTAAGACTCAGATAATTTCCAAACAATTCTGCAAAGCCTCCCCTGTCTGCCCCACTAGGATATATAGTGTGTTGTAAAACATGCTATCTTTAATACTTACTTTCCATTATCATCTTGTATTGCTAGTTATTTTCCAAAATGTTTCCTCAACAAAGTGATAAGCAACTTATGGGTAAGTCTATATTAATCTCTGTTGTTTGTTTGTTTGTTTTTAAATCACTTCCACAGTGCCAGAGACTAGAGTCTTTTTATGTTATAGCAGGTTTTCTACTTTATTCTCTAGATTAAAAAATTGGCAAAACACTAAGTGATTGTCCCATTATAAATATGTTACACATATTTATAAAATGATTAGTCAATGCTGTTTTATTTTAATGAGTTATTATTCATATTTTTCTATTATTTATAGTGAAACAAATTGGGTTATGACAAACCCATTATAAGATGATGATAGTATAACTCCATTGTTCTGTCCATATTGAGGTCCTGAGTTTAATTACACAATTTGCACATGCTAACTACAGTTCAATATATTGCAAAAATTGGACTTAGATACAAGCTATACCTGAATTCCCTTTGATTGATATTAGGTCCATTGAGAGCCTCTAGCATTTGCTTGGAAATTTAATGTCACCTTGGGAATTCAAGGCCAGGTTCTTTGAGCTGGCAGATCCCCATTTCTCATCACAAGCTTCTCAGAAACAATTAACATTTTTTATTTAAGTAATAAGTACTAAAGAAGGGATGTCATCATGAGATAATAACCTATGTGAAATCACTGAGTGTTCGGAGGTGAATCTATAGGTTCTCCATATAATGACAAGACCATCAGCTAATGCCAACTTTTATAGAGCCTTAATGATCTAATCACTTTTCCAAGAAGTACTTTTGATATTCAGCGGTAGAAGCAGAACTTCAAAGATAAAAATGTTAAAATAGCATTGAAATGCATTAAATATGAGAGAATGTTAGTGGGAGTAGAAAGGAAACATGGATTGACTTTTTAAGAAGGTGAAAATAATTTTGCTTTTCAAATTTATTATGAGTAGTTCATATAGCTTTGAATTTATCTGTATGGATCTATTCTTCTGTGAACATAAAAAAAAGAGGAAGATAGGAATTCACCTCACCTATCTATATCTTCCAGATGACAATGTTTACAACTAAATGAAGGCAAAAAAAAAATCACTTCTGAGAAAATATTAAAAAAAAGTTTTTATACTTAAAAATAAGTAGAGACAAGATTAGAAGGGAAGCTGTAAACTGGGGAAAAATTGGCATTTAAAGGTTTTTATAAAGGCCCCATTTCTAAAATACACAGAGAATTGATTCAAATTTATAAGAATACAAACAATTCTCCAACTGATAAATAGTCAAAGAATATGAACAATTTTCAGATAAAAAAATTAAAACCATTTTTAGTCATATAAAAAAAAACACTCTAAATTACTGTTGATCAGAGAAATGCAAATTAAGACAACTCTGAGGTACCACTGCACACCTGTCAGATTGGCTAAGATGATAGGAAAAGATAATGATGAATATTAGAGGGAGTTTGAGAAAACTGGGACATTAATACATTGTTGGTGGTTTTGTGAACTGATCCAAGCATTCTGGAGAATAATATGGAACTATGTCCAAAGGGCTATCAAACTTCATCCAGCAATGTCTCTACTAGGCTTGTATCCCAAAGAGATCATAAAAAGGGGGAAAAGACACAAGTGTGCAAAATGTTTGTAGTAGTCCTTTTTGTAGTGGCAAAGAACTAGAAACTGAGTGGATGCCTATCAGTTAGAGAATAGCTGAATAAATTATGGTATATGAATGTTATGGAATATCATTTTTTTTCTATAAGAAATGATCTATAGGATGATTTCAGAAAGGCCTAGAAAGACTTACATCAACTGATGCTAAATGAAATGAATAGAACCAAGAGAACACTGTACACAGCAGCAACAAGATTATACAATAGCTAATTCTCATGGACTGTGGGGACTGAGTGTATATCACAACATGTTATTTTCATTTTTTGTTGTTATTTGCTTGCATTTTGTTTTTTCTCATTTTTTCCTTTTTTATTTGATTTTTCTTGTGCAGTATAATAATTGTGGAAATATGTAGAGAGGTTTTACACATGTTTAGTATATATTGGATTACCTATGATTTAAGGGAGGGGATAGGGGAAAGGGATTGGGAAAAATTTGAAACACATGATTATGTAAAGGTGAATGTTGAAAACTGTCTATGCATGTTATAAGCTTTAATGAATTGGGGGGAAGAGAAAATATCACTCACATGGGTTTTTTTGGTATTCAGTAAATTAAACATAGCTTACTTCTGTTATCCTATTTATTAAGAGAGAAGCTGACTTTCCCCTCATGTTGCTCATTCTCAAGTGCAGTGAGGTTGAAAGGAACCAGTGATTCATATTTCAGAAAGTTACAAAATCTTAGACCTCAAATGAGTGTTAGAACCATACCAGAATGAGCTAGAAGGCAATTGCTAATCATTGATTATGGAATATTAAAATTGAAAGAGAACTCAGAGATTATCTAGTTTAATACTTCTCTCAATTCAGCTAAAAAGGCTGGATATCAGGAAGCATTATGGTATGGTCAAGATTGCAGAGCATGCATGTGGGTGGGGGAAAAGAGATGGTTTTAGCACTCAGCTTCAATGCCATTACTGTGTCCCTATAAAATATGCACATGTTATAATGTTTAGTATTTTGAGGTAAAAAAAAAATCAACAGAATTTTTTTTAAGGAAAAAGACTAACTTAACTGACTCCTCCTTCATCATCAAGAAAGCTCTAATGTCAACCTGTTGCTCTGGGAATCAGTAGTGACATCATTAATGGTGACCACCCAGTCATAAGCTTTACTGAAGATATCCAGGTGGTTCTGCTTTCATATAGTATTCATCACCATGCTTTTTTATCTCATATTTACTTCAGAATAGCTAATTTTAATAACATTGCAATTGTGGCCAAAATGTCTAGGGAGTGAGGATGCTGTTTAAAAAAAAAGGTGGAAAAATCACCAGAAGTGATCATTTGATCTATGTGGGAAAACCCAGGCCTCCCACATCTGCTCTGCTCTGCTTTCTCTCTAAAACACTAGAGAGTGAAACAAGAGAATAATTATATATTGAGATTACATGAGAATGCAATGTGAAGAGATGAATGGTTGTCATTCGATGTAAACATTAAAACTTGACATATCTAGTTTTGATTCATAAAGTATCATGGGCTTGTAATACCAAAATCATTAATTTCACTGCTGTTGAGAAACCATAGGTAAAGCTTTATGTAAATATAGTGTATGGCAATATATTGTATGGCATGAGGAAAGAATAGTGCAGGAAAACTTGGTTTCAATTGTAGCCCTTCAATTTGTTAGGTCTGTGACTTTGGGGAAATTACCTACTCTATCTGAGCTTCAATTTCCTTAGCTGTGAAATGAGAGGATGGGGTTTGTTGAGATGTTGAGAGGACTCATTAACTACTCTAATTATATATGGTTTTCAGATCAATAAATCAATCAACAAACATGAATTAAGCACCTATGCACAAAATAACATAATACATATTAGACATACAAAGAACAAAATCATCTATTCTTTCAAGGAGGTGCCATCTAATTCTAACTTTCTATGATTCTATGGACGTTCTATGGTTCTAGAATATTAAGATCCCTTCATCTCTGACAATACTTAATTTTATAAATCTAAAAGCATGCCCCATTAAAGGAAATTTTTAGCTTTCTTCATCATCCTCCATACCATTCTACTACCATATTGGTTATTGTAGAAGTTAAACTAGAACATTGATTAAAACTTTTAGTTGTTATTTTGAAGCATATCACATTTCTTGTTGATGGTATTGTATCTTTTTACTCTCTTCCCTCCAAATCTTACATTTTTCCAGGTTTGGGTTCATTGTTATCTTTTGAAAGATGGAATTAACAAAAATATAATTGCCACTGGGCTTTGCAGACACCATAATTTAACACCTAAAATGATTAGCAGTATCAAAGCTTTGGGCATTATTTTCAAGCTATGGATAAAATACAATCCCAAATTTCATGAGTGTCTGGGGTGGAAAAATTACCTGTTGACTAATTTCTTGAACCTTTTAAAGTTAATTGGATTCATCTTGAGATGGAGAGCACATATAGATCAGTGTAGAACAATGGAAAGAGTAGTAGCTACAGCAAAAGAGGATCTGGACTTGAATTTGCTTGTGACAAAAACCTGTTATCTTGGACAAGTCACTTCACCTCACTAGGCCTCACTTTTCTTATCTGTAAAATGAAAACTTGAACAAAGTGATCTTTGAAGTCCCTCACAAATTTAAATTCTATGGCCATGTTGGTATCTCCATGTAATTTTGAAGAGATTTCAAAGTATTCTCCTGAGATAGTCTTCAGTAACAGTCACTTTTATAGCACCTGGAGGCATCAAAGGAGGTAGCTAAGTGGTGCAAATTTAACAAAGCTACAGTTTGACAATCTAATTGGAGAATCAAATTCTTGAGTGAATAATTTACTTTCAGTTTTTATTGAAAGTCAGTCAGTGAATATTAGGCCCAAAGTGCCCACTGCCAGAAACCTTTGCCTCTACATTGGCTGATTCAAATTTCAAATGATAAGATAGTTTCTCCCTATTGAAACAGCTTCCACTTCACAAAGAAGAGGGGCTATCACCCCCTAGGGCCCTTCTCAATTAAAAACTGTTATTTGTTCAAATGTAATTCCCTGAAAGCCCCAGTGTGATGGAAGCTCTTATGAAAGCTTTTGTTTACTTGCATTAAATTACCAGCATTTTCCAAGAAAAGTGTTTTCTATCATTTGGTTATTTACTCAGAAAGCAGGTTCCTGAGGTTGGAAGCGGTGTGGAAATGTGGCCCAAGGCTAACATAGACGTTCCTAACCCTTTCTTTACTCCCTCTCCTCCATTAGATGTTATAACTTAACTCTATTGTTCACATTCTAATTCCAAGACATCTTTTTTCCCCAAAAGCAATCAAGGAGCAGGCACATTTTGAGAAAATGTGTGACAAGATTCTTTCTCACAAGGAAAAGCAATTGAAATAAGATGAGATGTATATTTCACATGAAGCATGGATGAAATAAAATAATATCAGTAGTTATATGGGACTGGAAAAGATCAAATCCTAGGATATAGCTGACTCCAAATATTTAGTGGTAATAAGTATTATACAATGTCAGTAGATTAGAGCGCATACTGAACTTGAACTTTTTGTATATAACTTATTGAAGCCAAATTTCATCTTTCCACCAGCAAAGCTCCCATCCCCCTTGAAATAAGTCTCATGGAGAGCCAACATCTGTTGGTAACATTATTTGCATGGTTTTAAGATTTTACAACAGCTACTGCTCTCTAGAGGAGCAAAGAGCAACTCACAGAGGCAAGAAACAGCTAGAAATGTTTTAGCCACTTCAAATTTACTATGCCCTTTCATCGTGGTTTTTCTTAATAATAACATTATCTAGGTATCTAGATTGAAATGAAAAGTATCAAGAAGGAGGGAAAAAAGGAGAAAGAAGAGTCCTAACTAAACTAAATTCTGAGTCTTAGATATCTAAATCATTCAAAATGCTGCATATGGGAGGGAAATTATAGCACACAGCATCCATATATGTGAAATACAATATTCTTCATGTTTGTTTCTTTTTTTAAAAGAAAACTCATCAAGAAACATGGGCCATATTCCTTTGAAAGAATTTTCCAAAAAAAGTAATTATAATTTCTTTCTCCAGATCACAGCAGAATTGCTAAGGCTCAAAACTAAGCCAGGGTCAAAAGGATACTTAGAAGATCATTTTCTTTAAAATGCAATATCTTCATTGCCTCCACTAAGAACATTTTATGTACTACACACATTATAAACAACTCTTCTTAAGATCTTTTTCATCAATGTACATAAGGGGTAAATCAAACTCTGTCTCTCTGTCTCTCTGTCTCTCTCTCTGTCTCTCTCTCTCTCTCTCTCTCTCTCTCTCTCTCTTTCTCTCTCTCTCTCTTTCTTTCTGTCTCTTTTTCCTACATACTCACACACACAAAAAAGACAGAGACGAAGACAGACAGACACTGACAGAGACAAAAAGACAACAATGGAGTGCCTAATGAAGATCAGCAAGCACATTCATTATAATTCATAATGTTTAAGGCTATGTCCTTAAAATGGAATACACTACTCCAGGAGCTTGTCAATTCCTCCTGACTAAAAATTAAACCATCAATTTGGGAAAATCTTGGCTAGGTTTACATGGAATTATTAGTCATCTTAGGACTCTTCTGGCTCTTAGACTAGATAGTGTGGTGTTCTCTTCTTTAACATATAATGGTTCTTTCTGAGCAGGTTTCTTGGGGAAGTTTTCTGGAGGCAGCCTTAATGCTGTTCAGAGTAATAAACACCACAAATACAGCCAGCTGATAAAATCCAAACATTTATTTTCTCCTTTCTTGATTCCAAGAGCTCTTGCAGCTTGTCCTTTGTTTCTGTCTCTCCTTTCTTCAGCCTCCAGCCAGCACAAAGGTGGAAGATGGAATGAATCTGACTCCACCTCCAAGAGTGGACTTGTGGGCTTCCTCCCAGAGTGCTCTCTGGCCCCGAGAGCTTCTTGCTTATATGAGCTCTCTAAAGGTGTGAACTTGATCAGATCCACTTAGTACCTTGTTTCAAGTTCTGGCCCATAAAATCTCCTTGTAAATTAGATAATTATTGTCTCTATCAATTCTAATGACTTAAGAGCTTGTAAGGATTCTAACAAGATAGCAATGTAATTTAGTTTAAAAAGTAGTATTAGGACCAAGGATGTGAATTTTATTACATTTTAATATAAATAGATCCAAAACTCCTTTCCCTTTCCACAATACAATGAACTAGCTTCTTTTTATTCAATTATCAGTTTTCTATTTTTTTTCTCCCTCCCATTAGCCTTCTTTTCTAATGAAGAATGAAACAAAATTTTGCAATAAATATGCATAGTTAGACAAAGCAAATTTCCACATTGGTCAATTTTACTTTTATTTGTCTATTTTTATTCATTCAAATTATTTTTATTGTCATTGATCCAGTTAGCGTTTGTAGAATTATATAGATTTGTAATAGTCATATTTCTTTTATGTCTTATCTTGTAAGAAAGGTCTGTAAGACTTACACAAATTGATGATGAGTGAAACAAGCAGGGCCAGGAGATCATTATACACTTCAACAACAATACTATGTGATGATCAATTCTGATGGACTTGGACATCCTCAGCAATGAGATGAACCAAATCAGTTCCAATGGAGCAGTAATGAACTGAACCAGTTACACCCAGCAAAAGAACTCTGGGAGATGATTAAGAACCATTACAATGAATACCCAATCTCTATATTTTTGCCTGCCTGCATTTTGGATTTCCTTCACAGGCTAATTGTACACTATTTCAGAGTTTGATTCTTTTTGTACAGCAAAATAACAGTTTGGTCATGTATACTTATTGTGTATTTAATTTATACTTTGATATATTTAACATCTACTGGTCATCCTGTCATCTAGGGAAGGGGATGAGGGGAAGGAGGGGAAAAATTGGAACAAAAGGTTTGGTCATTGTCAATGCTGTAAAATTACCCATACATATAACTTGTAAATAAAAAGCTATTAAAAAAATAGAAAGGTTTATCTTTATAACACATATTATATGCTCTTCATTTTATACAGATTCTACTTCTTATATTAAGGTAAAATAACATTTATTAATATGTTGTCTGTAGTTTGAAGAGAAGAGGATATTGCATCTTGTTAAAATATTTTTCTGCATTGGTTGGTACAATGATTTTTATTGTTGTTATATAATATGGTTAATTATGATCATTGTTTTCCTAATATTGTACCAAATCTATATTCCTGATATAAATCTTAACTTCTTTGATATATTGCTAATTCCTAGTGAATATTTTATTTTTAATTTTAAAGAAAATGTTCATTATTGATCTTGGTCTATATTTCTGTTTCTATCATTTGATGTTGATTTGAGACAGTCAAATGATAGTTACATTTTTAAAAAGAATTTGATAGGACTTTGATTTTTATATATTGTTTTTCAAGCAACTTGATTATGTAATGTTGGAATTACATTTTAAAAAATCTTTGGTAGAATTTTGATATCAAATCATTTGCCCCTCCCCCACTAAGAAGTACTGTATGTCTTTTTTTAATTTTCTTTTTTGAATATTCATTTTTATTTAACTCTTCCATTTCCTGTTCTGCTAATCTGGACATTTAAAATTTTTATAAATATTTTCTATTTTAGGATAGCGAGATGCAGTGAATAGACCACCAGCCCTGTAATTAGAAGGACCTGAATTCAAATCCTGCCTCATATACTTAACATTTCCTAAGTGTGTGACCCTGGGCAAGTCAATAAAGCTCAATTGCTCATCTATCTATATATCTATCTATATATTCTATTTTATTTAGTCAGCTTTATTTGCAAAAATAGGACAAAATTTTATACTGTCTAGGTATTTTATGTAAAATAATATGTAATAATATTGCTTGACACATAGGGTAGTTTCTATATTTCTTAATTTTGATTAAATAAATTTTAATTTTAACTTTGTCTGAAATTATGATTATTATCCCTGCTTTCTTTCTTACACACTAAATTCTGCTCCTGTCCTTTAATATATAGTTGTATGCATCTCTCATTTTTATGTTTCCTGAAGGCAACATATTGTGGAATTCAAAATTTTAATCTGCTATCCATTTCTGTTTTATGAATAAATTTATTCCATTCATTCTTTTATACTTATTTTTTGATGATTTTTTGAAAGATGTTGTCTAAGATCTCTTTTTTTTTTTCATTGTGGCTTTCAGGTGGTCCAATGATTCATAGATTGTGTCTCCTAGGTCTATTTTCCAGGTCAGTTGTTTCTCCCATGAACTATTTTATATTTTCTTCTATTTTTTTCTATTTTTGTTTGGTTTTAGTAATCCTTGATATCCCATTGAGTCATTCACTTTCATTTGTTCAATTCTAATTTTTAGTGAATTATTTTCTTTGGTTAGATTCTATTGCATTTGTTTAAGTGAATTTTAAAATAAGTTGTTTTGTTCATTGGCTTTTTTCCCCATTTAATCAATTCTATTATTTAGTTAGTTGTTTCTTTTTCCATTTCACCAAATCTAATTTTTAAGGAGTTGTTTTCTTCAAACAATTTTCCCCCCTTTCTAAACTCTCCTGTAAAACTCTCATCCCCTTCCTACATTTTCTTCTAACTCTCTTTTAAGATCCTTTTGGAATTCTTCCAAGAGAGCCTTTTGAGTTGGAGAACAACTTATGTCACCCTTTGAGGCTTCATCTGGAGGGTTTTAGTGTCCTCAGGGTTTGAAGTCTGCTGTCTCCTGTCTCCATAATAGCTATTTATGGTCAGAGTTCTTTTTGTTTTTTGCTCATTTTCAAAAGTTAAATTCTGCTCCTAAGACAAAGACTCCATTGTCCCAGCTTCCTCTAAGGATTATAGGGGTTTTACACTGCCCTTTGACCAGTGTTGCACAATTCCTTCCCATATAGGATGGGTTTAGCCAAGTCTAACTTGTTCTGCTACAGTCCAAGGATTCTCTATTTGCCTTCTATATTTGCAGTGGAGATCTCACATCTATGCTGATTGAAACAGACCTTTTTTGCAGACCGTTTAAGATATCTTGTCCTGGAAATTTGTTACATGCCAAATATTTGTAGGTTCTGTCATTCCAACATCCATTTAGAGACTTGAGGGAAGCCTGGACAATCTCAAAGTCTTGTCTACTCTCTATCATCTTGGTTTCAACCTTCTTCCTTCCCCTTTATATTTTTACTCATTATCATTCTCACCTTTCCCCCCATCCCTCCAAAATTTTCAGCTTTATTTGATCTGATATCTTGCTTTCCTATTCCTTAATCTACCTACCTCTTAAAGAGTCTTTCCCACAATCTGATTCCCCACTCTATTTCCTTGTCCTCTTTTTTTCTTTCTGAATTTAGAAAACTTTTCTGCTTATATATATATATATATATATATATATATATATATATATATATGTGTGTGTGTGTGTGTGTGTGTGTGTGTGTGTGTGTGTGTGTGGTTGTTGTTTCCTCTTTAACTCATTTCTGAGGAGAGTAAGGTTCTGACTATTTCTTTTTTTCTTTCTTTTACACATTCTTTTCTTGATGCTTTCCAAATATGAGGTACTTTCTTTTTTTTATTTTATCTTTTTATGAGGTACTTCTGTACCTTTCTCTTTTTTTAATCTTTTATTTGTGTTTTCACACAAACATACAGACAAGCACACATTTTTTCCCATGGGCTTATTCATACGTATTTGGCCCCTTATAATTTTCAAGTAATCTGTTGGGAACAATTTGTATCTCTTGTACTGAGCTGTTGAGTCACTTTCTCAGTTGTTCCTCTACAAATCTTATTTCTATTTCAATTCTTTCCTCTGATGTCATTTTTTTTATTTATAAAATTATTTTCAAAAATTATTTCACTTACATGAGTAATTCTATTTTAACTTTTGTTCAAATTGTATTTTCATTTATTACTCTGCATATATATATATATATATATATATATATATATATATATATATATATATTTAAAGTCAATATCATTTTCTGGATTTGTGTCTTGGATGTTTCTTTCATGATAACATTTCTTTAAAGTGGAATTAATATTATTTATTATTTTTTCTAAGCTTAAGTCTTAACTTGAGGCTTTTGTTATAGCAAGCTCTGCACAATTGTAGAAGTAATGTTTGATATGTCTTTGATTCTGTTTTGTTTTGTTTTGTTTTTTGGGGAGAGATGCTCTGGCTTCCCCCAACCCCACCCCCAGGTATTGAGAGTTGAATTGTTCAAGTTTGTCACATGGTTGGAAATTCTAATATTTCAGTTCACCAAAAGCAGTCTAATTCGAAGAGAAGATTGATAATTTTTTCATTATATAGATTTTGCATATTTCCTTACCTCAATTTAAATCTGAACACAACACACCTGTGGTCTTTCCCCTTTTAGGCCAACTATAAAATGCTGCTGAATTCAAAAAATACTTAATTAGCTGGATTATTCTGTAATTTTCTTGACAAAGTAGCACGTTTTTGTTTTTTTTCACTGAACAAAATAATAATTTTGCTTTATGTTATTATCCAAAGCATTTATGAAACTTGGTCTCTGCTCCCAGAGCCACATTAGTTACTTCTACTTCTACTTCTTCTTTCTTTTTGCTCAAAACACAAAATAAGTACAATAAAATGTTGAATGATTGATTGATTTAGCACCACTGACCAACTCCTTTTTCTGACTCATTATCTTTACGTACAGATCACATTATTATGTGGCACTGGATCTTTGTCCCAAATCTAGACAATGAGTGACAGAATTATCAGATTATATATATATATATATATATATATATATACATACATACACACACACACACACACACACACATATATATATGATTCTTATTTAGCCTCAACACCAGAAGATGCTGTTCAAGGTTTTCTTGCCTAGATAGCAACCTCAGTGTTCATAAGCATCTCTATATGTTTTACTCTACTGACGTAGAGGAAAAACCACCCAAATTGTTATTTTACTATATTTCCAGATCAGGATTAATTTGATTAATTTGATGGATTTTTTTTTAATTTTATATGTACATTCATTTTTTACATATTTTATATGAGTCATTTTGGGAAAGAAAAAAAATCAGAATAAAAGGGAAAAACTACAACAATAATAAGAATAAAAGAGAAAATACTAAGCATTGTTCGATATTTAAGCTCCATCAGTCTCTCTCTGGATGAAGATGAGGTTTTCCATTCAAAGTATATTAGAGCTGCCTTAGATCACTGAGTTCTTGAGATGAACCAAATCTATCATAGTTGATCATTACACAATATTGTTGTTGCTGTGTACAAATTTTCTTGGTTTTGCTCAGTTCACCCACCTTCAATTTATGTAAATCTTTCCATGATTTTCTAAAATAAACCTATTCATCATTTTTATAGAATATTCCAGTACTTTTTAAAACTGTAACTTATTCAACCATATGCTAATAATGGAAATTTACTAATTTTCCAATTCTTTGCCACCACAAAAAGAGCTGCTACAAACATTTTTGCATATGTGGGTCTTTTCCCCTCTTTTATGATCTCTTTGTGATACAGACTCAGCAGTGGCACTGTTGGATGAAAAGGTATGGCAGTTTTATAGTCCTTTAGGCATAGTTCCAAATTTCTTTCCAGAATGGTTGAATTATTTCACAATTTCACCAACAATGCATTTCTGTCTGAGTTTTCCCATATCCCCTCCCACAATTATCATTTTTTTGTGTTATATTAGCAAATCTAAGAGGTTTGAGGTGCTATCCCAGAGTTATTTTAATGTGCATTTTTCTAACCAATCATGATTTAGAACATTTTTATATGACTGTAAATGACTTTAATGTCTTCATCTGAAAAGTTTCTGTTCATATCCTTTGACCACTTCTCAATTAGAAAATGACTTGTATTTTTATAAATTTGAGTAGAGAACTGATTAATATATATTTTATATTTTATTTATATATTTATATTTCATATATATTTTATATATAATATATAATACATTATATTTTTATATATACTATTATATTTTAGAAAAGAAATCTTTATTAGAAACATTGGTTGTAAAAAAAAAATCTAATATTGCCCACATTGGTTTTATTTGTGCAAAGACTTTTTAATTTAATGTAATGAAAGTTATACATTTTACATTTCATAATGTTCTCTAGTTCTTCTTTCATCAAAAATTCCTTCCTTCACCAAAGAGTTGACAAGTAAAATTTCACTTGTTCTTCTTTTACTTATAGCATCTCCCTATATGTCCATGTATTTATTTTGATCTTTTATTTTTTTTTTATTTTTTATTTTTTGGTATGGGGTCTATGAAGAGTTCTATTTTCCAGTGTTCTCAGCAATTTTTGTCAAATAGTGTGTTCTTATCCAAGAAACAGGAGTCTTTGGGTTTATCAAACATTAGATTACTGCAGTCATTGATTATTGTGTCTATTATACATAACCTCTTTCACTGATTCACCACTATATATTTTTTAAATTTTTTATTTCTATTTTTTAATTATAGCTATTTATTTATTTATTTACTTTTTATTTATTTATACTATTTATTTACTTATTTAATACTACTAATAATACTATTTATTTATTTATTACAAATTTTACTGTTACTCTATTTACTATTTATTTATTTGCAAAACATATGCATGGATAATTTTTCAACACTGCCCCTTGCCAAACCTTCTGTTACAAATTTTCCCCTTTCCCTCCCACACCCCACCGCCAAATAGCAGGTATTCCAATGCATGTAAAAATATATATTAAATCCAATATATGTATACATATCCATAGAGTTATCTTGCTGCACAAGAAAAATCTAAAACAAAAATAAAAACCTGAGAAGGAAAACAAAAATGCAAGCAAACAGCATCAGAAAGAGAAGGTGAGAGAGATGCAAGAAAAAATAGATAGCAAAAGTATACTAGTGGGTGATCTCAACCTTGCTCTCTCAGATAGATAAATCCAATAAAAACTAAACAAGAAAGAAGTCAACGATGGAAACAAAGTGTTAGAAAAGTTAGGTATGACAGATGTCTAGAGAAATTTGAATAGACACAGAAAGTAGTTTACCTTTTTTCTCAGCAGTTCATAGAACTTGTACAAAAAATTGGCCATGTATTAGGGCATTAAAAAACTCAAAATAAAATGCAGAAAGGCAGAAATAGTAAATGGATGTTTTTTTCAGATCATGATGCAATAAAAATCACATGCAATATAAGGCCAAGAGAAAGTATATCAAAAGTTAATTGGAATTTAAATATTCCAATCCTAAAGAATGGGATGAAATAGCAAATCATAGATACAATCAAAAAATTCATGCAAGATTTAATGACAATAATGAAGCAATAGACCAAAATCTGTGGAATGCAGCCAGAACCGCTATAAGAGGAAATTTTTTCTGTAGATGCTTACTTCCATAAAATAGAGAAAAAGAAGATCAATGAATTGGGCTTACAACTAAAAAAAGCTAGAAAAAGAACAAAGCAAAAACCATCAATTATATAAGAAATTTGAAATTGTGAAAATAAAAGGGGAGATTAATAAAATTGAAAATTAAAAAAATATATTGAATTAAAAAATAAAACTAAGAGTTGGTTTTATGAAAAACCAAACAATAAAATAAATTAACCTTTAGTTAATTCAATTAGAAAAATGAAAGAAAAAATCAAATTGTTAGTCTCAAAAATGAAAAGGAAGAACTTTACACCAATGAAAAGAACATTAGAGCAATAATTAGGAGTTATTTTGCCCAACTATATGCAAATAAATTTGATAATTTAAATGAAATGGAGGAATATCTACAAAAATATAGATTGCCCAATTTAACAGAAAAGGAAATAAATTATTTAAATAGCCTCATTTTAGAAAAAGAAATAGAACAAGCTATTAATTAACTCCCTAAGAAAAAAAATCTCCAGAGCCAGATCAATTTACATGTGAATTCCAATACTATATAAACTATTTGAAAAAATAGGGACAGAAAGACCCCTACCAAATTCCTTTTATGACACATATATGGTACTGATAGCTAACCCAGGTAGGGTGAAAACAGAGAAAGAAAAATATAGACCATTTTCCCTAATGAATATTGATACAAAAATCTTAAATAAAACATTAGCAACAAGATTACAGAAAGTAATCCCCAGGATAATACAGTGTGACCAAGTAGGATTTATTCCAAAAATGCAGGGCTGGTTCAATATTAGGAAAAATTTCAGCATAATCAACTATATCAATAATCAAGCTAACAAAATTCCTATGATTATCTTAATAGATGCAGAAAAAGTATTCGATAAAATCCAACACCCATCCCTATTAAAACACTAGAGAGTATAGGAATAAATGGACTTTTCCTTAAAATGATCAAATACCATCTATTTAAAACCACCAGCAACATCATATGCAATGAGGACAAACTAGAACCATTGCCAGTAAGATCAAGAGTGAAATAAGTCTGCCCACTATCACCATTACCGTGTTTCCCCGATAATAAGACCTATCCCAAAAATAAGCCCTCCCCTTACTGTGTATGATTCTTCTAAAATAAGCCCTCCCCCCAAAATAAGCCCTATTGAGATTGCTACTGTAGTGAAGGTGATCCCCCGTGCTAAACGCTACATTACAGTACCCTCTGCATGCACCGTTCTCCCCCCTTACCCCCTGGGTGAAACGCACGCTGCACTCCGAGATGCATCCAATCAGAGCTGCAGCAGTGAGCGCGTCATCCTGTTCTTCCCCAGTGATTTGCTTGCTGGCGCCATTGAGAGCAGTGCCATGGAGGAGAGCTGAGGCAGGACAACATAAAAACCCGGTATGTAAGCAAGAGTGAGGGGGCATGATGGAGGATAAAAGGGGCAAGATGGAGGATAAAAGAAGAACTCAGAGGGCATGATGGAGGATAGAAGGAGCACTCAGGGAGCATGATGAGGTTAAAACATTATTGAGGGGCATGATAGAGTGAAAAGAAGGGCTGATGGTCATAATTTTATTATTCTGTCTGCACGGGTCACCTGTGTTTTGGCAATTCATTTGGATGGAAAGAAAGCCACACCTCTAATCATCAGTAAGGGCAAGAAAGATAAGATTGAACGTGTATCAGGCATTTACGTTCTTGAAACCGAAAAAGCCTGGTGTACACAAGCCATTATAAGAAAGTGGGTTGATTTAATGCTGCCACTTGTTATGCGAGGTAACCAAAGAGGTCTGATAATCTGGGATTCAGCCAGCACTCACCACGCTAAAGAAATGAAGAACTTCCTTGCAGAGAGAAGAATAGATCAAGTAATGATTCCTGCAGGAATGGCTGCCTATCTCCACACCCTTGATATTGCAATAAACAAGCCATTCAAGGACCATTTGCGCATGGAAGTCAATGATTACATTGAAAATAGAATGGAAAGAAATCAGCATGGAAACTTTGTGAAGCCCTGTCTGCAAGAAGTCGTGACTTGGTGAAAAAGTCATGGAATAAAATTACAGACAACTGTGTCACCAAGGCACTACGAGCAGGTTACCTGGACAAGACTTGTTCATTTAAAGAGAGCTATATTGCTGGACATGACAGATTGGGTCCACTTCTTCTGAAGGAAATAGAGGCGCAAGACATCCAGGATGGAATTCAGGGTATGGACACTTATGACAATGTTGTTGAAGAAGATGACATGATCATTATTGAATAAAGGTACTTTTTTTGTTCACATCTACCTATTTATTAAAATTGCTGCCAATGTTCATTAAAATAAGCCCTCCCCTTAAAATAAGCCCTCTGGTGGTATTCTGTCTAAAAAAAATTAATAAGACAGTGTCTTATTATCGGGGAAACACGGTAGTATTCTGTGATGACTGTGTATTTAAAATCAGCCGGAGTCAGGAATTTAGGTTAAGGGAAAAATATTCAATCGTTATTCTTAGTAGAGGTGAAGAAGGATTGCGATAGCAATATGGGCAGCTGCGAAGGAAGCCAGCTAGCAGAGGGGAAGGAGGATTGCAGGTGAAAAGAGGATTGCAGGTGAAAAGGGGATTGGAGGTGAAGGGTGGTCATGATAGCAATGTGAGCAGCCGTGACAAGACGCCAGCCAGCAGTCTCTCTTTAGGCTTCCCTTTCCACTCCCTTGCCTCCACCCACCAAAAACATCATTTCCTATACAACACATCAGGACTTGCACAAAGAGAGGGCAGGGCCATTCTTTCTCCAAGCTTATATATTAATAGAGTATGGTTCAATTACTATTTAGCCTCACGTGCTTGGGACCTCAGTGCATGAACTCAAGCCTCAGCCCATCACAGTATTAAATATGTATTAGAAATTTTAGCTTTGACAATCAGAGAAGAAAAAGAGATTAAAGGAATTGGAGTAGGTCACGAGGAAACCAAATTATCACTCTTTGCAGATGATGTGATGACACTCTTAGAGAACCCTAGAGATCAGCTAAAACACTACTAGAAACAATTCATAACTTTAGTAAAGTTGCAGGATATAAAATATATCCATATAAAGCATCAGCATTTTTATACATCACTAAAAATATTCAACAGGAAGAGATACAAAAAGAAATTCCATTCAAATACCTTTTGATAGTATAAAATATTTGGGAATTTATCTGCCAAGGGAAAGACAGGAACTATACAAGCAAAACTACAAAGCACTTGTCACATTAAAATAAACAAAGTCAGACCTAATCATTTGGAAAAATATCAAGTGCTCATGGGTAGACTGAGATAATATAATAAAAATAACAACCTAAATTAATCTACTTATTATTTCGTCCCATAACAATCAAACTTACAAAAAAAAAAAATTTAGTGATCTAGAAAAAATAGTAACAAAGTTCATCAGGAAGAATGAAAGGCTAAGAATTTCAAGGAAATTAATTTTTAAAATGTTATTGAAGGTGGCCTAGCTGTGTCAGACCTAAAACTATATTATAAAGCAGCAGTCATCAAAACCATTTGGTATAAGAAATAGAGTAAATGATCAGTGGAATAGGTTAGGTTCACAAGATACAATAGTCAATGCCTATAGGTAATCAAATGTTTGCTGAACCAAAATACCCCAAGTTCTGGGATAAGAACTCACTATTTGACAAAAATTACTGGGAACACTGGGAATTAGTATGACAGAAACTAGGCATTGACCCACTTAACATCCTATACCAGGATAAGGTCAAAATGGGTTCATGATTTAGACATAAAGAGTGATATTATAAGCAAATTATAAGCAAAAAAAAAAAAAAAAACATAAGATTGTTTAGCTCTCAGATCTGTGGACAAAGAATGAATTATGTCCAAAGAAGAACTGGAACTCATAATTGAACACCAGATAGATAATTTTGATTATATTAATTTTAAAAGTTTTTATAGAAGCAAAACCAATACAGACAAGATTAGAATGGAAGCAATAAATTGGCAAAACCCTTATTCAAGGGTTTTGGTAAAGGCCTCATTTTTAAAATATAGAGAGAATTAAATCAAATTTATAAGAATTCAAGCTATTCTCCAGTTGATAAATGGTCAAAGGGTATGAACAATTTTCAGATGAAGAACTTAAAACTTTCTAATTATATGAAAAGTTGCTCTAAATCACTACTGATCTGAGAAATGCCAATTAAGATAATTCTGAGATTCACTGCACACCTCCTAGATTGGCTAAAATGACAAGAAAAGACAAGGATGAATGTTAAATGGTATGTGGGAAAACTGGGATACTCATACATTGTTGGTGAAGTTGTGAATGGATCCAGCCATTTTGAAGAGCAATTTGGAACTATGTTCTAAAAGTTATCAAACCATGTATACCCTTTGACCCAGCAGTGTTTTTACTGGGCCTATATCCCAAAGAGATCTTAAAGGAAGGAAAGGGACCCACATGTGCAAAAATGTTTGTGGCAGCGCTTTTTGTAGTGGCAAGAAACTGGAAATTGATTGGGTGCCCATCAGTTGGAGAATGGCTAAATAAGATGTGATATATAAATATTATGGAATTTTATTATTCTATAAGAAATGATCAGGAGGATGATTGTAAAAATGTAAAACGTTGATTGATGCTAAGTGAAATAATCAGAACCAGAAGGTCATTGTACACAACAACATCAATATTATATGACGGTCAGTTCTAAGAAATGTGACTCTTTCCAATAATGAGATGATTGATGCCAGTTACAATAATCTTGTGATGAAGAGAATCTTCTATACCCAGAGAGAGGACTATAGGAACTGAATGTGCGTCACAGCATAAATTCTCACTCTTTTTGTTGTTATTTATTGCATTTTGTTTTCTTATTTATGTTCTATTTTTTATCTGATTTCTCTTGTACAGAGAGTATTGTATAAATGTGTTTATACATACTAGATTTAATATATATTTTATTGTTATTTATTTATTTATTTAACATGTATTGAATGCTACATTCCATGTAGGGGAGAGGGTGAGGAGAAGGAGAAAATCTGAAACACAAGGCTTTGCAAAGGTCAATGTATTGACCCCCCTCCCATGATCCCCCATGGAAATTATCCGTGTATATGTTTTGAAAATAAAAAGCTTTATAAATAAATAAATAATCAAATAAATTAATTTTGGTATGTTGTCTTATCATCATTCTCTTAAATGAAATTATTGATTGTCTCTATCATTTGTTGTTTCACCCACTCATTCTTTTGTTAGATTATTTAGTTTCCAATTAAATTTTATCTATTTTCTCTAGATCATTATTACATGTAATTTTTATTATATCATGCTCCAGAATAGATACATTTTCACTTTCTGCCTTTCTACATTTGATTTGAAGGCTTTATATCCTAATACATGGTCAATTTTTGTGTAGGTTCCATGTACTGACAAGAAAAAAAAAGAATATTTGTTTCTATCCCCATTCAATTTTCTCCAATTTTTTCTTTACCTTTTCTAAAATTCTATTTACCTCCTTAACTTCTTATTTATTTGGTGGTTTGATTTATCTAGTTCTGAGAGAGCAAAGTTGAGATCCACCACTACTATAGTATCATCTATTTCTTACTGCTATCTGTTTCCTTTTTATGGGAGAATTCATCTCATTTGCATTCAAAGTTAAAATTACTAACTCTGTATTTCCCACCATCTTATTTTCTCAAGTCATACTCTTCTCTTTCCTTTCCTCTTTTCCTCCTCCCCAATGTTTTGCTTTTGACCACCACCTCCCTCCAACAACCCTTCCCTTTTATAAACCCTTTCCTCTTCTACTTATATACTCTCTATGGAGAAAAAAAAAGTTTTGAAAAATACTGCACTCATATCTAGTAAAGCATTAGAAAGCATAGGGATGAATGGAGTTTCTCTGAAATATAAGTAACATCTATTAAAATCCATCAATAAGCATTATATGAAGTGGAGAGAAATTAGAAGCATTCCCATTAAAATCAGGGATGAAAAAATGATGCCCATTTTCACCACTATTATTCAATATTGTACTAGAAATTTTGGCTATGGCAATAAGAAATTGGAGGAACAAAAGTAGGAAAGTAGTAGAGAAAACTATCATTTTTTGCAGATAATATGATAGTATACTTAGAGAATCCTAGGAATGAATGAAAAAAAAAAAACTGTTGGAAACAATTAACAGCTTTAGCAAGTTGCAGCATATAGAATAAACCCACATGAATCATATGCATTTCTATATGTTACCAATAAATTCCAGAAGGCAAGAGATAGAAAGAGAAATTCCATTTAAAATAACTGTAGATATTATAAAATATGTGAGTGCCTACCTGCCAAGACAACCCTAAGAAATATATAAGCACAATTACAAAACACTTTTTAAAAGTTGCATCTAAAGTAGTGGGAAAATATCAGTTGTTCATGGGAGCTAATATAATTTAAATGATGATTCTAACTACATTTGTATACTTATTCAGTCCTATACCAATCAAACTGGTAAAAAAAAATTATTTTATTGAGTAGAAAAATAAAATAATAACAATTCATCTGGAAAAAAGAAAAGATCAAGAATATCAAAGAAAATGGGAAAATATTAGGGTTGAGGCTATAAAACTGCATATCCTTTGATCTACCAGTGACACTACTGTGTCTATAGCCAAAAGAAAATACTGAATGGAGATCAAACATGCTGTTTTCACCTTTATTTTTCCTTTGTTTTTTTTTCTTATGGTTTTTCCCCTTTTCTCTGATTATTTTTTTCCCAACATCACTCATATAGAAATAAATAAATATAGAAATGCAAATGCATAACAAAAAAATTAAACAAAAGATATATAAAGTGAAAATCTCAAATCTGATTTATACTAGCTATTTGATCCTATCTACTTGTTTAACCTTTCAAGGCCCTAAGCTACATAATATCCAATATTCTAGAGAATTCCCTAGAAGCAGCTAAATATGCATTACAGGGCAGAAAGATTAGATTTTAAATTGTGTTTTAGACATTTGCTATTGTTGTATCTCTAAAAAGTCACTTAATATTTGTCAGTCTCAGTATTCCCAATTATAAAATGGAGTTAATAACAGCACCTACCTTTGCTCAGATTTGTGATAAAGAAGTTAATAGTCGCCAAGTACTTAGCACAGCATTTGACACATAATAAATGCTTAAATGGTGAATTTCTTCCTTCTTATATAAATGAAATCACAGATCTAATCCTCACTTCCAATCCCTGAAAAAAAACAAAATCTCTTATTTTTAAAAAATTCTTAAGGGGAAGAGATGTGTTGCTATTTTCCATCTTCATCTACTAACCACTTAATAAAATAGCCATCATCTTTTTAGCCTCATATTTTTGTGGAAATGAGATTATGTGGGAAGTGACCTACCAAATTATCATGTCCACATTTTTAATTTTATCAATGTACAAATTCAGTACCAGAAAAATTAAGAAAAAAACTTAGACTTACCCAACATCTCTCAGGTAGAAACCAGGCTTCAATCCTACACACTCAGATACTATATTGAGAGTGTTTCCTGTCCATACCTGCTCACTAGAGGATTTTGGTACCAATCCAAATCCTGATCATGGGTGAGGAGTGAAGGGGTGTAACTCATGATGGTCAAACAGGCATCCATTTTTTCAAAATTTTCTCAGCCATATATATATATCCTAATACACTTACATAACTATAACACAGTGTGCATGTGCTAACTATAGGATACTGCACACGTGGGACCACATAAAAAACTTGCTATTGTGTGTAGATGTTTCCTTGCCACTTTAGTATGACACTGCTTTAATTACAACACAGGTTGTCATGTCCCCTGACTTCTCAGGAAGGCCAAGATGGCCCTAGGCTGGATAGGGAACCAAACTTATCACATCAGCACACACATCAGCATATCAGCAAAGTTCATTTTACTGGACTAATGGGTCTTATATCTCACCCAGGGTTCCCTATTGTCTGTGGTCCTCTACATTTTCCCATTGCCCCACACATATTAAAGTGCTTTGTAAACCATAAGGAAAATAATGCTATAAAAGATATGTCAGAAGTTAAGAATGAACTCCCTAAAGAGCCAAATGTCAGCAATGCTATTCTTATTAGGTTTTATGCTACCTAGATTAGAAGTATCTTTCTTTTTCAGTACTTCAATACTTTAATTTTCAATGGGACAAAAGTAAATCTTGAAGTAGATACAATATTTGCCCATTCAGTCATGGAACTATTTAACTTGGATATACAGAGCAGGTGAATTTTGATTTGTCTAGGTAGAAGCGTAATTAAAATAAAATATGTTAGACCAACTAGGGAAATACCTTAGATACTATCTAGGCCAAACTGTCTTACTCAACAAATGAGACAACCTGAATTTTCAGGTGGAAATGACTTGCCCAATGTCTTATAGAAAATTAATTGGTAAGTTAATGATTTCCACCCTGTTAGGAAATTCTTCCTGATGAAAAGATTCATCAGAAGACATATACCTACTTGAATCTTTCAGTGAGCAATCTTTATGCTTTTATTAATAGTTTAAAGTAACATTACTGTTTCTACTTAATGTATTTGGCTGCTGCTGTTTCTGGTTGTCAAATGTTAACACCTCTGAAAATGTACCTCATTAAACCTTTAATATCCTGCTGTGGCCTACTCCTTCAGATCTGATCCTTAACTCTGAGAAAGCTATATGTATTTTTAATATGTGACAGTCTTATCTCCTCAGAATTTACAAAATAGTTAATTTGACTTGTGTTGTTCATTACTTATTCCTGTTTATTTTTGGTCTGCTCTTTTATTACACCATATGGTTTAATATACCATATGGTTCCTTTTTAAAATTGGGCAATCATTGCTTCTCTCATTGTCTCTATTATGATCCAGTGAGACTGGGACAGGGCAGGTCTTTTTTTCCCCTTCACTTTTCCATTCCTTGAATAAAAACATGTACACCAAGTTGCAGTCTCATTAAAGTGCCTTGGGAACAAATATAGCTTATAGTGAGGTTTTCTAAAGATTCTATTGGTGTGGACTTCTGTCTTTAAAAGAAGACTCATAATCCATCTCTGTTTAAAGGAAATGAATGTATACTGAAATATACACACCCCATTTGTTATTTCTCATGTACAAATTATTGTCTATTGAAATGTTTTAAGAATATTTAATTAAAGAAAATGCCACAAAAGAGCAGTACATAACACTTGTTTCTGGATTCCTTTATTCAGAAGTTGCATGAAGCACTATATCAAATATGGCATTCTGAAAATGCATATATGTGTATATGTATACATCAGATATAGAAATAAAATATGATGCTATTATAAGCTTGTCATTCAGTTGAATCTGTGTGTGTGTGTGTGTGTGTGTGTGTGTGTGTGTGTGTGTGTGTATCTATCTGTGTGTTTTTTAGTCCTTTCTGATCAGAACTAAATGCTCGAGATTATTGTTCCTGCCTCAATTCCTCATTTGATTCTTTATATTGTGGCTTCTTTCATGTAGATAACCTGGACAGAACCTGTTGTTTTAAAGTTCACAAACACTTCTTTAAGTTAATAATATTTTTATCAGAGCTTAATTCACTTGTTCTCTGTAACTTTTGACATAATTGACAGTTTTACTTCTTTCTTTCTTTCTTTCTTTCTTTCTTTCTTTCTTTCTTTCTTTCTTTCTTTCTTTCTTTCTTTCTTTTTGTGAAAATAACACACTTTCCTTAAATAAAAATAATGCATTTACTGTTCCCTCATTGGCTTGTCATCCTCTTTATTATTCCTTTATAAGAGTGTTTCCCACTCTCCTCCCTATCTCAATGAAAGCACCATAATAACCACCCATCTTACATATCCTCTACTAATTTGATCCTAAAACATCTATTCTAAAATATTTTCTTCATTTTTCTAATCAACCTTTATACAACTGTCAAAAATGGCTAAATGACTTGTTTTATATTTTCTTTTTTTTTAAAATAACTTTTTATTGAGAGAACCCACGCCAGAGTAATTTTTTACAACATTATCCCTTGCAGTCACTTCTGTTCTGATTTTTCCCCTCTCTCCCTCCACCCCCTCCCCCAAATGGCAAGCAACCCTTTACATGTTAAATAGGTTATGGTATATCCCGATACAATATATGTGTGCAGAACAAAACAGTTCTCTTGTTGCACAGGGAGAATTGGATTCAGAAGGTACAAATAACCCAGGAAGAAAAACAAAAATGCAAGCAGTTTATATTCATTTCCCAGTGTTCTTTCTTTGGGTGTAGTTGCTTCTATCCATTCTTGAGCAATTGAAACTGAATTAGCTTTCTTTATCAAAGAGATCCACTTCCATCAGAATACATCCTCATACTGTATCATTATTGAGGTATATAATGATCTCCTGGTGCTGTTCATTTCACTTAGCATCAGTTCATGTAAGTCTCGCCAGTCCTCTCTGTATTCATCCTGCTGGTCATTTCTTAGTGAACAATAATATTCCATAATGCTCATATACCACAATTTACTCAACCATTCTCCAATTAATGGGCATCCATTCATTTTCCAGCTTCTAGCCACTACAAACAGGGCTGCCACAAACATTTTGGCACATACAGGTCCCTTTCCTTTCTTTAGTATCTCTTTGGGGTATAAGCCCAGTAGAAACACTGCTGGATCAAAGGGTATGCACAGCTTGATAACTTTTTGAGCATAGTTCCAAATTGCTCTCCAGAATGGCTGGATGTGTTCACAATTCCACCAACAATGTATCAGTGACCCTGTTTTCCCACATCCCCTCCAAAATTCTACATTATCTTTCCCTGTCATTCTAGTCAATCTGACAGGTGTGTAGTGGTATCTCAGAGTTGTCTTAATTTGCATTTCTTTGATTAATAATGATTTGGAGCCTATTTTCATATGGCTATAAATAGTTTTAATTTCTTTGTCTGAGAATTGTCTGTTCATATCCTTTGACCATTTATCAATTAGAGAATGGCTTGATTTCTTATAAATTAGAGTTAATTCCCTATATATTTTGGAAATGAGGCCATTATCAGAACCTTTGATTATAAAAATGTTTTCCCAGTTTATTGTTTCCCTTCTAATCTTGTCTGCATAAGTTTTGTTTGTACAAAAACTTTTCAATTTGATATAATCAAAATTTTCTATTTTCTGGTCAATAGTGATCTCTAGTTCTTCTTTGATCATAAATTCCTTCCTCTTCCACAGGTCTGAGAGATAAACTGTCCTAAGCTCTTCCAATTTATTTATAATCTCATTCTTTATACCTAGGTCATGAACCCATTTTGACCTTATCTTGGTGTATGGTGTTAAGTGTGGGTCAATGCCTATTTTCTGCCATACTAATTTCCAATTTTCCCAGCAATTTTTGTCAAATAATGTGTTCTTATCCCCAAAACTGAGGTCTTTGTGGTTGTCAAACACTAGATTATTAAATTTATTGACTGTTTTGTCCTTTGAACCTCACCTATTCCATTGATCAACTAGTCTATTTCTTAGCCAATACCAGATGGTTTTAGTAACTGCTGCTTTATAATATAATTTTAGATCTGGTACAGCTAGGCCCATTTGATTTTTTTTTTTTCATTAATTCACTTGAAATTCTTGATCTTTTGTTTTTCCATATGAACTTTGTTGTTATTTTTTCTAGGTCATCAAAATAGTTTTTTGGGAGTCTGATTGGTATAGGGCTAAATAAATTAATTAATTTAGGTACTATTGAAATCTTTATTATATTTGCTTGCCCAATCCAAGAGCATTTAATATTTTTCCAATTGGTTAGATCAGATTTAATTTGTGTGGAAAGTGTTTTGTAGCTTTGCTCATAAAGTTTCTGATTTTCCCTTGGCAGATAGATTCCTAAATATTTTATACAATCAGTAGTTACTTTAAATGGAATTTTTCTTTGTAACTCTAACTGTTGGGTTTTGTTAGTGATATATAAGAATGCTGATGACTTGTGTGGGTTTATTTTGTATCCTACAATTTTGCAAAAGTTGTGGATTGTTTCTAAAAACTTTTTAGTAGAATCTCTAGGGTTCTCTAAATATACCATCATATAATCAGCAAAGAGTGCTCATTGCCTATTCTTATTTCTTTAATCTCTTTCTCAACTCTTATTGACATAGCTAGCATTTCTAATACAATATTAAATAGTAACGGTGATAGTGGGCAACCTTGTTTCACTCCTGATCTTATTGGGAATGGTTGCAGTTTGTCCCTGTTACATATGATGCTTACTCATGGTTTTAAACAGATGCTACTGATTATTTTAAGGAAAAGTCCATTTATTCCTATACTCTCAAGAGTTTTTAATAGGAATGGATGTTGGATTTTATCAAATGCTTTTGCTGCATCTATTGAGATGATCATATGGTTTTTGTTAATTTGATTATTAACATGGCCAATTATACTGATAGTTTTCCTAATATTGAACCAGCTCTGCATTCCTGGTAAAAATCCTACTTGATCATGATGTATTATCCTGGGATTGATTTTCTGTAGTCTTTTTGCTAATATCTTATTTAAGATTTTAGCATCAATATTCATTAGGGAGATTGGTATGTAATTTTCTTTCTCTGTTTTCAATCTACCTGGTTTAGGTATCAGTATCATGTCTGTGTCATAAAAGGAATTTGGTAGGACTCCTTCATTCCCTATTTTTTCAAATAGTTTATAAATTGCTGGGGCTAATTTTTCTTCAAATGTTTGGTAGAATTCACATATAAATCCATCTGGTCCCGGGGATTTTTTTTTTTTAGGGAGTTGATTAATAGTTTATTCTATTTCTTTTTCTGAAATGGGACTATTTAAGCAATTTACTTCCTCCTCTGATAATCTGGGAAGCCTATATTTTTGAAAGTAGTCATCCATTTCACTTAGGTTATCAAATTTATTGGCATAAAGTTAGGCAAAGTAACCCCTTATTATTTCTTTAATTTCCTCTTCATTGGTGAAAAGCTCTCCCTTTTCATTTTTAACAGTATTAATTTGATTTTCCTCTCTCTTTTTCTAATCAGATTTACCAAAGATTTATCAATTTTATTGTTTTTTTCAAAAAACCAACTCTTAGTTTTATTTATTAGTTCAATAGTTTTTTTTTTCTTTTTATATTATTAATTTCTCCTTTAAATTCTAGAATTTCAAGTTTAGTAATTGACTAGGGGTTTTAATTTGGTCTTTCTCTAGCTATTAAAGTTGCAGGCCCAATTCATTGATCTTCTCTTTCTCTATTTTATTCAAGTCGGCCTCTAAGGATATGAAATTTCCCCTTTATACCGCTTTGGCTGCATCCCATAAATTTTGGTATGATGTCTCACCATTGTCATTATCTTGAGTGAAATTATTATTTGTGTCTATAATTTGCTATTTCACCCAATCATTCTTTAAGATGAGATTATTTAGTTTCCAATTACTTTTTGGTCTATTTACACCTAACTTTTTGTTGAATGTAGTTTTTATTGCATTGTGATCTGAAAAGAAAGCATTTACTATTTCTGCCTTTCTGAATTTAATTTTGAGGTCTTTATGTCCTAATATATGGTCAATTTTTGTGTAGGTTCCATGAACTGCTGTGAAGAAAGTATACTCCTTTCTGTCAACATCAGTTTTCTCCAGAGATCTATCATATCTAATTTTTCTAATATTCTATTTACCTCTTTAATTTCTTTCTTATTTGTTTTGTGATTTGATTTATCTAAATCTGAGAGTGCAAGATTGAGATCTTCCACTATTATCATTTTGCTGTCTATTTCTTCTCTCAACTCTCTTAATTTCTCCTTTAGGAAGTTAAATGCTATACTACTTGGTGCATATATGTTTAATACTGATATTGCTTCATTGTCTATAGTACCCTTTAGCAAGATATAGTTTCCTTCCTTATCTCTTTTAATTAGATCATTTTTGCTTTTGCTTGATCTGAGATAAGGATGGCTACCCCTGCTTTTTTGACTTCACCTGAAGCATAATAGATTCTGTTCCAGCCTTTTACCTTTACTCTGTATGTATCTCCCTGTTTTAAATGTGTTTCCTGTAAATGACATGTTGTAAGGTTCTGACTTTTGGTCCAGTCTGCTATCTGCCTCCTCTTTATGGGAGAGTTCTTCCCATTCACACTTATGGTTAAAATGACTAATTCTGTATTGCCTGCCATTCTAATATCTCCAGATTATACATTTCTTTCCCTTGCCCTTCTTCCCTTCTTCCCTAGTATTAAACTTATTGGTCCCACCTGCATCATGCAGCTCTCCTTCTTTAGTATTCCTCCCTCCTCCCTTTGAATCCCTTCCCCTTTCTCATACCCTTCCCTTATTACTCTTTTTCCTTTTCCCTTTTCCTCTCCCACTTTTTAATGAAGTGAGAAAAGAATGTCTGTAAAACAAATATGTCAATTATTTCCTCTTTGAGCCAACTCTGATGAGAGTAGGATTCACACAGTTCCTCTCCCTCTCTAAGTTCCCTCAGATATGATAGATTTCCTTTGCCTCATTGTTGCGTGTATTTTCCCTCTTTTTATCTCCCCTCTTCCCTTTTTCTGACACTATTCCCTTTCCATTTCTACTTCCCTTTTTTCTGTTTTATCGGTGAAATCAAATTATACATATGGCTTTTATGTATATCCACAACAGAAATACAGTTCTCTAGAGTTCCTTACCTTTTTCTACTTCTCTTGATTCCTGTTGTTGGAGATCACTTTTTTTTTTTTGTTTAAGTCTGTTTTTTTTCCTTAGAAACAAATGGAATTCCTCTATTTCATTAAATGTCCATCTTCTTCCATGGAAAAAATACTCAGCTTAGCTGGGTAGTTTATTCTTGGCTGCATTCCAAGCTCTTTTGCCTTTCAGAATATCTGATTCCAGGCCCTTTGGTCCTTTAATGTTGAGGTAGCCAGATCTTGCGTGACCCTTATTGTGGCACCTCGGTATTTGAACTGTTTTTTTCCTGGCTGCTTGTAAAATTTTTTCTTTAGTCTGAAAATTCTGAAGTTTGGCCACAATATTCCTTGGAGTTTTTATTTTAGGGTCTTTTTCAGAAGGTGTTCAATGAATTCTTTCAATGACTACTTTACCTTCTGGTTCTATTACTTCAGGGCAGTTCTCTTTGATGATTTCCTGTAAAATAGTATCTATACTCTTTTTTTCATCATAATTTTTGGGTAGTCCAATGATCCTCAGGTTATCTCTCCTAGATCTCTTTTCCAGGTCTGTTGTTTTTCCAAATAAATAGTTGACATTTTTTCCCAATCTTTCTTTTTTTTTTTTTTTTTTTGGTTTTGCTTGATTGATTTTTGATGTCTCAATGAATCAGTCATTTCTATTTGATCAGTTCTGATTTTTAGTGAGTTATTTTCTTCATTAGCTTTTTTTACTTCTTTTTTTATATGTCCAATTGAGTTGTTTTGCTCTATGGAATTTTTTTCCATTTCACTATTATTATTATTTTTTAGTGAGTTATTTTCTTTTTTCAATTGACAAATTCTGTTTCCCTGCACTTCTTGGGAGTTTTTTTACCTTTTCCAATTCACATTTCAGAAAGTTGTTTTCTTTTTCCACTTTATCAAATTTTTCTTTTAGTGAGTTATATGCCTTTTCTGTACTCTCTTGCATAGCTTCTCTTTCCTTTCCCCATTTTTCTTCTAGTTCTCCTTTAAAGTTTTCAAAAGTCTCTTCTACGAGAGCTTTTTATATTGGGGACCAACAATTGTCTGGAGACTGTCTGCTATTAGTCTCTTCAGGGTTGAAAAGCTGTTCTCTTTCTGTGTAGAAACTATCAATTGTTCTTTTGATTTTTTTTACTCATTTTGTTAAAGCCTGTAGCGTCTGCCTTCAGAGCCAGGAGGTTACTAGCTTCCTCTGCAGAGCAGTGAAAGGTGTATGGATGGGTAGCTGCCCTGCCAGCTGGCTACAAAAAGCAGTGACATACTGGAGTGCTCTGGGAAAGAGTTCCCCAGCTGGAAGTAACTCAAGCCTGCAGGGCAGAGCTTGGAAAGTTCCCTCCCCCCCCCCCCCCCAACAAAGAAGCCCTGCTGTATGAAATAATGATTGCCCTGGGGCTAGACACTGAGCAGTGAGAGTTTCACTACTCCAAGCCAAAGCCTGCCCTGGGGCTGTGGGTGTTAGCAGTTGAGCAGTGAATGGATTTGCAGGGACTGGAAGTGTCTGACCTGGAAGCACAGTCTGCTGGGGAAGTTCTATTGCCCCAGGCCAAGCTCCCCACTCTGGAGATTAGAGGCTGCCCAGGCCATAGGCCCCCTGTCATGCAAATTTGTAACTGCCCCCGCAAAAGCCCCGAACTGCAGGATATGGCTGCAGGGCTGCGTTACAGTCTGCCTGAGTCACTTCCGGGTTTGTGTGGTTACAGCTAGATCTCGTTAGGTTCTGGTGTTTTTTAGAGTACCCTCTGTTTTAGGCATTAATTTCTCTGCCAGTTTACTGCTTTGTAGTCAAGGCAGAACAGTTAGCCTGTAGCAGAGTCGTCTCTATAACTTCCTTAGCCACAGAGATCACCCCTGCCCCTGGTCTGCTCAGGATGCTAGTCTCTCACTGCCTGTGCTAGTCTGTTCCTGGCTCCTCAGGACCAACCTGGTGATCTTCCAGATTGACTTCGGCTGCTAAGGTGTAGTGCTTCTAATCTTCATGAATTTAAGCAGTGAAGAGCTATTTTTGAGGCTGAATTAAATAGTTGGTTAGGGGGAAATGAGAGAAGCTTAGAGAGTCATGTGTGCCTGCTCCGCCATCTTGGCTCCGCCCCCGGAAGTCCTTTGTTTTACATTTTCACAGAAACCTTGAATGACTATTGCCTTCTCAGAAAAAAAAAAAAAAAGAACTTTTTTATTTGACATTCAAGGACCTCCACAATCAGGCACTAATCTACTTTTCCATACTTATCCTATTCATGTACCTTCTACTTCCTTGCTGTAGTCTGGCAATATCAACCATAATGGCAGTAGTTTCCTGAGGGATCAATAAGATTGGGCCATTGGAAATACTTCCCACATTGGTCATTGACATGGCTGTTCACACCATTTGGATGAGCACAAAATTTCAAACTATAATTTTTCTGGTAGATTTGGAGATCCTATTTTTTTTTTTTTTTTTTTTGTCATTACTCTTTGAACCTTCCTATATCCTGTTACTATGCTCTCCTGACCCCTAAGGGTTTTTTCCATTTTTAATCCATTTTACCACTGAACCTAAAAACCACTTGGCTTTTCCACATGATTTGCTAATTTTTATTATATTCCTAATATATTATTTTATAAATAGAATATGAATTCCTTGAGATAAGGATCTTGCTTTTCTATTTTTATTCCCAGAGATTATTACAGTGGGAATATATTTAGCACTTAATGAATTCTCATATTTCATTCTATTCCTTCCATTCCATATTACTTTCTTCCATCTAATCAATAATTAAATAACCTAGGATTTATATAATTCTTTAAGATTTGTAAAGCACTTCATATGTCAACTCATTTACATGCCAACAAAAAAAAAACTTATGAGGTAGATGCCATTATTATTTGCATTTTGAAAATGACACAATTGAATCAAAGATAAGTTTTAAAAATTGACTATAATCACACAGTTAATCTGGGTTAGGAATTCAACTTGGGTGTTTTTGACTACACATTTTATATAACAACCTATCGCACTTAGTTGCATTTATTCTGCAGTACAATAATCCAGGACAATCTCAAAAGACCCATGATGAAAAAATGCTAACTGCCTCCAAAGAAAGAGTTCCTGGGTTCTGAATACAAGCTGAATCATACTTCTTTTTTCCCTTTCTTTTTTTCTTGCTTGAAGTTTTTTTTTTTTTTTTCCCACACAATAATTAATATGGAAATTCATTTTACGTGATATGATGTATTTAACTTATATCATTTTGCTCACTGTTTCAGAAGGGGTGGAAAGATAATTTTTTTAACTCTGCATTATTTTTAATGTTAAAATTGCTTTTACATGTAATTGAGGAAAAAACTAAAATATTATTAAAAATGTTATATATACCATGGTAACTCAGAATAGGATTTAACTGGAGTGAACTTGAAAATAGCATTTTGTCTTAAAATTCTATATCAATTTTTTTTATGATTGTGATGTGTTATAATTATATGTTTTTTGCATAAACTATGTGAGGATAGAGCCACATTGTATCCGAATTTTCAGTTCTTCTGTATAGAGTAAGTCCTCAATAAATGTGTCAAATGAAAGTGTTCATAGGATGCAAGAGTAGTGAGAAACATTTGGGGGTCATTAAGTTCAATCTGCTTACTTTACAGAAGAAAAATATGAGACCCAATCCTGGGATTGATCTTTCTGATCTAAGTCTTAGAAAACCTCCCACAACCTTAATTTGACAATTATTTGAAGTTTGGGGGATTATGTTATTTCACTTTGAGTGTTTGCAACTCTGAATCAAAGTATTCTAAGCAAAATGTTTTGGTTGTGAACCTACAGGAAGTTAAACACTGTTTGACAACTATCAGCTTCTCAGGCATATGGAAATGCTCAGGACTTGCTTTTGTTTTATACTGTCCCATCTTGGCAGGGATTGGGAGATATAGAAGAAAATGCATTGGACTTTAATCAAAGCACTTTTACTTTGATCTTGGCTTTTTAAAAAATTGGATCAAATATGTTACAGCTTGAAGATAATTTGCAGATCACCTACTTCAGCCTATTCTTTTTTAAGATGAGGAAATGGATAATCAATAGATTAACTGACATGTTCAATGTTGCATAACTAGTAAGAATTTTTATGCATGAAACCAGGTTCTATGACTTCAAAACCAGTGCATATTGAACTACATCAAAGTGTGAAACTTTGACATAAATATTTTTGACAATTATGATGATGATAGTTATCATTTATCAAGTGCTTTAAGATTTGCAAATCATATTACAAATACAAAACTTTAATTTCACAACTATAGTCAACAAGTGAAATTACCACTTTTGCAGATGGGAAAGCTGAAGCAGTCAGTTTAAAAAAGATACACAGCAAGCAAAGTAGGATTTGAACTCAATTCTTCATGATTCAATTTCCACCAAACTATTAGCTATAATTTTTGTGTGTATTTTTTTAATCTGTAAGGCTACTAAAATATATTCCAGATATCAGGGAAGAAAGAAGCAATGCAGCTAAGAACATATGCTTAACTCCTTTAAAAATCTATGGAACATATCAGACTAAATATATATGGAGGAATCCAGAAAAAGTCACAAGTCTCTGAGTCAAATCAACATAGAGACAAAAAGATCTACACTTTCTTAAGACAAGTTTGAGAAAAAAAAAAGTATTAGAAGCCCTCCACTGCTTGAAAAGAAACTGCATTTCATGGCAAAAAGGGGAATTTTGGACCAACTTGGGGACATCCCCATATCCATGCTAAAGCAGTGGGATGGGAAGAGGTGACAATTACCCAGGGCAGAATGGAAAGGTGACCTGTATAGTATAGGATGTTTTTACTGTCCATCCATCTTTTTTTCTGAGGACAAGAGATAAGCAGATCAACTGGTGGTTTCAGAACCATGGAGAATGGTTGAATTGCTATCAAAATCTCAAAGCAAAAGATATCAACTTTTAGAAGTACCTTTATTTTTTACAGTTTTAATAAATCCCTGTCACAGGGAACATGAGGGTGTTGCTTTTTGTGGGCATCTCTATTGAAATTCTTTAATTTTTTTTAATTAATAGCTTTTTATTTTTCCAAATACATTCAAAGATAGTTTTCAACATTCAACTTTACAAAAGTTTGTGTTCCAATTTTTTTTCTCCCTCCTCTACATACAAAGCAATACAATATAGATTCAGCATGTGAAATTCTCTTAAACATATTTCCATATTCATTATGCTGCCCAAGAAAAATTAAATCAAAAGGGAGAAAAGCTAAAAAGAAAAAAAGGCAAACAAACAACAACTGAGGTGAAAACACTAAGTTTTGATTCATGTTCAGTCTCCATAGTTCCCTCTCTGAATGGGGATGGCTCTTTCCATCCTAACTCTATTAGAATCTCCTTGGATCATCTAATTGTTGAAAAGACCTAAGTCCATCACAATTGACCATAACATAACATACAATATAATAATATTTTGTTGATACTGTGTAAAATGTTCTCTTGGTTCTGCTTATTTTACTTAGCATTAGTTTATCTAAGTCGTTCAAGGCTTTTCTTAAATCAGCCTGATTATCAATTCTTAGAGAACAAAAATATTCTATTAAATTCGTATATCATAACTTTTTCAGTCATCCTCCAACTGATGGGTATCAAATCAACTTCCAGTTCCTTGCCATTGCAAAAAGGGCTGCTACAAACATTTTTGTATATGTGGGTTCTTTCCCTTTGTTATGAATTCTTTTGGATACAGACCCAGTAGATACAGCTGTATCAAAGGGTATGCATAGTTTTATAGCCTTTTGGGCATAATTTCAAATTGTTCTCCACAATGGTGGAGCAGTTTACAACTCCACCATCTGTTGCCAGTCTTTTGGTCTCTATTTTGTGACTAATCTCCCTGGTTACAAAATATACAAAAATTCATTAAAGAGAAGCAATCCTTAAAATGTCCTATTATAAAATCCAACTTGTCTATGAAGGGAATATGGATATATATATATATATATATATATATATATATATATATATATATATAAATGATTTCACCTATATGTTTGCATGTATGTATATATACTCATATATATATATAATGTTATATTAAGTTATACTGTTTATGTTACCTTATATTACATTACATTACATTGCATTGCATTACATTATATTATACTATACTATATTTTCATTCAAAAATGCTCAATATTATATATCTACATATTCACACATGCAAATATATATATATATATATATGTGTGTGTGTCTAATGATAATAATGGGGGAGGCAGGAAAAATAAAAAGCAGAATTGGCAAAAATGAAAATGAGGTACAAAAGTTAAATCAAGAATTTTTTTGACAAATCAGAATTGGAAAAATCAAAGCTAATGATTCCATGCAACACTGATAAATCAACAAAACAAAATTAGAATAATGAAAAAGTGGGGAAAATGTGGTATCTCATTAAAAACATAGACCTGAAAAACAGATCAAGAAGAGATTAGTATTTAGGAATTATGAGACTATCTGAAAGTCACCATTCAAAAAATAATCTAGAAATCATCCCCTAACATTCTAGAACCAGAGGATGAAAATACCCATCATCTGTCATCTTCTGAAAGAGATCTCAAAATGACAACTCCCATAGATATTATTGCTAAATTCTGCATCAAGGAAAAAATTGCAAGTGGCCAGAAAAAAAGAAATATCAAGAAGCCATAATCTAGATATCACAAAATTTAGCAGTGTTTACATTATAAGACTGTAGTACTTGAAATCTAATATTTAAGAAGGAAAAGGAGCTAGGAGTAAAGCTAAGAGTCATTTGGTTAGCCAAACAGTATAATCCTTCAATGAGAAAAAATGATATTTAGAAAAAAGAAGAAATTGAAGCATTCCTGAGAAAAAGACCAGAACTGAAAAGAAAATGTGACCTTTATATATGAAACTCAAGAAAAACATAAAAATGGAAACATGAAAGAAAAGTCATAAAAATTCCATAGTTTTGTACTGTTTACATTCTTATATGTCAAGATGATTCATGTAATTTTCCCAATATTAAGACAGTGGACACAAGTGTGAATTGATCAGATAGTCTCAAAAATGAAACAAACGGGAAGAAAAAGTAATGCACTGGGAAAATAGAAAATGGAAAGGCAGAATGGGGCAAATTATCTCACATAAAGTAACCTTTTAGTGTGTAAGAAGATGGTGGATGTGGAAAAGGAAACACTTTAACCTTACTTTCATTGAGATTGTTTCAAAAAGAGAATAACTTACATAATAACTTGTCTATTGAAATAACTTATCTTACAGGGAAGAAAAAGAGAACAATGATAAGAGAAGAAGAGACTGATAAAAGGGAAAACAAATTAGGGAAGGTGAGTCAGAAGGAAATAATTCTTGAATATGGACAGGATGAAAGGCAATAGAGTAGGAAAAATAGTGGGAGAAATAATATATGAAGGGTAAAATGGTAAACATAACTCGAAAAAAAATTATAGTAAGTGTGTCTTATAAAGATCCAAATTTAGAAAAAAAAAATAGCTATTCCCAAATTGGTAAATGGTCGAAAGATATGAATAGGCAGTTTTCAGATAAAATAATCAAAGCTGTTCATAATATATTTCACTATTGACTAGAAAAAATGCATATTAAAACAATTCTAATTCACTTATCAGATTGATTAATATGAAAGAAAAGGAAAATTATACATTTTGAGGGGATGTGCAAAAATTAAAACACTAATGTACGATTGGTAGCGCTTTGAACTGATTCAGCCATCTTGTAGAGCAATTTGGAACAATGCCCACATAAAATGTATACATTTTAACCAAGCAACAGTATCACTATTAGATGTGTAAAGAAAAGATATTTTTTATTTATATATTTTTTATTATCAAAACATATGCCAGGATAATTTTTCAACATTGACCCTTGAAAAACGTTGTGTTCCAATTTCTGCCCCATTTCTCCCCACTCCCTTCCATATTTGGCAAGTAATACAATATATGTTAAACATGACAAATTATATATGTAAAATCCAATGTAGGCATACATATTTATATAATTATCTTGCTGCTCAAGAAAAACCAGATAAAAAATGAGAAAGAAAATAAAATTCAAGCAAATCAAAACAAAAAGAGTGAAAATGTTATGTTGTGACCTACCTTTAATTCTTTTTCTTTTTTCTTTCTTTCTTTCTTTTTTTTTCTTTTCTTTTCTTTTCTTTTCTTTTCTTTTCTTTTCTTTTCTTTTCTTTTTTTTCTTTTTTTTTTTTTTTGCACAGGGAGAATTGAATTTATTTTTTTTTAAATAGCTTTTTATTTATAAGTTATATGTATGGGTAATTTTACAGCATTGACAATTTCCAAACCTTTTGTTCCAATTTTTCCCCTTCCTTCCCCCCTTTCCCTTCTTTATGATCTCTTTGAGATATAAGCCAAGTAGTAACACTGCTGGGTCAAAGGGTATGCACAGTTAGATAACTTTTTGAGCATAGTTCCAAATTGCTATCCAGAATGGTTGGATGTATTCACAATTCCACCAACAATGTATTAGTGTCCCTGTTTTCCAACTCCAACATTCTGTATTATCTTTCCCTGTCATTCTAACCAGTCTGACAGGATCCACCGTTAATTCTTACAATCCTACCTCAAGGTGCAAATGGCTCTCTCACTCACAAGATTATTGGAAATGGCCTGGATCATCTCACTGTTGAAAAGAGCCACATTCATCAAAATTGATCATCTTATAATCATATTATTGCCATGTATAATGATCTCCTTGTTCTGTTCATTTCACTTAGTATCAGTTCACGTAAGTCTTCCCAGAACTCTCTAAAATCATCCTCCTGATTGTTTCTTATAGAACAATAATATTCCATAACATTCACATACTGTAACTTATTTAATTATTCCCCAACTGATGGATATCCACACAATTTTCAGTTTGTTACCACTACAAAAAGGGCTGCCACAAATATTTTTGCACATGTGGGTCCCTTTCCCTCCTTTAAGATCTTTGGGATTCAAGCCCAGTAGTAGAAATAGTTAGAACAAAGGGTATGCACAGTTGGATAACTTTTTGTGTGTAGTTCCAAATTGCTCTCCAGAGTGGTTGGTATGTTACCAGTTCCACCAACAATGCATTACTCTTTCTCTATCTATTTTTCCAAATAGTGTACATAGTACTGGAATTAATTGTTTTTTGGCAAGATTAAATTGTGAATCCATATGGTCCTGGAAATTTTTCTTTAGGGAGTTCATTAATGGCTTCTTCAATTTCTTTTTCTAAAACTGTACTGTATAAGTAATTTATTTTTTCTTCTGTTAATTTGAATAATTTATAATATGTAAATATTCGTCCTTTTCAGTTAGAATGTCAGACTTGTTGGGATACAATTGGGGAAAATAGCTTCTAATTATTGCTTTAATTTCCTTTCCATTGATGGTAAGTTCAACCATTTCATTTTTGAAGTTGGTGATTTAGTTCTTTCTTTTGTTTAATCAAATTAACCAAAATTTTATCTATTTTTGTTCATAAAACCAAGCCTTAGTTTTATTTATTAGTTCAATAAGTTTTTTTAGTTTAAATTTTATAAATCACTCCTTTTATTTTCAAAATTTCTAATTTAGTATTTAATTGGGGGAGTTTGATTTGTTCTTTTTCTAGCTTTTTTACTTGCCTGCCCAATTCAAAATAGCTACATAAATCAGATAGAAAATGAGATGATTCTCTATTTGATTCACGATGCTATTTTGAGATATGAAGTTTCCCTTAAGAATTTTTGGCTGCATCTCATAAGTTTGGGTATGTTGTCACATTATTGTTATTCTTTTGGATGAAATTATGGATTGTTTCCATGATTTTTTGTTTGACCCATTTTTTAAAAAAATTACATTATTTAATTTTCAATTCATTTTTATTTTATCTTTCCCTTTTGTTTTATTGAATATTTTTGGGATTTTTTTGCACTGTGGTCTGAAAAGTAAGCATTTACTATTTCTGCCTTTTCACCTTTGATTGTAAGGTTTTTATGCCCTAATCTATGGTCAATTTTGTGAAAATGCCATATCCTGCAGGAAAAAGATGTATTTCTTTCTATACCTATTCAATTTTCTCCATATCTCTATCATATCTATGTTTTGTAAAATTCTATTAATCTCCCTAGTTTCTTTCTTGTATGTTTTGGAGTTAGCTTTGTCTGATTGGAAAGGGGAACATTGAGGTCCCCTACTAATATAGTCTTACTGTCTTTTTCTTCTTCTAATTCCCTTAAAATCTCTTGGAATTTGGCTGCAATACCACTTGGCACATATACATTTAGTATCATTACTACTTATTGTTTAGGGGATTCTTTATCAAGATGTATTTCCCTTCCTTATCTCTTTTAATAAGATTTATTTTTACTTTTGCTTTATCTGATATCAGAATTGCTTCTGCTGCTGTTTTACTCAGCGGAAGCAGAATAAATTCTGTTCCAGCCTTTTACCTTTACACTATTATGTCTCTCTGTGTCAAATATGTTTTTAGTAAACAACATTTTGTAGGATTCTGTTTTATTCTTCTACTCATTTTCATTTTAAGGGAGAGTTCATTCCATTCACAGTCAATTATGATTAGTAGTTTTGTATTTCCCTCCATCCTATTTTCCCCCTATAAATATTTTTGTTCTCTCTTTCACCCTGTCCTTAGTCTTGTTTTGTTTTTTACTCACCCCATCCATGACCTTATCTCCTATTGCCCTCCTCCTTTTTTTTGTACTATTTTTATTCATCCACTCATTACCTTATCTTCTGTCATCCCTCTCACTTCTCTTAGTAGTATTTTTACCCACTACCTTATTATTTATCAATTATCCTCCCTTCTTTTAGCTTTCTCCATAGTGTTTCTGCTCTCTCTTTTAACTTGCCTCCCTTTTCTTTCCTCTTTCTCCACCTACTTCTTGATAGGATTAGATAAATTACTAAATCTAACTTAAAGATTGTCATTCCCTCTTAGAACCCAAGCTGATGAAATCAAGCTTTAGACAATGCTCACCTTTCTTTCTTTCCCCCCTCAGTTTTAATAGGTCTTTTGCACCTCTTTATGTGAACTAATAGTTGTTCCATTATAATACCTCTTTCCTCTTTTTCAAGAACAGACCTTTTTCTACTCCTTAATGTCTTTTTCTTTGATATCATCATATTGGCGTCCATCCAGAAACACACCCTCAATCCCTGCATGCCCCCTCTTTCTGCCACAGTGAGTAATACAGTTCTCAAGAACTACAGATATCATATTCACTTCCAGGGATGTAAACAATTTAACCTTTTGATAATATTTATTTTCCCTCTATTTGCTTTTATATGGTTTTCTTGAGTCTTGGGTGTATTAATTAAATTTCCAGTTTAGTTCTTGTTTTTTTTCAATAAAATTATTGAAATACCTTTCATAAAAGATGATGTTGAGTCTCAATGGATACTTAATACTTGCTTGTAACTCTAGGTCTTTTGCCTTCCAGAATATGGTATTTCAAGTCCTCTGATCTTTTATTAAAGAAATTCCCAGATTTGGGTAATATTGATTATTGTTTCTTGATATTTGAATTGTTTTTGTTTATCAGTTTGCAGTATTTTTTTCTTGAAGTTATAGTATTGGAGTTTCACAACAATGTTGCCCTGGAATTTCTTTGTGGATCTCTTTCTGAAGATTGAATGGATTCTTTTGATGAGCAATTCTCCCTGTGTTTCAATAATATCAAGAGTTTTCCTAAATGATTTCTTGAAGAATGTTATGCAGGTTTTTATTTTGATCATGGCCTTTAGATAGGCCAATAGTTTTTAAGTTGTCTCTTCTGGATCTATCTTCTTCTGAATCAGCTGTTTTTTTCAAAGAGGTATTTCACATTTTCTTCTACTTAAAAAAGTTCTTTTTAGATTGTTTGACTGATTCTTACTGTCTCACAGAATAATTAGCTTCCTTTTGATATCTTCTGTACTTAATATATCATTTCCTTCAGTTCTCTTTTCTATCTCTTTCACTGTTTGGTTAATTCTACTTTTGAAGGAATTGTTTATTTTTTTTTTCTTTCCTTTTCCAAGCTGTTAACTCTCTCATGCAAACCTCTCATTTCCCCTCTCATTTTTCTTCTATCTCTTCTATTTGCCTTTTAAAATCTTTTATGATCATTTCCAAGCAGCCTTGGTTTATTTGATAACAATTCATATCATTCTTTGAGATTTCCTCTGTGGGCATTTTTTCCTCATTTTAGTTCATATTTTGGTCTTCCCTATCAACATAGTACCTTTCTATGGTCAAGATTCTTTTCTGTTTCTTGTTCATTTTCTTTCCTTTTCTTTTGGTATGTCCTCTCTCCTTTTTTTTTTTTTTTTTAACTTTTATGGACAAGTCTTGCTCCTTGGGTAAAGGGTATATTACCCCAAGCTTTCTGTGCAGTTGTGAGCCTTGGCTTTGAGCACAGGGGCCCTTGTTTTTGCAGGGGATAGCTTTGCCAGCTCTTTTCAGGAAACAGTTGATGACTTGCTATGATTAAGAACCTCTTGGATTTCTGGCCAAGATGGTGGAGAGGAGGCACACATCAGCTTAAGCACTGTGTTTTCTCTCAGAATTTGATTCATGACAAGCCTCAAAATTAATGCTTGATTGAAAAAAGCCCCACAAATAATTACCAAGGGAAGACATCCTTGAAATTCGCCAGGAAGGGTCTGTTTTTGCTCGAGGGTGGGGAAAGTTTTAGATTGGGCACAGGCTGAGGGCAGGCAGTGACAGTGAGAACACCAGCCGAGCAGAGCAGAGGGTTGTGGTGTGTGATCTCAGCCATCTCTGCAGGGAGAGCTTTACTTTACTACAGTATTGTATACTTTGCTCTGGCAGCAAGCCAGTAGACATGCAGAGATGCTAAAAACACAGGGGGTGAAGAATACAATCCTGAACAGCTAGGGTCTCTCAGGACCTGGCCACCCCTCCCCCACAGTGTCTCAGCATGCTCTCAGAGTCTCAGAGCACAGGCACAGCACAGCCATTGCTGTACTGCTAGTGCCTCGCTGCTGCCCCCACTGCAGTCTGTAGAGGAAGTTCAATAATACCACCCATCACCACTCCTAATTAAAAAAAAAAAAAAAAAACAGATTTCATTTGTTTTTTGTTTGTTTTGTTTGTTTGCTTGTTTTGTTTCTTTTTTTTTTTCTTTACTAGTTTGTTGTCTTTGATTCTTCTCTGACAAAAAGAGCAAAAAATTTAAAAGGACCTTAATCATTGATAGCTTCTATACACACAGAGAGCAGACTTTAAACTCCGAGGAGACTAAAAACAGACTGTCTTCAGGTGAATCCCCAAAGGAGGATATCATCTGATCATTAAACCAGATGACTCTCATAGAAGAAATTAAAAAGGCTCTCACAGGAGAGCTAGAAGAAAAATGGGAGAAGGAAAGGGAGGGTTGGCAAGAGAGTCTGGAGAAGTCATCCCACTTATTTAAAGACAGAGTGAATAAAGAAATCAAATCCTTGAAAAATAGAATTAATGAACTGGAAACAGAAAATAGCTCTCTAAAAAAATTGGTGAAAAGGGAAAAAAAACTCAATTGGACAATTAGAAAAAGATATAAAAAAGGTGAGTGAAGAAAATACTTCATTGAAAATCAGAATCGAACAAATGGAATTGAATGACTAGGAGAGACACCAAGAATCAGTCAAACAAAACCAAAAAAGTGAAACAATGCAAAAAAATGTCAAATATCTTCTTGGGAAAACAACAAACCTAGAAAATAGATCTAGGAGAGAATCTGAGAATTATTGGACTCCTGGAAAAATATGATAAAAAAAAGAGCCTGGACACTATTTTCTAGGAAATTATCAAAGAGAACTGCCCAGAACTCATAGAAACAGATGGTAAAATAGATATTAAAAAATTCTTCGATCACCTACTGAAAGGGATTCTAAAATCAAAACACCAAGAAATATAGTGGTAAAATGCCAGAATTGTCAGATGAAGGAAAAAATACTGCAAGTGGCTAGAAAAAAAAAAACAATTCAAATAGAAAGGAGCCACAATAAGCATTACCCAGGATTTAGCAGCATCCACATTAAAGGATCGAAGCACCTGGAATATGATATTTAGAAAGGCTAAGGAGCTTGGTATGCAACCAAAAATAACTTACCCATCCAGAATGAGCATCCTTTTCCAGGAAAGAAGATAGACATTCAATGAAATAAGCAAATTTCACCTATTTTTGATGAAAAAAACAGAACTTAACAAAAAGTTTGATCTACAAATATAGAACTCAAGAGAAACCTAAAAAGGGAAAAATAAATCTTGGGACCTATATTTCTGCTATAAAGAATATATGTATACTTTGTTCTAGAAACTAGAGGTGAAAAGGAAATTATACCAGAAAAAGGGTTAAGTGGGGGGTACTACATCCACAAAGAGGCAAAGGAAACCTATATATCTGAGAGAAAGAATGGAGGGGGATGAATATAGTGTGTATCTTACTGCCATCAGAATTGGCTTAAAGAGAAAAAAAAATTAGATATATTCGATTTATGTTGAAACTTCTCCCACTTCCTTGAAAAGTGGGAAGGGAAAAGTGAAAAGGGAAGGAATAAACAAAGGGGAAGGTAATACAGAAATTGTGAGGAAAAGGAGTGAGATAGAGGGAGAAACTTTAAGGCAGGGGGAGGGATACTAAAAAGGGAGGGCTGTGAGAAGCAAGTGGTGCTCACAAGTTTAATACTGGGGAGGGGAGTAAGGGGGAAGGAAGGGAGAAAAGCATAAACAGGGGTTAACAAGATGACAAGTAATTCAGAATTAGTAATTTTAACTGTAAATGTGAATGGGTTAAACTCTCCCATAAAGAGGAAGAAGTTAGCAGACTGGATTAAAAGCCAGAATCCTACAATATGTTGTTTACAGGAAACACACCTGAAGCAGGGAAATACATACAGAGTAAAGGTAAAAGGCTGGAGCAGGTGAAGTCAAAAAAGCAGGGCTACCCATCCTCATCTCAGATCAAGTAAAAGCAAAAATTGATCTAATTAAAAGAGATAAGGAAGGGCACTATATGTTGCTAAAGGGTAGCATCAATAATGAGGCAATATCAATATCAAACATATATGGACCAAGTGGTGTAGCATCTAAATTCTTAAAAGAGAAATTAAGAGAGCTGCAAGAAGAAATAGTCAACAAAACTATAATAGTGGGAGATCTCAACCTTGAACTCTCAGAGTTAGATAAATCAAACCACAAAATAAATAAGAAAGAAGTCAAAGAGGTAAATAGAATACTAAAAAAGTTAGATATGATCGATCTCTGGAGAAAACAAAATGGAGACAGAAAAAAGTACACTTTCTTCTCAGCAGTTCATGGAACCTAACAAAAATTGACCATATGTTAGGATATAAAAACCTCAAACTCAAATTCAGTAAGGCAGAAATAGTAAATGCATCCTTTTCAGACCACAAAGCAATGAAAATTACATTCAACAAAAAGCCAGGAGAAAATAGACCAAAAAAAAATTGGAAACTAAATAAACTCATACTAAGGAATGATTGGGTGACACAGCAAATCACAGACATAATTAATAACTTCACTCAAGAAAATGACAATAATGAGACATCATACCAAAATGTGTGAGATGCAGCCAAAGCGGTAATAAGGGGAAATTTCATATCTCTAGAGGCCTACGTGCATAAAATAGAGAAAGAGAAGGTCAATGAATTGGGCTTGCAACAAAAAATGCTAGAAAAGGAACAAATTTTCATTAAAAATGAAAAGGAAGAACTCACCCCTAATGAAGAGGAAATTAGAGCAATAATTAGGAGTTACTTTGCCCAACTTTATGCCAATAAATTCGACAACTTAAATGAAAAGGAAGAATACTTTCAAAAATATATTTTTGCCCAGATTGCCAAAAATTTATTGCCCAGATTAACAGAGGAAGAAGAAAATATACTAAACAGTCCCATTTTAGAAAAAGAAATAGAACATGCTATTAACCAACTCCTTAAGAAAAAATCCCCAGGACCAGATGGATTTATATGTGAATTCTACCAAACATTTAAAGAACAATTAGCCCCAATGCTATATAAGCTATTTGGGGAAAAAATAGGGATTGAAGGAGTCCTCCCAAATTCCTTTTATGACACAGACATGATACTGATACCTAAATCAGGTAGGTTGAAAACGGGGAAAGAAAATTATAGACCAATCTCCCTAATGAATATTGATGCTAAAATCTTAACTAAAATATTAGCAAAAAGATTACAGAAAATCATGCCCAGGATAAAACACTATGACCAAGTAAGATTTATACCAAGAATGCGAGGCTGATTCAATATTAGGAAAACTAGCAGCATAATTGACTATATCAATAACTAAATTAACAAAAGCAATATGATTATCTCAATAGATGCAGAAAAAGCATTTAATGAAATCCAGCATCCATTCCTAATAAAAACACTTGAGAGGACAGAAATAAAAAGACTTTTCCTTAAAATAGTCAGGAGCATATATTTAAAACTGTCAGTAAACATCATATGCAATGAGGAAAAAAGTGGACCCTTTATCAGTAAGATCTGCAGTGAAGCAAGGTTGCCCACTATCACCATTATTATTCAATATTGTATTAGAAAAGCTAGCCTCGGCAATAAGAGCTGAGAAAGTGATTAAAGGAATTAGAGTAGGTAATGAGGAAACCAAACTATTACTCTTTGCAGATGATATGAAGGTACATTTAGAGAACCTCAGAGATTTTGCTAAAAAGCTCTTAGAAATAATTCATAACTTTAGCAAAGTAGCAGGATACAAAATAAATGCACATAAATCATCAGCATTTTTGTACATCACCAACAAAATCCAACAGCAAGTGATACAAAGAGAAATTCCATTCAAAATAAGTGTCAAAAGCATGAAATATTTAGGAATCTATCTACCAAAGGGAAGTCAGGAATTATATGAGCAAATTTACAAAAAACTTTCCACACAAATAAAGCCAGATTTAAATAATTGGAAAAATATTAAGTGCTCTTGGATAGGCCGAGCAAATACAATAAAGATGACAATGCTCCCTAAACTAATCTATTTATTTAGTGCTATATCAATCAGACACCCAAGAAAATCTTTGAATGATCCAGAAAAAATTAACAATGAAATTCATATGGAAGAAAAAAAAGGTCGAGAATCTCAAGGGAATTAATGAAAAAAAAAATCAAATGAAGGTGGCCTAACTGTACCTGATCTAAAACTATATTATAAAGCAGCAGTCACCAAAACCATTTGGTATTAGCTAAGAAATAGATTAGTTGATCAGTGGAATAGTTAGGTTCACAAGACAAAATAGTCAACTATAACAATCTAGTGTTTGACAAACCCAAAGATCCTAACTTTTGGGATAAAAATTCATTATTTGACAAAAATTGCTGGGAAAATTGGAAATTAGTATGTCAGAAATTAGGCATGGACCCATACTTAACACCATATACCAAGATAAGATCAAAATGGGTCCATGATTTAGGCATAAAGAACAAGATTATAGATAAATTAGAAGAACATAAGATAGTTTATCTCTCAGACTTGTGGAGGAGGAAGAAATTTGTGACCAAAGATGAACCAGAGACTGTTATTGATCACAAAATAGAAGATTTTGATTACAACAAATACAAGCCTTTGTACAAACAAAACTAATGCAAACAAGATTAGAATGGAAGCAACAAACTGGGAAAACATCTTTACAATTAAAGGTTCTGATCAAGGCCTCATTTCCAAAATATATAGAGAATTGACTCTAATTTATAAGAAATGAAGCCATTTTCCAATTGATAATGGTCAAAGGGTATGAAGAGACAATTTTCAGATGATGAAATTGAAACTATTTCCCCTCATATAAAAGAGTATTCCAAATCACTACAAATCAGAGAAATGCAATCAAGACAACTCTGAGATACCACTACACACCTATCAGATTGGCTAAGATGACAGGAAAAAAGTAATGATGAATGTTGGAGGGGATGTGGGAAAACTGGGACACTGATGTATTGTTGTTGGAATTGTGAACGAATCCAACCATTCTGGAGAGCAATCTGGAATTATGCCCCAAAAAGTTATCAAACTGTGCATACCCTTTGATCCAGCAGTGTTACTACTGGGCTTATATCTCAAAGAAATACTAAAGAAGGGATAGGGACCTGTATGTACGCCCAAAGAAAGAACACTGGGAAATGAATGTAAATCATTATTTTTGTTTTTCTTCCCGCGTTATTTCTACCTTCTGTATTTAAGATATACTGTGACATATTTAACATGTATAGGACTGCTTGCCATAGGGGGAGGGGGTGGAGGAAGGGAGGGGAAAAGTTGGAAACTGGCATGGGTTCTGTCAATAAAAAGTTATTTAAAAAAAGAAAGAAAAACAATAGATATATATTGCCCATATGAAACAATTTCAAAATTGCATATATATTTGTGTATATATTCACACATATGTCTAAGCTGTATGTGTATATATGATATATATTTGTGTGCATTCATATATGTGAATATATAAATTTGTGTGTATAAATATATGTATGTATATGCAAGTATATATTTCCTAGAACAACATAAAAAGTTTCCTGGAATTAAGGATATGTTTGTCAACATTTTTATCTTTTAGCAACTGAGTGGAGAGCATTAGAGTCATTTGATGCTGCAAGAACTTTCTTTAGACATATTTGTTTTATTGTTTTCTTTTTTTCTTATAAACTTCTCCAAAACAACAATAATACAATCAAGAAAAATCAGAATTGTAAAGAATCATATGAAGATATTTTTATAAATATAATATATAGATTATGTAAAGATCATATAGCTCAATCTTTTTCACATACACACATACCATTTTATAGATGAAGAAAAAAATGTTCCACATAGGGTAGGTAACTTTCATTAGTGTTACACAGGTAATTTGTAGCTCAGATAAATAAGAGAAAGTGGTTTTCTCATTTCCCAATTCTATCCCCTTTACATTACACCATATTTCCTTTCTTGTACTATAGGCATAAGATATCAAGTTATTGGCCTTTCTACTATATTAGAGACTAAGATCCATTTCTTTCAAGCTAACCAGGCACCATATGATTATTTGTGTGCTGGCTGCCATAAGTGCCCTGCATAGCACTATTGGTATGAATGGCAGGATGCCACAAATGCAAATTGATCTTAATTTAAAGCACTGTAAATTGAAGCCTGCCTGCATTATGAAAAGCAGGCAACAACAGCCCAAATTTTCTATACATATGCATTAAGCTTTCTCTAGTCCAACTCATTAAAATACCATGATAAATTAGTATCTGATAAAACAATCCAGTCCAAGATTTATGGATCTTTCTAGACTTTTCTTTTAAGTTTTCCCAAATATACAGTGACCTGTCTATTGGAGCTGACACATCTGAATCCAGGTAAGATTGATCCTCACTTGTAGGGTGTCCTTCTCACATCAAAGTCTCCAGCTGGAGATCTATATTATGCATGTAATTTTATGACAGTTGTTAAACTCTTTGGCTGATTGTATGAGAAAATTGTTTTGAAGCGCTCACACCTTGGTGGTGTCAGAACAGTTCAAGAAAAAATTGCTTAGAATCCCTGTAGCCTTAGCATGGACCTCTTTCCCTACTCTCCTCCCCATAAAGATTAGGGCCTTGTCACTCTGTGAACTCATTAACTTTCTCAATTGCACCATTTAACTTTTTCTGTGACTATCTGAAAGCATGATAACACCAGATCAATTTAAGGAAAGTATTAGAGTTTAGGATTCAAGAGCAAAGAACAAAGACACCATTTACCTTGAATACAGGAGAATATGGATTTCTACCAGATCATTGAGATAAGGCCCTTACTGCCTATGTAATCTTGGCCAAGTCACTTCCCTGTCTAGACTTCAGGTTCTCATCTGGAAAATAAGAGGACTGGATTAATGACCTCTAAGATACCTTTCATATGGAGAATTTATAATCCTAAATTAACCCCATACACCCAAGATGCTGTTTACACTGAGAAGGGATGTAGTGTAGAAAATATCCCTGAACTTGAAATCAGATAGCCTGAACCAAATCAGGTGACCACGTTATTAAAAAACAAAACAAAACAAAACTCTCTAAGTTTCTCGGAAATTGTAGCAAATGACCCCCATCTATATAAAATGAAAAATAATATTTTCCTTCTAACCCTTCAGTTATTGTGCAGATAAATTGAAAAGAATATATTTAAAATACAGTATAATTATAAAATTTGTTTCTTTTCCTATTTTTTTTTATTACAAACTTGTTTTTTTATCTCAATGATGTGGTCTGGCAGTCCAGTGATGTCATTTGATCAATAGTATTTTGAACTAAGTAATTTGAACTTTAGCCTGTCATTAATTCCCCCTCACCTCCCATCCATTTATTACCCCTCCACACACACACACTCTTCTGTTCTTTTGTTGTATATTTAAAGGCTTCCTGCTAAGTCTCTTTATACTAAATTATTTCAAAATACAGTCATTCAACCAATTAGGAGGTGTGTGTGGAGATCTATCTTAGTTTTCTTTATGTTCATATTACTTTCTTATTTAAAGAAATGCTCTGATTCTCTATTCAACAGAGGATTAGCCTTAAACCATTAGTTGTCCCTACTTAGGAGTCCTTAAGCAGTGACCCCATTATATCTATCTGAGTTAATCAGGGGCTGTGCCTTTTACTCACTTGAGGAGCTGACAGCTTTCCTGGGGTGTTGCCTAGGCTTATTAGTTTTTTAAAAGCTTATTGGTTAGAAATTCTTCTGTTTGGTTCTTAGCCAATGAGATTTGGCTCAATTTGAAGTCCAGTTAGATGAACCATTCTGAGTTTATGTGTGTGAGTTTGAAGAAAATCTAATTTCAAACTTAAATTTCTTCCATCTTTCCTGAACATTTCCAAATAGGATAGATTATTTTGACAGATTCCCTGATAGAGTATGAGGCAAATAAATATACAATTTCAATGGTCTTGAAGGAAACTTTAAGAGGCATATACACCTGATATTTTAATCATAGTACATGAAAATTACTATCGCTGGTATGAAATATTTAATAACTAACTCTCCAGAGAGAAAATATATTTATGATATATATATATGTATATGTATACATATACATATATATATTGAATCTCCATTGTTAACATTTTTTCCATCACTTCCTTAAGTTTAGACAATCAACAAAATAATAAACCAATCTCCAATTTATAACGTGTGTGGCTGAATCACACAAATTTTTGTATGTTGTCTCATTAGTGCCATTCTCTTGGATGAATTATTGATTGTGTCTATGATTTGTTGTTTCACCCATTCATTCTTTAGGATTATATTATGTACTATCCACTTAATTTTTGTTCTATTTTCCCCTGACCTTTTATTGTATGTGATTTTTATTGCACCATAACCTGAAAAAAATTCATTTATTCTTTCTGCCTTTATTATTCTCTAATACATAGTCAATTTTTTATAGGTTCCATGAACCACTGAGTAAAAAGTATACTCATTTCTGTTTCCATTCAATTTTCTCCAAGGATCTATCATACCTAACTTTTCTAAAATTCTATTTACCTCCTTATTTTCTTTCTTATTTATTTTATGGTTCTATTTACCTACTTCTGAGAGAACAAGGTTGCGATCCCCCACTAATATAGTTTTCATGGCTATTATTTCTTGCAACTTTCTTACCTCCTCCTAGGAACTTTAGATGCTATACCACTTGGTACATATATGTTTAGTATTAATATCACTTTTTTATTTATGATACCCTTTACCAAAATATGGTTTCCTTCCTTATTTCTTTTAATTAGATCTATTTTTGCTTTTGCTTGATCTGAGATCAAGATCATTACCACTGTTTTTCTTTGTTTTTCTTTTTTACTTCACCTGAAGTATAATAGATTCTACTTCAGCCTTTTATATTTATTCTGTATGTATCACTCTGCTTTAAATGTGTTTCTTGTAAACAACTTATTGTAGGATTCTGGCTTTTAATCCAGTCTGCTACCCACTTTCATTTTATGGGAGGGCTCACTCCATTCACATTTACAGTTAAAATAACTAATTCTATATTTCCCTCCATTTCATTGCTTTTTCTTTTTCCCTTTTGCCATCTTCCCAGTATTTTGCTTCTGACCACCATCTCCCTCAAACAGCTCTTGCCCATTAGAGTCCCTTCCCTTTCTTATAATTTTCCCCCACTACTTTTGGTATTCCTTCTATTAGCCTCCCCACTTCTTTTCCCCTTTCCCCTCCTGTTTCTATATAAGGAGAGACAAGTTTGTCTGTGAAACCAAATCTGATGAGAGTAAGATTCACATAATGTGTATCCTCCTCCCTTCCTTCCTCCAATTATAATAGTATTTTGTACCTTCATGAGATTTAATTTCTCTCATTTATTTCCATTTTGCTCTTTTCCCAGGACAATATCCTTTCCACCTCTTGTTTCTTTTTTATATTATCACAATAAAATCAAATTATATCTGCAGTCTCTAAGGGAACTATGTTTTAAAAGATGTTCCATGTATATATATATAAACTATCAAATTCATATATATATATATGTATATTTAACATTGTATATTTGACTTAACATGATAGCAACAGAACCACTTGTCTTATTTATGCCTTTTTCTGTCTTTTTGTTGTTGTTGTTGTTATCTTCCATGGATTTTAAATTTGCACTGATATTATTGTCTTTTCTTTAATCTTTTTAACATCCTTATGATTATCCATCAGTCAATATGCCAACAAACAGAAAATCACTCATGTAATAAACCAGTCAAGGAAAATATATCAGCACTTAAACTATGAAAATTATGCTTTATTTTCTCCCTTTAGTCTATAATTTTAGTCTTCTAAGAGGAGAAAAACTATATTCAATTATCAGTCTGTTTAAGTTATGATTGGGCATTTCCACTCTAAAATTTCTTGAAGCATTCCAAAATTATTTTCCTTCACATAATTATGTTCATCATGTATCACTTTTCTTCTTCTGATCTCTTGATTTTTCATTAATTCAAAAAAGGCTCCCCCCCTCCCCAATACACAGGAATTTTCGTTCTTGCTGTTTGTAATTTCTTTGGAGTTTAATGTTTCCTAATGGTAAATCTTGGTCAAAGAATTTTCAATTTATTACATTTCTGTATTCAGATGCATTTTTTTTTTTTTTTTACTGAAGGAATTGGGGTAAAGTAACTTGCCCAAGGTCACACAGCTAGAAAGTATTAAGTATGATGCAAAATAATTATTTTCCAAAATATTTGAATGAACTCAGGAGTTTTACTACCAGGGCATAAGTGTGTATGTCTACCCAGGAAAATCACCATTTTCCTTTCTTGTGATATTTTTTAACTTGAAAAAAGTGAAGCAGAACCATGATTTATTTTTTTTTTCATACTAGAAGTCATTTGGAATTTTTTTTTCATATTGTTCTATTGAAAGCAAGGATTTTTTTTTCATTTTAGGACTGCTTTTTCATATCCTTTTATCACTTTTCTATTGACCAGTGATTCTTGTCTTTTTATATTTGTATCACTTTCCTACATGCACTCAATATCATGAATTTATCCAAAAATTTTGATGCAAATATTTTTCTCATATTCACTATTCATTTTTTAGAATTTATTTTATTAATAAAAAGAATATATATGTATATATACATACATATATACGTGTGTGTATGTATAAGATTCACTGTTTCTTTTCTAATTTTAAATGAATACATTTTGATTATGCAAAAGGTTTTTAATTTTATGTAATTAAAATTTTTTTTCAGTTCTTTGAACAAGATTATACTGTAAAGAAATTTCCCTTTTCCAATTGCTGTGTTGTCTTCTTAACAGTTGATGTAATTAATTTTTCATTTTTATTTAGGTCTTGTGTCTCTTTAAAAATCATCATTACATATATTATCTGTAAAACTGCTTTCCAGTTTTCCTCTCAATTTTTTTCCCCTAGAATGGGTAATTTTTATCCAAATAGTTCTTTTGTATGATTTATTTGAATATCATGTAATGTTGATTGCTTTGGTATCCTAAACTGATATCAAATGTATCTGAATACTTACTTCTAAATAAAAGAGTTTGGTACTGATAGGTTCCTTTCATTTCTAGTTTAGGTTTCCAATTATTATCTCATGTGAGATTCTTGAACTTTGTTCCTCCAAATAAATTATATTTTCCTTCTTGGCTAAGGGAGTAAAAGTGGTTTCTTTATCTTTTTATCTTATTGGGACTTTGTAATGACCGCTTATTTAAAATCAACCAGAGTCAGGAATTCAGGTTAAGGGAAAAATCTTCAATCTTTATTGAAGTGAAGAGGTGAAAAAAGATTGCAATAGCAATATGGGCAAGAAGGATTGCGATAGCAATATGGGCAGCTGTGACAGGAAGCCAGCTAGCAGAGTCAGCTAGCAGCTGAAAGGCCGTTGAAATAGCAATGTGAGCAGTCTCTCCTTCCCCTTCCTTTTCCACTCCCTTGTCTCCACCCACCAAAATCGTCATTTCCTATACAACACATCAGCACTTGCACAAAGAGTGGGCGGGGGCCATTCTTTCTCCAAGCTTATATATTAATAGAGTATGATCCATTTACTATTTAGCCTCATGTGCTTGGGACCTCAGTGAATCAACCTGAGTCTCAGTCCATTACATGACTTTTTAATAATTTTTAATTTGATATTTTATTTTTCTTCTATGTTATTGGTCTTATGAATTAATATTTTATTTCTATTATTTTAATTTTGATAGTTTCCAATTATATAAACTAAATAATTTTTGTTCATTTATTTTGCGTTATCTCATCCATAATTTTTTGTTTATATACTTGAGGCTTCTGGGAAAGTGTTGTAAATTGTTGTTCTATTTTTTTTTAAAGATTGACTACCCAAGTAACTGATCTGTCTTTTACAAATAGAAATGAAAAAAAACATTGAGATATTAAGTTTTCTAATAAATTCTGTGGCTTTGTTTAAGAAGTTTTGGGTGCTATTTCATTGTTATTTTTTTCAATAAAATTATTTTATAATTTTATATATATTCTTTAATATTATATTACTTTATTTCCATTTTATTTAGAATTATTTATTTGTTACCTTTATTTAACATAATTTTATTTTATTTGAATTCCATAAGGGATATATTATTATTTATGTTTTTAGAATTTATTTATTATGTGTTATACCATCTTCTATTCTTCTGTCTCTCCAGGTCTCCTTTCCCTCTCTCTCTCCCTCTGCCTTTCTCTCCGTGCCTCCCCTACTCTCTCTTTCTCTCTCTCTCTCTCTTCTGCCTCTTTGTCTGTGTTTCTCCGTCTCTGTCTCTTTGCCTCTCTCTGTTTCTCTGTCTCTCTCTCTGTCTCTCTTTTCCTCTTTCCTTCTTTCTGTCTTCCTCCCTCACTACCTTCCTCCTCTCTCTCTCTACACACACACATCCTTTTTTGAATTCCATTTTGTAATCATTGTGGGTCTATCATAGATAATTTTTCTAAAATTCTATTAAAGCCCTGGAGCTTTATTTTTTCTGAGTCTGAAAAGGTACATTCAATGTCTCAAACACTACTATTTTGGTGTCATTTCATTCTATAGTTTCATTAGCATTTCCTTCAAATATTTAGAGGCTATAATAGTATTTCATAAAACCTTAATAAGGATATTATTTCATTATTTGTATCGATGTTATACATAATGAAGCTTATCTGATCATCTCATAATCTTGTGTTTATGCATCTTTTTTATTGTTTGTTACCTCTTTTGAGCACCTAGTTACTAACCCCTTTTTATTTTAATTCCCCTTAGACCAAAAAAATCATACTTAGTCAATCTTTGCAATTCTCTGTGAATCTTTATGTTCCAATTATGCTGCTTGTAAACATTGTAATACTGTGATCAGTTTTCTAAGCCTTTATTAACCTTTTTTAAAAAAATTTAGGTGAAATCAGATGATTCATATGCAAAACCAGTTATGTTTTTCCTTAAATAATATTTAATTTTCAGCCTGCCCTGGCTGTGGGGAGAGTCATTGCTACTAGCCTCTGCTATATTGCTATGTGTTTGTGTAATAATACCTCCTATGCTGATGGATTTGTGTATACCTGTTTCTAGTAAAACCCTTCAGCCCAGAAACCCACTAACAATATCTGGTTTGACTCCCCACTTCCCTTTGGTGTTTTTCTTCTCCCTTCCTGAGAAATCAGAGAGGGTGTGATCAGCTCCTTCAATTTCATTTAGGTTGTCAAATTTATTGGCATAAAGTTGGGCAAAATAACTCCTAATTATTGCTTTAATTTTCCCTTCATTGATGAAAAGTTCTCCTTTTTCATTTTTGAGACTAACAATTTGGTTTTTTCTTTCCTTTTTCTAATCAAATTAACTAAATGTTTATCAAATATATATATATATTTAGAAATATTAGGTATGATGCATTTCTGGCAATTTTTAAAGAGTGAACTAAACTTATGAGAAATTAATTTGCTCAGTTATATAATAAAATACAAATAGTTTAAAAGAAATGGAAAAAATACATGCAAACAAAAAATACAAAGATTAACAAGATAAGAAATAGTGAATATGAGAGATTCAATCTTAAAAATAAAATTAGTTGGAGGCATAAATTAACTCAAGAGGAAAACCAGGAGTATAAAAGTAAAACCAGGAGATTTATAAGTTAATTCTAACAAACAGTCAAAAGAATGATTACATCCTATATTACATAATATGTTTGCAAAAATATATTTATATATTCTAACATTATTTCTATTAAACAAATATTTTTTTTTAATTTCTTTCTCTAGGGAGAATCAAAATATAGAAAGAAGACTATAGGTCAGTATTTATAATAAACATAAATGGAAAACATAATGAATAAAATACCATGAAATACATTATAGAAACACATTATACAGATTATAGCCTATAAATATGTTGAAAGTATAGCAAAAATGCAGGGTTGCCTCATTATGAGGAAAACTATTTATATAATACATTACACTGATAATGAAATAATGAAACATTTGTATATACAAAGATAAACAAATAATAAAAACCATTCTCACATTAATAGATATTTTTAAAAGTCTTTGGTAAAATGCAATAATACTCATTTTTATTAATGCAATTAAATGCAAGGATAATCTCTAAGACTACATATTTCAAAGAATATGTTGACCTGAATTGGTAGAAGGCATTTATTCCTTTAAGAATTCACCACAAAATGGAGTCATCATCTACCTTCTATTTCTATTACTTCAAGTGATACTCTAATCTCAAGTATATCATTGCAGGTATTATGGATATCATTCCTATATGACAAATATAAAATATGCTCATAGAATAAATGACTTAAGTATTTTGAAAATGGTCACCTAGGTACCTCATGAGGATTTGGTGAGACTCAAGGGAGATAATACCTATAAATACAAATAGCTATAAATATGATTGCATCAACAAAAATCCTAAGATGTTGCAGTATAGAGTAGGGGCCATATTGGGCTATCTTAAATACTATGACAACATTAGGAAGTCTTTATGTACAGTTCTGAAAAAAAAAAAAGTGTCTGTTTCCCCTCAATGTCTCTGGTTTTCTGAATAGAAAGGATGGTCTTTAGTAAGATGGGCTCCAGATATGACAAACAGTGAAATTAAAAAAAAAAAAAAGTTTTCAAGTCAGCAGTGACAGTAGCAGAGTGGCAAAAATGCAGCAGAAGTTGCTCAGAATAATCAGATTTTATATCATCTATCAACATTAAGTTTAAAGTTAATACTCTTAATGTGAAGAATTTATCTCAAATATTATAATCTTCCCCAGAAGTAAAGCAAAAGAGGACTTCCAGGGGTGGAGCCAAGATGGTAGAAATGACACATGTTTCTCTTTGATCATCTTTTCAATCCTTACAATAATTTAGAAATCCAGCCCCTGAATTAGCTCTGGACTGGCAGAACCTACAAATATTGGGAGTGCAACAAATTATCAGCAGAAGATAATTTTGAAGATCATCAGAAAAAGTCTGTTTCAATTGGAAATGGAAGAGAGGCAGCCAGCAAAACACCTGAGTACAAACAACTCAGAGCACACACTGCTCAGACACACAGACAGCACAGACAGCTCAGAGAACCAAAGCAGTTCAGACTCCTCATGGCAGAGAATTCATGGGAGGAAACAGATCAGAAAAGGTCTGTTTCAATCTGAAATGGGAGGAAGGCAGTTTAACACAAACAGGTAACCACAAACTCCAGCACAGACAGCACATAGCCCCAGGGCATTGTTTACTGAGCTAGCATTGCAGACTACATGTGGCAGAAAATCTACAAGGAGGCGACTACAGGAATCTATAGCAGTATTGGCCACTCTGCCCAGGTTGCAAGCCAGTAGGTCAGCAGAGAACTTAAGACTTCCAATACAAACACAAAAAATAAATAGTGAATCCCAAAACAACAGAATTTCTTGGGACCTGGACATGTCCACCTGTGGTGTTCTTTTACATCTTTAAAATAATATAAAGGTTCTCTCTGGGGGAGAGAGCAGGTTTCTCAGGAAGGTTTTCTGGAGGCAGTCTTAGTATCCAGTTAAAAGTAATAATCACCCAAAATGCAGCCAGGTGTTAAAAATGCAAACGTTTATTTTCTCCTTCCAAAGTAGCCCAGTTAGTTTTTCTAGAGGCCTCTCTCTCTTCTTGGTTCTAAGAGCTCTTGCAGCTTTGTCCTTTGCTTCTGCCTCTGCCTCCAGCCAGCACCAAGGTAAAAGTTGTAATGAATCTTTCTTGCCTCCAAGATAGCCCAGTTAGCTCAGAGGCCCATCTCTCTGCTTGGTTCCAAGAGCTTCCTCTGAATATCTCCAAATTCAAAGGTTTGTCCTTCAGCCTAGCCAGCCAAGTGGAAAATGGAATGAATCTCTCTTGCCTCTGAGAGAGGGCTTCTGGCTCTCAATCTCCCAGAGTGCTCTGCATCTGTCTCAGCATGCATCTAATTCAGCTGAACTCCCTTCTGCCACCAGCCAGCCAAGTGGAAAATGGAATGAATCTCTCTAATTGGGCCTCTGCTTTCTTCTTATATATCAGAAAGAGGGATTATGGGTTTTCTCCCATAGTGCTCTCTGGCCCTAAGAGCTTCAAGGGAAGTGTGAATTCGGATATCTAATACTAAACTCTGAAATCTCCCAAATGTGTGAACTCCAATGAGTAAAGGTGTGAACATAAGCATTGCATCAATTACATTGAGTTAACACTATGATTCTAACATCTCCCTTGAGTTATCACCTTGTTTCAAGTTGAGTTAACACTAGGATTCCTACACCTACCCATCTTTAGGAATTGAATCAACACTGACTCAGCAGCTGCAACCACTTGGAAAACCTCCATGCCCTAAAGGTAGACTTTAACTTTAAAAAAAAAATGAGTAAAAAATAAAGAGGACTCTGATGATAGACAGTGAAAGAGAAGAACAGATTTCAAGTCCTTAGGAGACTAAAGGCAAATTTTCTCCAGATGAAGCCCCAAAAGGCAATATAACCTGGTTCCCATCACACAAGGATCTTCTAGAAGAAATTAAAAAGGATCTTCAAAGTGAGCTAGAAGAAAAATGAATAAAGGAAATGAAAAATTTGCAAGAGGTTCTGGAAAAGGCAACACAGAAACTATCTGAAGAAAATTCATTACAAAATAGACTTAGTGAAATGTAAAAAAGCATATAACTTTTAAAAGATAAAATTGATAAAATGGAAAAAGAAAGCAACTCCCAGAAAAACAGATTTTGTAAAATCAAAAAAGAAAATAACTCCTTAAAAAACAGAATTTGTGAAATGGAAAAAAAATTCCATATAACAAACAACTCATTTAAAATTCAATTGGACAAATACCAAAAGAAGTAAAAAAAAAAAAAAAAAAAAGTAAATGAAGAAAACAACACACTAAAATTTGGAATGGAATGAATGGAAATTAATCACTCAATAAGACAAGAATCAGTCAAGCTAAACCAAAAAAATGAAAAAAAATAGAAAAATAAATATAAAATACCCAATTAGGAAAATAACCAACCTGGAAAATAATTCTAGAAGAGACAATCTAAGAATTATTGGACTCCCTGAAACACTTGATGAAAAAAAGAGCCTAGATACTATCTTTCAGGAAATAATCAAAGAGAACTGCCCTGATATCATAGAAACAGAAAGTAAAATGACCATTGAAATAATTCACCAAACACTTCCTGAAAGAGACCCCAAAATTAAAACCTCAAGGAATATTGTGGCTAAATTTGAGAACTATCAGAACAAGGGAAAAATATTACAAACATCCAGAAAGAAACAATTCAAATACCAAGGAGCCACAATAAGAATTACTCAGCACCTAGCAACTTCCACTTTAAAGGATTGAAGGGCTTGGAATTTGATATTCTCTAAGAAGAAGGAACTTGGAATGCAGCAAAAAAAAAAAATGAATTACCCTGCTAAATTGAGCATTTATTTTCAGGGAAGAAAATGGACATTCAATGAAGCTGGTGAAGTTCAAGTATTTGTAATAGAAAAAGACCAGAGCTAAACAAAAAAAATTTGACCTCCAATATATGGAATTCAAGAGAAGCATAAAAAGGTAAAAAAAAAAAAATCTTTTGAGATTATGTTATGGGTATACATTGAGAATACATGTATAATTTAATTTTACTGTTAAAATGTTTTTTTAATATATTTAAAAAAAACTAGAGATGGAATGGGGATTATAACAGAAAAAAAGGGAAAAGTGCAGGTAAAATGAGGGAAATTACATCTCAGGAAGATGCAAAGAAAGTATATTATAAAGATGGCAGAGCAGGCATACACGACTCTCTAAGCTCCTCTCATTACCCTCATAACCAACTATTTAATCCAGCCTCAAAAATAACTCTTCACTGCTTAAATTCATGAAGATAAGAAGCACTACAACTTACCAGCTGATCTGGAAGCTCGCCAGGAAAGGTTTGTCCTAAGAGGCCAGGAACAGACTAGCAAGGCAGCGAGAGGCTAGCAGCCTGGGCAGACCAGGGGCCGGGGTGATCTCTGTGGATAGAGAAGTTATAGGGACCACTCTGCTATAGGCTAACTGCTCTGCCTTGATTACCAAGCAGTAAACTGGCAGAGAAGTTAAAGTCTAAAACAGAGGGTCCTCTAAAAACCGCCAGAACCTAACGAGATCTGGCTGTAACCCCTCAAACCCAGAAGTGACTCAGGCAGACTTTACCGCAGCCCTGTGGCCACATCCGGCAGTTCGGGGCTTTTGCGGGGGCAGTTACTAATCTGCATGGCAAGGGGGAACAGCCTGGGCAGCTTCTAATTGGCAGAGTGGGGGCTCGGCCTGGGGCAATAGAACCCCCCCAGCTGACTGTGTTTCCCGGGCAGACACTTCCAATCCCTGCAAATCCATTCACTGCACAGCTGCTAATACCCATTGCCCCAGGGCAGGGTTTGGCTTGGGGCAGTGAAACTCTCACTGCTAAGTGTCTAGCCTCAGGGCAGTTGTTATCACACACAGCTGAGGTTCTTTGAAAGGCACTTTCCCAGCCCAGCCCTGTAGGCCTGAGTTATTTTCTGGTGGGGAACTCTTTCCCAGAGCACTCCACTACCTCGCTACTTTTTGTAGCTGATTGGCAGGACGGCTACCCGTCCATATACCTTTCACTGCTCTGCAGAGTAAGCTGGTAACCTCCTGACTCTGAAGGCAGACCTTACAGGCTTTAACAAAATGAGTAAAAAAATCAAAAGAACGATTGATAGTTTCTACACAGAAAGAGAACAGCTTTTCAATCCTGAAGAGACTAATAGCAGACAGTCTCCAGACGATTGTTGGTCTCCAATACAAAAGGCTCTCCTAGAAGAGACTATTAAAAACCTTAAAAGAGAGCTAAAAGAGAAATGGGGAAAGACACATAACTCACTAAAAGAAAAATTTGAATGTGAATTGGAAAAGGTAAAAAACAGAGATTGCAAATTGGAAAAAGAAAATGACTCACTTAAAAAAAAAAAAAATTAGTGAAATGGAAAAAAATTCCATAGAGCAAAACAACTCAATTGGACATATACAAAAAGAAGTAAAAAAAAAAAAAAAAACTAATGAAGAAAATAACTCACTAAAAATTAGAACTGAACAAATAGAATTGACTGATTCATTGAGACATCAAGAATCAGCGAAGCAAAACCAAAAAAATGAAAGATTGGAAAAAAATGTCAAATATTTACTTGGAAAAACAACAGATCTGGAAAATAGATCTAGGAGAGATAACCTGAGAATCATTGGACTACCAGAAAATTATGATGAAAAAAAGAGCCTAGATACTATTTTACAGGAAATCATCAAAGAGAACTGCCCAGAAGTAATAGAACCGGAAGGGAAAATAGGCGTTGAAAGAATTCATCGAACACCTTCTGAAAAAGACCCTAAAATAAAGACTCCAAGGAATATTGTGGCCAAACTTCAGAATTTCCAGACTAAAGAAAAAATTTTACAAGCAGCCAGGAAAAAACAGTTCAAATACCAAGATGCAACAATAAGGGTCACGCGAGATCTGGCTGCCTCAACATTAAAGGATCGAAGGGCCTGGAATCAGATATTCCGAAAGGCAAAATAACTTGGAATGCAGCCAAGAATAAACTATCCAGCTAAGCTGAGTATTTTTTTCCACGGAAGAAGATAGACATTTAATGAAATAGAGGAATTCCATCTGTTTCTAAGGAAAAAACCAGACTTAAACAAAAAATTTGATCTTCAACAACAGGAATCAAGAGAAGTAGAAAAAGGTAAAAGGAACTCTTGAGAACTGTATTTCTGTTGTGACTATACATAAAAACCACATGTATAATTTGATTTTACTGATATAACATAAAAAAGGGAAGTAGAAATGGAAAGGGGATAGTGCCAGAAAAAAGGAAGAAGGGAGATAAAAAGAGGGAAACCACATGCGACAATGAGGCAAAGGAAACCTATCATATATGAGGGAACTTAGAGAGGGGTAGGAACATTGTGTGAATCCTACTCTCATCAGAGTTGGCTCAAAGAGGAAACAATTGACATATTTGTTTTACACAGATTCTTCTCTCACTTCATTAAAAAGTGGGAGAGGAAAAGGGAGAAGGAAAAAGATTAATAAGGGAAGGGTACAAGAAAGGGGAAGGGATTCAAAGGGAGGAGGGAGGGATACTAAAGAGGGAGAGCTGTGCGACGTTAGTGGGACCAATAGGGAAGAAGGGAAGGAGGGCAAGAAAAAGAAAAGTATAATCTGGGGATATTAGGATGGCAGGAAATGCAGAATTGGTTATTTTAACCGCAAATGTGAATGGGATGAACTGTCCCATAAAGAGGAGGCAGATAGCAGACTGGATCAAAAGTCAGAACCCTACAATCTGTTGTTTACAGGAAACACATTTAAAACAGGGAGATACATACAGACTAAAGGTAAAAGGCTGGAGCAGAATCTATTATCCTTCAGTGAAGTCAAAAAAGCAGGGGTAGCCATCCTTATCTCAGATCAAGCAAAAGCAAAGATTGATCTAATTAAAAGAGATAAGGAAGGAAACTATATCTTGCTTAAGGGTACTATAGAGAATGAAGCAATATCAATATTAAACATATATGCACCAAGTGGTATAGCATCTAACTTCCTTAAAGAGAAGCTAAGAGAGTTGCGAGAAGAAATAGACAGCAAAACTATAATAGTGGGAGATCTCAATCTTGCACTCTCAGATGTAGATAAATCAAATCACAAAACAAATAAGAAAGAAATTAAAGAGGTAAATAGAATATTAGAAAAATTAGGTATGATAGATCTCTGGAGAAAACTGAATGGTGACAGAAAGGAGTATACTTTCTTCTCAGCAGTTCATGGAACCTACACAAAAATTGACCATATATTAGGACATAAAGACCTCAAAATTAAATGCAGGAAGGCAGAAATGGTAAATGCTTTCTTTTCAGACCACAATGCAATAAAACTACATTCAACAAAAAGATAGGTGTAAATAGACCAAAAAGTAATTGGAAACTAAATAATCTCATCTTAAAGAATGATTGGGTGAAACAGCAAATTATAGACACAATTAATAATTTTACTCAAGATAATGACAACAATGAGACATCATATCAAAATTTATGGGATGCAGCCAAAGCAGTAATAAGGGGAAATTTTATATCCTTAGAGGCTTACTTGAATAAAATAGAAAAAGAGAAGATCAATGAATTGGGCCTGCAACTTAAAAAGTTAGAAAAAGACCAAATTGAATACCCCCAATCAATTACTAAACTTGAAATTCTAAAATTAAAAGGAGAAATTAATAATATAGAAAGTTAAAAAAAAAACTATTGAACTAATAAATAAAACTAAGAGTTGGTTTTATGAAAAAAAACAATAAAATTGATAAACCTTTGGTAAATCTGATTAGAAAAAGGAGAGAGAGAAATCAAATTGGCAGTCTTAAAAATGAAAAAGGAGAACTTACCACTGATGAAGAGGAAATTAAAGAAATAATAAGGGGTTACTTTGCCCAACTTTATGCCAATAAATTTGATAACCTAAGCGAAATGGATGACTACCTCCAAAAATATAGGCTTCCCAGATTATTAGAGGAGGAAGTAAATTGCTTAAATAGTCCCATTTCAGAAAAAGAAATAGAACAAGCTATTAATCAACTCCCTAAAAAAAAATCCCCGGCACCAGATGGATTTACATGTGAATTCTAACAAACATTCAAATAACAATTAGCCCCAATACTTTATAAACTATTTGAAAAAATGGGAATGAAGGAGTCCTACCAAACTTCTTTTATGACACAGACATGGTACTGATACCTAAACCAGGTAGGTTGAAAACAGAGAAAGAAAATTATAGACCAATCTCCCTAATGAATATTGATGCTAAAATCTTAAATAAGATATTAGCAAAAAGACTACAGAAAATTATCCCTGGGATAATACATCATGATCAAGTAGGATTTATACCAGGAATGCAGGGCTGGTTCAATATTAGGAAAACTATCAATATAATTGGCCATATTAATAATCAAATTAACAAAAACCATATGATTATCTCAATAGATGCAGAAAAAGCATTTGATAAAATCCAACATCCATTCCTATTAAAAACTCTTGAGAGTATAGGAATAAATGGACTTTTCCTTAAAATAATCAGTAGCATTTATTTAAAACCAGCAGTAAGCATTATATGTAACGGGGACAAACTGCAACCATTCCCAATAAGATCAGGAGTAAAACAAGGTTGCCCACTATCACCGTTACTATTTAATATTGTATTAGAAATGCTAGCTTTGGCACTAAGAGTTGAGAAAGAGATTAAAGGAATAAGAATAGGCAATGAGGAAACCAAATTATCACTCTTTGCTGATGATATGATGGTATACTTAGAAAACCCTAGAGATTCTACCAAAAAGGAATTAGAAACAATCTACACCTTCAGCAAAATTGCATGATATAAAATAAACCCACATAAGTCATCAGCATTCTTATATATCACTAACAAAACCCAACAGTTAGAGTTACAAAAAGAAATTCCATTTAAAGTAACTACTGATTGTATAAAATATTTAGGAATCTATCTGCCAAGGGAAAATCAGAAACTTTATGAGCAAAACTACAAAACACTTTCCACACAAATTAAGTCTGATCTAACCAACTGGAAAAATATTAAATGCTCTTGGATTAGGCGAGCAAATATAATAAAGATGACAATACTACCTAAATTAATCTACTTATTTAGCGCTATACCAATCAGACTCCCAAAAAACTACTGTGATGAATTAGAAAAAATAACAACAAAGTTCATATGGAAAAACAAAAGGTCAAGAATTTCAAGGGAATTAATGAAAAAAAAAAATCAAATGAAGGTGGCCTAGCTGTACCAGATCTAAAATTATATTATAAAGCAGCAGTTACTAAAACCATCTGGTATTGGCTAAGAAATGGACTAGTTGTTCAATGGAATAGGTTAGGTTCAAAGGACAAAACAGCCAATAACTTTAATAATATACTGTTTGACAAACCCAAAGACACCAGTTTCTGGGATAAGAATGCATTATTTGACAAAAATTGCTGGGAAAATTGGAAATCAGTATGGCAGAAACTAGGTATTGACCCACACTTAACACCGTACACCAAGATAAGGTCAAAATGGGTTCATGATCTAGGCATAAAGAATGAGATAATAAATAAATTGGAAGAGCATAGGATAGTTTACCTCTCAGACCTGTGGAAGAGGGAGGAATTTATGACCAAAGAAGAACTAGAGATCACTATTGACCACAACATAGAAAATTTTGATTATATCAAATTGAAAAGTTTTTGTACAAACAAATCTAATGCAGACAAGATTAGAAGGGAATCAATAAACTGGGAAAACATTTTTACAATCAAAGGTTCTAATAAAGGCCTCAATTCCAAAATATATAGAGAATTGACTCTAATCTATAAGAAATCAAACCATTCTCCAATTGATAAATGGTTAAAGGATAATGACAGACAATTCTCAGATGAAGAAATTGAAAGTATTTATAGACATATGAAAATATGCTCCAAATCATTATTAATCAGAGAAATGCAAAGTAAGACAACTCTGAGATACCACTACACACCTGTCAGATTGGCTAGAATGACAGGGAAAGATAATGGGGAATGTTGGAGGGGATGTGGGAAAACAGGGACACTGATACATTGTTGGTGGAATTGTGAACACATCCAGCCATTCTGGAGAGCAATTTGGAACTATGCTCAAAAAGTTATCAAACTGTGCATACCCTTTGATCCAGCAGTGTTTCTACTGGGCTTATACCCCAAAGAGATACTAAAGAAAGGAAAGGGACCTGTATGTGCCAAAATGTTTGTGGCAGCCCTGTTTGCAGTGACTAGAAGCTGGAAAATGAAAGGATGCCCATCAATTGGAGAATGGTTGAGTAAATTGTGGTATATGAATGTTATGGAATATTATTGTTCTGTAAGAAATGACCAGCAGGATGAATACAGAGAGGACTGGCGAGACTTACATGAACTGATGCTGAGTGAAATGAGCAGAACCAGGAGATCATTATATACCTCAACAACGATACTGTTTGAGGATGTATTCTGATGGAAGTGGACCTCTTCGATAAAGAGAGCCTTAATTGATCAAAGATGGACAGAAGCAGCTACACCCAGAGAAAGAACACTGGGAAATGAATATAAACTGCTTGCATTTTTGTTTTTCTTCCCAGGTTATTTATACTTTCTGAATTCAATTCTCCCTGTGCAACAAGAAAACTGTTTGGTTCTGCACACATATATTGTATCTAGGATATATTGCAACCCATTCAACATGTAAAGGACTCTTGCCATCTGGGGGAAGGGGTGGAGGGAGGGAGGGGAAAAAATCGGAACAGAAGTGAATGCAAGGGATAATGGTGTAAAAAATTACCCTGGCATGCGTTCTATCAATAAAAAGTTATTAAAAAATTAAAAAAAAAAGAAAAAGAAAAAGAAAGTATATTATAATTGAGGGAAAAATGGGAAGGTGAATGAATATTGTATGGATCTTTCTCTCATCAGATTTGGCCCTCAAAAAGAATATTAGATATATTTCGTTTCAATGAGAAATATCTCTCATCTTATAGAAAAGGGGGAGGGGAAAGAGGAAAAGGGAAGGGATAGGCTAAATAAAAGGGAAAAGAGAAATAGTAGGAGGGAGGTATAATAAAAGGGGAAGGTCTGGAAAGGGGGAGGAATGCTTGAAGCAAATAGTTCTTATAATTAAAATACTGAGGAGTAGGGGAAAGGAAAGAGAAAAGTATAATTTGGTGTTAATAAGAAAATACACACTTAGTAGTTTTAACTGTAAATGTGAATAGGGTGAGCTCTAAATAAATGTATTTATAAATACATTTATTTATATATGTAAAATGTATACATAAATGTAAAAATAAATGTAAGCAGATAGCAGATTGGAATAAAAGTCAGAATCTAACAATATGTTGTTTAAAAAAAGCACATTTAAAGCAGAGTGATACATACAGAGTAAAGCTAAAAGGCTGTAGCAGAATCTATTATGCTTCAGGTGAAGTAAAAAGAAAAAAAAAAAAAAAGCAGGGGTAGCCATCCTAATCTCAGATCAAGCAAAAGTAAAATTGATCTAATTAAAAACATAATGAAAAAACTGTATCTTGCTAAAGGGTACAATAGTTAATGAAGCAATATCAATATTAAATATATGTGCACCAAGTGTTGTAGCATCTAAATTCCTAAAGAAGTTGAGATGTAAGAAGAAATAGACAGCAAAACTATATTAGTAGGAGATCACAACCTTGCTCTTTCAGAAAAGAGAAATCACATAACAAAATAAATAAGAAAGAAGTTAAAGAGGTAAATAGAATACTACAAAAAAAAAAAAACTAAATATGATAGATCTTTGGAGAAAATTGAATGGAGACACTTTCTTCTCTGCATTTCATGGAACCTATACAAAAAATTGACCATACATTAGGACATAAAGATCTCAAAATCAAATGCAGAAAGGCAGAAGTAGCAAATGCATGTTTTTTCAGAACATGATTAAATAAAACTTACCCTTATGAAGGGCCAGAGGAAAATAGACCAAAAAGAAATGAGAACTTAATAATCTCATCCTAAATAATGAATGGGTGAAACAGAAAATCATAGACATAATCAATAATTTCATCCAAGAGAATGATAACAATGAGACAACATACCAAAATTTGTGGGATACAGCCAAAGTGGTAATAAGGGAAATATTTATATCTCTAGAGGCTTACTTCCATAAAATAGAGAAAGAGAAGATCAATAAGTTTGGCTTGCAACTAAAAATATCTAGAAAAAGAACAAAGTGAAAACCTCCAATCAAATTTCAAACTTGAAATTCTAAAAATAAAAGGTGGGATCATTAAAATTGAAACTGTTAAATTAATAAATAAAACTAAGCATTGGTTTTATGAAAAAAAAAAAAAAAGCAGGGGTAGCCATCCTAATCTCAGATCAAGCAAAAGTAAAATTGATCTAATTAAAAACATAATGAAAAAATCTGTATCTTGCTAAAGGGTACAATAGTTAATGAAGCAATATCAATATTAAATATATGTGCACCAAGTGTTGTAGCATCTAAATTCCTAAAGAAGTTGAGATGTAAGAAGAAATAGACAGCAAAACTATATTAGTAGGAGATCACAACCTTGCTCTTTCAGAAAAGAGAAATCACATAACAAAATAAATAAGAAAGAAGTTAAAGAGATAAATAGAATACTACAAAAAAAAAAACTAAATATGATAGATCTTTGGAGAAAATTGAATGGAGACACTTTCTTCTCTGCATTTCATGGAACCTATACAAAAAATTGACCATACATTAGGACATAAAGATCTCAAAATCAAATGCAGAAAGGCAGAAGTAGCAAATGCATGTTTTTTCAGAACATGATTAAATAAAACTTACCCTTATGAAGGGCCAGAGGAAAATAGACCAAAAAGAAATGAGAACTTAATAATCTCATCCTAAATAATGAATGGGTGAAACAGAAAATCATAGACATAATCAATAATTTCATCCAAGAGAATGATAACAATGAGACAACATACCAAAATTTGTGGGATACAGCCAAAGTGGTAATAAGGGAAATATTTATATCTCTAGAGGCTTACTTCCATAAAATAGAGAAAGAGAAGATCAATAAGTTTGGCTTGCAACTAAAAATATCTAGAAAAAGAACAAAGTGAAAACCTCCAATCAAATTTCAAACTTTAAATTCTAAAAATAAAAGGTGGGATCATTAAAATTGAAACTGTTAAATTAATAAATAAAACTAAGCATTGGTTTTATGAAAAAAAAAAAACAAACTAAATAAACCTTTAGTTAACATGAGTAGATAAAGGAAAGAGGAAAATCAAATTGTTAATCTCAAAAATGAAAAGGGAGAACTATCTACCAATGAAGAAGAAACTAGAGCAGTTATCAGGAGTTACTTTGCCAACTTTATGCCAATACAATTGACAACTTAAGTGAAATGGAGGAACCCAAAAATATAGATTGCCCACCTTAACAGAGGAGGATGTAGATTGCTTGAATAGTCCCATTTCAGAAAAAGAAATAGAACAAGCTATTAATCAACTCACTGAGAAAACATTCCCATGACCAGATGGATTTACATTGAATTCAAACAAACATTTAAAAAACAATGAACTCTCAAATGACATAAATTATTTGAAAAAAATAGGGAAAGAAGGACTCCTACCAAATTCCTTTTATGACATAGATATGGCACTGATATCTAACCAGGAAAGATGAAAACAGAGAAAGAAAAATTATAGAAAAATCTCTCTAATGAATATTGATGCAAAAATCTTAATAAAATATTTCTAACAGATTACAAATAATCATCCCCAGAATAATACACCATGACCAAGTAGGATTTATACCAGGAATGCAGGGCTGGTTCAATATTAGGAAAACTACTAGCATGATTGATTATATCAATAACCAAATTAACAAAACCTTGTGATTATCTCAATAAATATAGAAAAAGCATTTGATAAATTCCAACACCCATTCCTATTAAAAACACTAGAGATATAGGAATAAATGGACTGTTCCTTAAAATAGTCAGTAGCATCTATTTAAAACCACCAGGAAGCATCATAAATTATGGGGACAAACTAGAACCAATCCCAGTAACATCAGGAGTGAAACAAGCTTTTCCACTATCACCATTACTATTCTATATTGCATTAGAAATGCTAGTCTTGACAATAAGAGAAGAAAAAGAGATTAAAGGAATTAGAGTAGGCAATAAGGAAAAAATATTCTCTCTCTTTGCAGAAGATATGATAGTATACCCAGAGAACTCAGAGAACTAATCAACTGAAAAGCCATTAGAAATAATCCAAAACTTTAGCAAAGTTGCAGGATACAAAATAAATCCACATAAATTATCAGCATTTTTATACATCCCTAAAAAACCCAACAATTGGAGATAAAAAGAGAAATTCCATTTAAAATTACTGTTGATAATATAAAATATTTGGGAATTTATCTGCTGAGGGAAAGTCAGGAACAATATAAGCAAAATTACAAGTCCCTTTCTACACGAATAAAGTCAGATCTAAGCAATTGGAAAAATATCAAGTGCTCATGGATAGATCAAGCAAATATAATAAAGATGTTAATATTCCCTAAACTGATCTATTTATTTAGTGTTATACCAATCAATGTTCCAAGAAGCTATTTTACTGACCCAGAAAAAATAACAACAAAATTCATATGGAAGAACAAAAGGCAAAAAATTTCAAAGGAATTAGTGAAGAGAAAAGTAAATGAAAGTATCTGTACTACATCTAAAACTTTATTATAAAGTAACAGTTATCAAAACAATTTGGTACTGGCTAAGAAACAGAAAAGTTGATCAGTGGAATAGGTTAAGTACACAGAACAAAATAGCCAATGACTATAACAATCTAGTATTTGACAAACCCAAAGACCCCAACTTTTTTGGATAAGAATTCACTATTTTACAAAAACTGCTGGGAAAATTGAAAAGTGGTATGAAAGAAAGTATACATAGACTCATACCTAACACCCTATACTAGGATAAGGTCGAAATGGCCTCATGATCTAGACATAAAGAATGTCTATAAACAAATTAGAAGAACATAGGATAGTTTACCTGTCAGATTTGTGGAGGAGGAAGGAATTTGTAACCAAAGAAGAACTAGAATGATTTAATTATCATTATTGATCATAAAATACATAATTTTGATTATATTAAAATGGTTTTATACAAACACTAATTAGAAGGGAAGCAATAAACTCGGAAAACATTATTTTCTATCTAAATGATCTGATAAAGGCCTCTTTTCTTGAACTGACTCAAATTTATTATAGTTCAAGCTATTCTCCAATTGATAAATGCTGAGAGGATATAAACAGACAATTTTCAAATGAAGAGATTGAAACTATTTATAGCCACATGAAAAGGTTCTCCAAATCACTATTGATCAGGGAATTACTAATTAAGATAACTCTGCAATACCACTACACACCTGTCAGATTGGCTAAAATGACAGGAAAAGATAATGACAAATGTTGAAGGGGATGTAGGAAAACTGGGACACTGATACATTGTTGGTGGAACTATGAATGGCTCCAACCATTTTGGAGAGCAATTTGGAACTATGCTCAAAAAGTTATCAAACTGTGCATACCCTTTGATCCAGCAATGTTTCTACTAGGATTATATACCAAAGAGATCCTAATAGAGGGAAAGTGACTCACATGTATAAAAATGTTTGTGATAGTCCTCTTTGTAGTGGCAAGTAACTGGAACTGATTGGATGCCCATGAATTAGAGAATGGTTGAATAAATTATGGTATATGAATGCTATGGAATACTATTTTTTTCTGTAAGAAATGATCAGCAGGATGGTTTCAGAGAGGCCTGGAGAGACCTACATGAACTCATGCCATCTGAAATGAGCAGAAGCAGGAGATCATTATACATGGCAACAACAAGACTATACAGTGATCAATTCTGGCAGATGTGGCTCTCTTCAACATTGAGATGATTCAAACCTGTTCCACCTGTGCAGTGATGAAGAGAGCTATTTACACCTAGAGAGAGAATCATGGGAACAGAGTATGGAACACAACATAGCATTCTCACTCTCTCTCTTATTTGCTTACATTTTGTTTTCTTTCTCAGTTTTTCTTTTTCTTCCTTTTAGATCTGATTTTTCTTGTGCAACAAGATAACTATAAATATGTATACATATATTTGATCTAACATGTATTATTTCAATATATTTAACAAATATTGGATTATCTACCAGCTAGGGGAGAGAGTGAGGGGAAGTTGGGGAAAATCTGGAACAAAATGTTGTATATAACAACAATGTTTTATATATATACATATGTATGTGTATATATATAAATGTTGGAAAAATTACCTGTACATATGTTTTGTAAATAAAAAGCTTTAATAAAAAAATAAAAAAAATTGAGAAAACAATAGCATATCCTGACCTATTTGCCAATTTTCTCATCTTTGAAAACATTTCAGGGAATTTCAGGATTCATTTACCCTTACATATACTAAATGACAATATGAGAAGGTAACAGAAATGTTTCCATAGAGTGCATTCTCAATTTTTACCTATAAATTTGGCAGATAAATAATGTGATCCAAATTTGTACATGTTCTAGATATTAAAAGACACATTATGAACAAATTAGTAAAGAGAATGAATAAATTTTGCTACTACAGAAGATAAATATAAATATAGTGATGAAATATAAAATGGAAATTTTTCATCATATTAAACTGAAATTTCTGTACAAACAATTTAACTCAATTAAAGAAATATTTATTAACTGCCTATAACAGGCACTATGCTATGCTCTGGGGATACAAATAAGAAAAAGAAAAATAGTTCCTAATCTCAAAGAACTTACAAATTACTGGAAAAGATACACACACAATCTTGAAACAGGTTGGTAATAAAATATGCCAGGGAATACCTAGCATGGCATCTTCTTTCATAGTATTGACTCTAAACAGGATTTTAGAGAGAGTAGAATGAGCTGGAATTCTAATTTTTGGCCTCTATAAATAAAATCTTGGTACTCCAACCTATCACCCTCCAATCAGAGAGAAAATGATGCCAAAGGAGATAGGGAAAAGTAAAAAAAGATTTAAAAATTTCTTCTTGGGGAAGAAAAATGGTGTTGATGGAGTCCTGTGGCATCAAAATCTTCCTAATAAAAATAACACACACACACACACACACACACACACACACACACACACACATATTAAAGATATGTTCCCTCATTTAGGACTCATAGTAGAAATTGTATTCAAAGTCCTTCTAGGCTAGAAGGTCTATATATGCAAAAATGAGAGGGATTGGAATATCTAGAAAGTTTGGATTTATTTGCTTTCTAAGAAAAGTATTTAAAAGTTGAGTCTACTATTTAAAATGTTATAAAAGTGCCCCATTTTGTCTAAAAATAATCTGAGAGTGTCAAGGCCCAGAGAAAGAAGTCATTGTTTACATTCATTATACCAGTTTCCAGGATTTAGATATTTTCCTTCTGAAATGTCATCAAAAATGAATAAAGACAAAAATTTCTTCAAATGTATTAGGGGTTTTATTAAGCACATTATAAGACAAATAAGACAATAAGGAAAAAAATAAAAATTTAAGGCTTTGTATAATTTTTTAAATCTTCAACCTTGAAATTTGATTATTTTTCTTAAAAGTTTGATAATTATATAATATTTCCATACTTGCAGAATACTTAAGTTTTCATTAGCTTCAAAAGTAATTATGGTTGTATAATTGTCAAACAGTCTGTATAGTGAGCGACAGTTATTAAGGATGTGTGATCTAACTTGGATATTAAACTGTTTCAACTAGTTAGGCAAGGAAGATAAATGTAATTGTAAGTGGAATTAATAATTCCTGAGGATGTTTGTGTGACATACTTTCATGAAAATTATGCTGGGCACACTTTCAAAACTAAATGGAAGGAGAAAATCTTTTGGTCAAGGGGAACAAAACAAAATGCCACCCAAAAGGGGAAAAAGACTATGATGACATTTTCCTGACAAAATATACCCTTTAAAAATGCCCAGAGAAATCCTCTGAAGAAAAGAAAACATGGAGGAGCTAAGCATGACCTGGCAACTCTGTACACAATCTTCTTTATCATGAAAAATATTTGGATTTAAGGTGTCTTTTTCTTATGCACATGTTGCAAGATAGGAGGGTGGACATGATTGAAATTTGCATTTAAATGGAAGTGTTTAGAGGTAAAGCACAATGTTTAGAAAAATGAGAGTATCCACTTTTCTGAGAGGGATGCATATTGTTATTGTATACCATTAAGGTGTCACAGAGCCGAAATATGTTTAGAAATATTAGACATTGCTATAGAACGCAGGGCAGTCACTGCCACTTGGAAATAACTATATACCGTGAATGAATCTAACTGAATCTTACATCAAGTCCAATTGTCTCTAATGTTTTCTGTTGCCATTACCTAATGCCAGTCCTGTTCACTAAACAGGATAGTAGCTATTAGATAGCTTTCTGCTACTTTTCAATTGCAGTAAAATAAAAAATCTATTCATCACTACATCCTAGTTGCTTAGCTATCCATCTTCCATACAACAAAACCCAAAATGGTGAATACAAGCACAGAAATAGCTCTTTACAACTATCCATCACGACCCTATCTATTGTATCCATTAATGGTTTTCCATTGATATGCTCAATGAATTAGACAAAGAAATAGTCAAAAAAATCAAGCATCCTCACTGGAGATGAAAAGTTGTAAATTTTGTTTTGTTTAAGGGAGATATTTGGCTCATTGAACTAGAATTTATAGTGGTAGCGGGGAAATCTTGACATATTTTCCCCAGAAACAGTAAACAATATGACTAGGATCATTAATCAGTGGATAGAAGGGATTTCAGAAGTCATCTAGTTCAACCCTTTCATTTTATGGGAGAAACTGAGGGTAGATTAAGTGATTTACCAAAGGTCACACAAATTCAATTCAAGTTCTCTCTTTCCTGACTCAGTACTCTTTCCATAAATTACTGTCTCAATGTATACTATCATAATATTTTTCAATTTAAATCATTCTTTCATATTATTTATCTCAATAGATCTTCATAATAGTCTTATAAGGTAGGTAGATTTGAAATTATTTTGATATTTTTATGAAACATTTAGATCTATCTTTACATTTAACTACCATTTTAAAGGAATCTATGGCTACACTCATGACAAGATCTGCACAAATAATATTAGATCATATTTCAATAGTACTTTGTGCTTAATAAAGTTCTTTTCTTACTCACAGCATTCACAGATGCCCTGTGAAGTTGACAATGTAATTATTATTCCCCACATTTAAAATATGGAGAACCAAAGATTCAAACGTACTATGGTCACATATCTAGGGAAAGTTGAAGCTGATATTAAAATCCAAGTCTTTTCATTCAAGGGTCAAATATTTACCCACAATGTGTTACTATGTTTAATTTGTCAAAAAACACAACAAAATCTTCACATTTAGTATAGCCTTTTTGGAAAAAACAAGATAGATCAGACAAAATCAGAACCAATTGAGCCAAGCTCAGGCTATGGATCTTTCCTTAGATTAGGAAAAAAAAAAAAAAAAAAAAAACTGTGAGAAAACAGAGAAACACCCAGGAAGCTGAATCTTACAAGTCAGATCTTGTCTTTCCTTAAGAGTGAGAACAGGACTTGACATCCCTAGAAGCTCAGTGACTCTGAAAGATTGTGTATTGGTTGTACTTTTAGACCACATTGAAATTAGAATTATGTGAAAGCTTGGACATTACCTGGGAGAGTCTAAACAATTTAGGATTTTTTCAGGCACAAGGCATGATTGAAGATAAAATTGCTATTTATAAAATAATGAGCTTTATGGAAAAAAGGAGGAAAAATATGTTCACCATATCTTGTATAATAAAACAAGCATTCACATGCTTCTCAAAAATAAAAAAAATGAAATTAATAAAAGTGAAATATTTAATGAAACAGGTGGGAAATGTGGGAACTTTTTGCCTCGAAGGTGGTTAGATCCCCCTCAAATAAACTGGATTTAAAAATGCTAGGAAAAATTATAGTTCTAAGATAATCCTAGAAAGGATAGCAATGCTGTTCAAAATTATATAGCCCTCAATTGGTACAAAGCATTTTCAAATCCATTATGTCATTTGAGATTCAAAACAACTTTTTAAATCAGGTAATGAAATATTTCCTTCCAATTTGGGAGGTGAGAAGACCAGAGATCAAAGAGCTAAGATGATTAACCCAAAATAGCATAACTAGAAATTGGTAGAGCTTGCTGCAGTCCCACAAAGCATAATTAAGGAAAATTGAAATACTATAGAAGACAATTTCTTCCTTTAATGATATTCTGAAAAACAGTAGCACTTTTACAAAAATTGTACTTTGTGGGAGTGTGAAAATCTGTTGGATATGGACAATGAAGATAGATGGCCCAAATGAAAATTTGTGGCATATCTCTTAGTTCATTTGTTCATTTTTGATTTGGGTGGCATTTGTAAATTCATACAATAGGCATTGCTGTGTATTAGAAAATAGACTGAAGGGACTACCACATTGGAATGAGTTCAGCCAAGCCTCACTCTGCTAACAGATCTCCCCAGAATGAAGCAATAATCAATAAACCAAAGGCAAACAGCAATAAGCTTTAGTGAAGTATTGCAAGTGTTTTACTAATGTTCTGTATCAATTCTCTTCTTCCTCTTTGAAAGAAAATGCTAATCTATTAATCAATTAATTAACAAGTCTTGATTAAATATCTATTATGTACCAGATGTAGAATCAAAGATAGAAAAGAAATATCTATATCTGGTAACAAAATAATATCAAAATTTAATCACACAAAAGGCTTATGTTATGTGAGGGGAGTATGTGTATGTATATATTTGTCATATATGTGTACAGGAATGAATATGTGTATGTACAAAAATATATTCAGAATAAATTCAAAATGAATACTTGGTAGTTAAATGCAAGGTGGTTTCTATATCTAACTTCAATCAAACCTGAATGCAAACTTTTATTAAGTGATTGCTATGTGTCAGGCCCTATGCTAGTTTCCAGAAGAAAAAGTGAGCCCCTGTGTTTCTTAAACATAGTATAAGTGTTTGTTTCTTTTTCGGTTCTTTTATATTAATTTAATTTAGATTGGTTTTTGGAACTAAGAACCCTATGTTTCATTAACAATGTTTGGGTTTTTTGTTTGACTACTGGCTCTTCCAGTCATTTTATTTACTATGATTATTCATTAAATCCAATGTTGCATAGATAGTGTTTTAAATGCATTTTTTCCATTAAACTTTGTTTGCTAGATTATGCCCACTCTTTAAACATAAATGGCTCCTGCTTTCTCACTCTTGATACTTTGTTCACTCTGTCTTACCTTGAGAATATCAGGGTATTTACAAGCAGTGATTTCATTCAGTGGAATTATCAAGGGTCCTCAAACTTTTTAAATAGGGGGCCAGTTCACTGTCCCTCAGACTCTTGGAGGGCCAGCCTACAGTAAAAACAAAAACTTTGTTTTGTGGGCTTTTAAATAAAGAAACTTCATAGCCCTGGATGAGGGGGATAAACATCCTCAGCTGCCGCATCTGGCCTATGGGCTGTAGTTTGAGGACCCCTGCCGGGAGAAGTTCATTCTCAACTTCAGATTCAACTATTTTTTTTATACATATATTTGAGTATTTTTTTAAATCTCAAATCCAACAGATATCTGTGGGGAAAATGTTCACAATATGAACTATTTATTGTGCTTTTAAGTGGAATCATATGATTTTATATCATCTATTCACATAATGCTATTAATAATGTGATTTGGCATGACTACATCTTTGATTTGGAGCCATGACAATTTCCATTAATGAATTATAGTAACAGATTTAAAGCTAGGCTGAATGATAGAATACTTAATTGTGTCTCTGGAAGATGCTCTGTTATATATCCATCATTCAATTGACACTACTGTGTTTATGACAGACTTTTAAAACTAAATTCATTTATTTAAAACAAATACAAAATAGAAAAAAACAAACAAACAAAAACTTCCATGAGTACAGCACAATGTAAGGGATGATTTAAAATATAAAGCAATAAATTTCCATATTAGGAAATCCTATGTAAAAATACTAGATTTTCTATTGTTGTCTGCTGTATACTTTTTACTTTACTCTTTCCCCCTCTCCCTTTCCCCAAGAATGTTACAATTAAGCATGTGTGTATGTATATACACATACATTTATATATATGTATACACATACCACAAACCATATACATACATGTCCATAAATATACTTTAGATATCTAGAATCATATACACACACATACACATACGTACACACACATACACATATGTACACACACAATCTGTGAAGACCATGTTTCTTTCTCCTGTTTCTGCAAAAGTGGATAACATCTTATTTCTTTAGTCCAAGCCTTTCTATATATTTTTTTTTTCTAAATACAACAACTCATCATTTCTTAGACCATAGAACTATGCCACTCTTATGCTGTCTAGATATTTTAAATAGTTTAAAAGTGTATTGATTAACATCACTGACATATAATTTAGTTTTCATATTTTTCTTCTGACCAAAATTATTTTAGCTTTAACTTTGGGTGAGATCATGCTTACTAAGCCCTGCCTTTTTTGACTTAAGAAATTCTACTCCTGATTATTCTTATGTTTGTATTTCTTATTTCCTAGCCCTTCTAAATTCTCTACTTTACCTGCTACTTTGCCATCCTATAATTTAATTTACCCCAGCTCCAAGGATACCTTCAGTATCCTTCCCTCATCACCCTTTCCCCTGGCTTTCTTATTTCTATCTGAATTTAGAAGACAATTACAGTATTCCAAATACATATGTTGTTCCCACTTTATGTGTTTCCCATTAATATATGTACATTTCTATATCCCTCTTATCCTAATAGCTCACCTATTTATTTCTTTAGAAATTTAGAAAACTTTTATTCTCACCTAAATGTATTATTTAACCCAAATCTGATATAAACAGGGTTTCTTCAAAGAATTCTTCCCTTATTCATCTCCCTCCTTATCCCCTTGTCTTCTTATTTTTTTCTGAAATTAAAAAAAAAAACCTTTTCTTTCCTTCAACATATATATGTATCTTCCCTCTTTAACCCATTTTTCAATGAGGATAGCATTATAGAACTATCAGCCCTTTTCTAACCATAAAATTCTTCTGTCACTTCTTCCTCTTCATTAGTGTAAGATAATTAGTCTTTTTATATTTCCTACATAGTTTTGCTTTTTAGAATTATACTCAGCTCTACCACAATCTTTCTTTTGAACTACTAAATTATTAATGGCTATCTTAAACATATAGATTATATCTACAAGTATATAAAATAAATGCTTTAAGTCCCTTGTAATTAAACTTTCATGTTTAGTTTATATTCCCTTTGGATCTTATGTGGCACATTCCTTTTAATTCAGTTCTTTTTTCCATGAAATCCTGAAAGTCTGGAAATTTATAGAAGTTCTTTTTCCCCTTCAGTGTTATGTTTAACTTTGGTAGATATGATATTTTCAACAGCAAGCCCAGTTCTTTGGCTCCTTGAAATAAAGTATTACAATGACTGTGGTCTTTTACCGTAATCACTGCTAGGTCTTGCATGATTCTTGCAAGTGTCTTGCATGACACTACCATATTTGATAATTTTTTTCCTGTTGGTCATAATATTTTCTCTTTCACCTTTAGAGATTCAGAATTTATTCATAATAATATTGTAGTTTTTCATCATAGGATATTTATCAGGTAGTAATCAGTTGATCATGGAATTTTTTTTTCTATTTCTGCTTTCCTCTCTTGTTCTAACACTTCTGGAAAATTTTCTTTTTTTTTAATTATAGCTTTATATTTTCAAAATTTATACATGGATAATTTTTGAAATTCATCCCTACAAAACCCTGGGGTTTTTCCCTCCCTTCCTCCACTTACCCCAGTCAGCAAGTTATCTGATATATGGTAAATATGTGCAATTCTTCTATACATATTTCCACAAATATATTGCACAGGAAAAATAAGATCCAAAAGAAAGAAAATTTAAGGGAAAAAATGCAGCAAAGAATAACAAAAAAGAGTGAAAATATTATGTTGTGGTCCACATTCTGTTTCCACTGTCTGCTCTCTGGGTGCAGATGGCTTTCTTTATCACAAGACTATTGTAACTAGTCTGAATGAACTTATTATTAACAAGTGCCATGTCCATCAGAATTGATCGTAGAATAATGTTGCTGTTGTTGTGAAAATAATCTTCTGGTTGTACTCATTTCACTTAGTATCAGTTCATTTTAGTCTTTCTAGGCCTCTCTGAAATTATCCTGCTGATCATTTCTTTTAGAACAATAATAATCATAATATTCATATGCCATAACTTGTTCAGCCATTGATGGGAATCCACTCAGATTCCAGTATATTGCCACTACAAAACAGGTTGCCACAAATATTTTTGCCCATGTGGATCACTTACCCTCCTTTATGATCTATTTGGGTTACAAGCCCAGTATAAACACTACTGAATCAAAGGATCACACTTTGAAAGCTCTTTGAGCATAGTTCCATTTAAATCAGTTTGCAACTCCACCAAAAAAGTATCACTGACCCCATTTTCCCAATCTCTTCCAACATTCATCATTATCTTTTCCTGTCATTTTAGCCAATCCAAGAGGTGTGGAGTGGCACCTCAGAGTTGTATTAATTTGCATTTCTCTGCCCAATAATAATTTAAAGCACCTTTTCACATGACTAAAAATGATTTTAATTTCTTCATCTGAAAATTGCCTGTTTATATCCTTTGACCTTTTATCAACTGGAGAATGGTTTGAATTTTTATAATTTTAGTCATTTCTCTATATATTTTAGAAATAAGGCCTTTATCAGAACCCTTAAATATAAATTTTCCCCAGTTTATTACTTCCCTTTTAATTTTGTCTGCATTGGTTTTGTGTATACAAATATTTTTAACTTAATTTAATCAAAATTATGTATTTTGCATTCAGAAATGTATAAATCCCTTCCTTCTCCACAAATCTGAGGTAAATTATCATTTGTTCTTCAAATTTGCTTCTGATATCACTATGTCTACATCCTGAATCCCTTTCAATCTTAGTGTTAAGTGTTTGTAAATGTGTAGTTTATGTCATTCTAATTTCCAATTTTCTCACCAGTTTTTGTCAAATAGTGAGTTTCTATCCCAAAACTTGGGGTCTTGCAGTTCATCAAACACTAGTTTCCTATGGTCATTGACTGTTTTGTCCTGTGAAATTAACCTATTCTGCTGATTGACTACTTTATTTCTAAGTCAGTACCAAATACTTTTGACGACACCTGCTATATATTTATTTATTTACATATAGTTTTATATCTGGTACAGCAAGGCCACTTTCATTTGCATTTTTCATTAATTCCCTTGAAATTCTTGATGTTTTGTTCTTCCAGATGAATTTTGTTACTGTTTTCTAGCCCCATGAAGTAATTTCTTGGGAGTTTGATTGGTATGACATTGAATAAGTAGAGTAATTTAGGAAGTAAGCCATTTTTACTACATAAGCTTGGCCTACCTATATTGATATATTTTTCCAATTGAATAGATCTGACTTTATCTGTGTGGAAAAGTATTTTGTATTTGTGTTGATATAGTTCTTGACTTTGAATTGGTACATAGACTCCCAAATATTTTATATAACCTACAGTTCTTTGAAATGGAATTTTTCTTTGTATCTCTTGCTGCCTGACTTTACTGTAATATATAAAAATGCTGATTATTTATGTGGATTTATTTTATAGCCTGCAACTTTGTTAAAGTTGTCAATTGATTCTAATCGTTTTTAGTTGATTCTCTGGGATTCACTAAATATAACATCATATTATCTGTAGAGAGTGATAATATGATTTCCTCTTTACCTATTCTAATTCCTTTAATCTCTTTTTCTTCTCTTATTACCAAAGTTCACATTCTTTTTTTGGCCTCTTTCATATCTTTTTTTTTATTTAATATACATTTATTAACTATCTCTTTTGTACCAGGCATTGTGCAAAATCCTGGGAATACAAATAAATTATAATTTTTTTAAAATTTTTATAAAGCTTTTTATTTTCAAAATATATTCATGGATAATTTGACAACATTGATGCTTGCATAGCCTCATGTTATAGATTTTCTCCTCCTTCCACCCACTCCTTCTCCTAGATGGCAAGCAATTCAATACATGTTAAACATGTTAAAATATATGTTAAATCCAATATATATATATAAACATTTATACAATTCACTTGCTGTACAAGAACAATGAGATAAAAAAAAAAAAACAAAGTAAATGAGTAAGAAAGCAAAATGCAAGTGAACAGCAACAAAAAGTGAGAATGTTATGTTATGATCCATATTCAGTTCCTATGGTCCTCTTTCTGGGTATAGATGGCTCTCTTCATCACAATATCATTGGAACTGGCATCAATAATCTCATTGTTGGAAAGGGTCATGTTCACCAGAATTGATCATTATATGATTGATGTTGCTGTGTACAATGATCTCCTAGTTCTGCTCAGTTTAGCATAAATTCATGCAAGTCTCCCCAGGTTTTTCTAAAATCATTCTGCTGATCATTTCTTATAGAACAATAATAATCCATAACATTCCTATATCATAACTTATTCAGCCATTTCCCAATTGATGATGCCATAAACATTTTTGCACATGTGGGTCTCTTTCCTTCCTTTAAGATCTCTTTGGGATATAGACCCACTAGAAACACTGCTGGATTAAAGGGTATGTATAGTTTGACAACTTTTTGAGTGTAATTTCAAATTGCTCTCCAGAATGGCTGGATCCATCACAATTTCAAAGTTCAAATTCACCAAAATATGGTGCCCAATTTTCCCACATCCCCTCCTGTGGTGAGCTTTTTCTTCTCAAAACACAGCCAGTTGATCAAAGTTCAGATTTTTTATTATCTCCAATATAGCCCGGTTAGCTTAGAGGCCTATCTCTCTGCTTGGTTCCAAGAGCTCTTGCCACTTTGTCCTTTGCTTCTGCCTCTGCTTTCTTCAGCCTACAGAGCCAGCACCACTCTTCATGTCATTCCGGTGAAATCTGACCGAGAGCCTCTGTCTGTTTCTTTTATCCAAGAGGGAGGAATTGTGGGATACGAGAGAGAGGGATTATGGGTTTTCTCCCATAGTGCTCTCTGGCCCAAAGAGCTTCAAGGGAGGTGTGAACTCAAAAAGGTACAAAGTTTACTTTGTGAAGCTGGCATACTTGTGAACTCTAATGAGTAAAGGTGCAAACACAAGCATTGTACTAATTAGTCCTACTTAGTACCTTGTTTCAGGTTCTGCCCAAAACATCTTCTTGTAAGATTAGATCAACTCTAATTAGTTAGCAGTTTGTAAGGATTCCAACATCCTCCAATATTGTTATGATTTTTTTGTCATCTTAACCAATCTGAGAGGTACATACTGGTATCTCAGAGTTGCCTTACTTTGCATTTCTCTGATCAATAATGGTTTAGAGCACCTTTTCTAGACAAGAAATGGTTTAAATGTCTTCATCGGAAAAGTGTCTGTTCATATCATTGGTCCATTTGTCAGTTGGAGAATGGCTTGAATTCTTATAACTTTTTTTAGAATATTTTAGAAATGAGGACTTTATCAGAACTCTTATATGTAGAAATATTTTCCCAATTTTTTTCTTCCCTTCTGATCTTTTCTGTATTAGTTTTGTTTGTACAAAAACTTTGTAACTTGTATAAGCAAAATTATCTATTTGGTACTCAATTATGAGTTCCAGTTCTTCTTTGGACACAAATTCCTTCCTTCTCCACGTATCTAGGGTTAACTATCCTGTGTTCTTCCAATTTTTTTTTTTATAATATCAGTCTTTCCATCTTATTCATGAATCCATTTTGACCTTATCTTGGTATATGGTATTAAGTGTGGGTCAGTGCCTAGTTTCTGCCATACTAGTTTTCAATTTTCCCAGCAGTTTTTGTTGAATAGTGAGTTTTTATCCCAAAAGGTGGAATCTTTCAGTTTGCCAAACACCAGTTTGCTATAGTCATTGACTGTTTTGTCCTGTGATCGGAATCTATTCCACTGATTGACCACTCTATTTCTTAGAAAGTACTAAATGGTTTTGATAACCACTGCTTTAGAATATAGTTTTAAGTCTGACACATCTAGGCCACCTTCACTGGCATTTTTTTTTTAATATTTCCCTTGAAATTCTTGATCTTTTATTCTACCAGATGAACTTTGTTATTATTTTTTCTAGGTCTATAAAATAGTTTCTTGGGATTTTGATTGGTATGGCACTAAATAAGTAAATTAATTTAGGTCATATTGTCATTTTTATTATATTTGCTTAGCCTACTCATGGGAACTTGACATTTTTTCCAACAGATTAGGTCTGATTTTATTTATGTGGAAAGTGTTTTGTAGTTGTGTTCATATAGTTCCTGACTTTTCCTTGGCAGATAGATTCCCAAATGTTTTATACTATTGATGGCTATTTTTAATGGAATTTTTTTGTAGTTCTTGCTGCTGGACTTTGTTGGAAATATATAAAAATGCTGCTGATTTATATGGATTTATTTTTTATCCTGCAATTTTGCTAAAATTGTGAGTTGATTCTAATAGTTTTTTTAGCTTATTCTTTAGAGTTTTATAAGTATAGCATCATATCTGCAAAGAGTGATGACTTGGTTTCTTCATTATCTACTCTAACTCCTTTTGGGATAAGAACTAATTCCTTTAATCTCTTTTTCTTCTCTTATTGCCAAAGCTAACATTTCCAATACAATATTGAATAATAATGCTCATAGCAGGTAAACTTGTTTTACTCCTGCTCTTATTGGAATTGGTTTTAGTTTATCCACATAAAAATATGGTTTTAAATTGATGCTGCTGATCATTTTAAGGAAAAAGTCCGGCTGAAGAGGCGGAATGTTGGAGGGGATGTGGGAAAACAGGGACACTGATACATTGTTGGTGGAACTGTGAACACATCCAGCCATTCTGGAGAACAATTTGGAACTATGCTCAAAAAGTTATCAAACTGTGCATACCCTTTGATCCAGCAGTGTTTCTACTGGGCTTATACCTCAAAGAGATACTAAAGAAAGGAAAGGGACCTGTATGTGCCAAAATGTTTGTGGCAGCCCTGTTTGTAGTGGCTAGAAGCTGGAAAATGAAAGGATGTCCATCAATTGGAGAATGGTTGAGTAAATTGTGGTATATGAATGTTATGGAATATTATTGTTCTGTAAGGAATGACCAGCAGGATGAATACAGAGAGGACTGGCGAGACTTACATGAACTGATGCTGAGTGAAATGAGCAGAACCAGGAGATCATTATATACCTCAACAACGATACTGTTTGAGGATGTATTCTGATGGAAGTGGACCTCTTCGATAAAGAGAGCCTTAATTGATCAAAGATGGACAGAAGCAGCTACATCCAGAGAAAGAACACTGGGAAATGAATATAAACTGCTTGCATTTTTGTTTTTCTTCCTGGGTTATTTATACCTTCTGAATTCAATTCTCCTTGTGCAACAAGAAAACTGTTTGGTTCTGCACAAATATATTGTATCCAGGATATACTGTAACCTATTCAACATGTAAGGGACTGCTTGCCATCTGGGGGAAGAGGTGGAGGGAGGGAGGGGAAAAATCGGAACAGAAATGAATGCAAGGGATAATGCTATAAAAAATTACCCTGGCATGCGTTCTATCAAAAAAAAAGATATAAAAATAAAAAATAATAATAAAAAAATAAAAAAAGGAAAAAGTCCATTCATTTCTATACTCTCTAGTGTTTTTTTTTTTTTTTTAATATAAATGAGTGTTGGATTTCATCAAATACTTTTTATGCATCTATTGAAATAATCATGATGTTTGTGAGTTTGTTTTTTGATATAGTCAATTATGTTAATGGGTTTCCTAATATTGAACCAGCCTTGCATTCCTGGGATAGATTCTACTTGATCATGGTGTATTTTCCTGGGCATGACTTTTTCTGTTATCTTGTTGCTAATATTTTATTTAAGATTTTTGCATCAATATTAATTAGGGGAAATGATCTATAATTTTCTTTCCCTGGTTTCACCCTACTGGGATTAGCTATCAACACCATATTTGTGTCATAAAAATATTTAATAGCACTCCTCTTCCTATTTTTTTCAAATAGTTTATTATAGTATTAGAATTAATTGTTCTTTAAATGTTTGGTAGAATTCACATACAAATCTTTCAGGGCCTGTAGATTTTTTTCTTAGGGAGTTGATTAATAGCTTGTTCTATTTCTTTTTCTAAAATGAAAGTATTTAAATAATTTATTTTCTTTTCTGTTAACCTGAATAATTTATATTGTTGTAAATATTCCTCAATTTCTTTTAGATTATCAAATTTATTGGCATATAGTTGAACAAAATAATTCTTAATTATTCCCTTAATTTTCTATTCATTGGTAGAACATTCTCCCTTTTCATTTTTGAGACTAACAATTTGATTTTCTTCTTTCCTTTTTCTAATCAAATTAATGAAAATTTTATCTATATTGTTGATTTTTTCATAAGAAACAACTCTTAGTTTTACTTATTAATTCAATAATTTTCTTTGTGTCAATTTTGTTAATCTCTCCTTTTTTCAGAATTTCAAATTTGTTATTTACTTGGGGGGATTAGTTTGTTCTTTTTCAATTTTTTTTAATTGCAAGCCAAATTCATTAATTATCTCTTTCTCTATTTTATTCAAGTAAGCATCTAGAGATATAAAATTTTCCCATATAACCACTTGAGTTGCATTCCACAAATTTTGGTTTGTTATCTCATTATTGTCATTCTCTTGGATGAAGTTATTGATTATTTCTATAATTTGTTGTTTCACCTATTCCTTAGGATTAGATTATTTAATTTCCAATTAATTTTGGCCTGTTTTTTTTCCCCCTGGGCTTATATTGCATGTGATGTTTATTGCATCATGATCTGAAAAAAAAGTTACATTTGCTATTTCTGTCTTTCTGCAAAGCTAACATTCTTAATACAATACTGAATAGTAATAGTGATAATGGGCAACCCTGTTTCACCTCTTACCTTATTGAGAATGGTTCTAGTTTAACCCTATGACTTATGATGCTTGCTGATGCCTTTAAATAAATGCTACTGATCATTTTTTTTTAAATTTTTATTTAATAATTACTTTATATTGACAGAATCCATGCCAGGGTAATTTTTTTTTACAACATTATCCCTTGCACTCGTTTCTGTTCCGATTTTACCCCTCCCTCTCTCCACCCCTTCCCCTAGATGGCAAGCAGTCCTATATATGTTAGATATGTTGCAGTATATCCTAGATACAATATATGTTTGCAGAACCGAACATTTCTCTTGTTGCACAGGGAGAATTGGATTGAGAAGGTATAAATAACCCGGGAAGAAAAACAAAAATGCAGATAGTTCACATTCGTTTCCCAGTGTTCTTTCTTTAGGTATAGCTGCTTCTGTCCATCATTTATCAATTGAAACTCAGTTAGGTCTCTTTGTCAAAGAAATCCACTTCCATCAAAATATGTCCTCATACAATATCGTTGTCGAAGTGTATAATGATCTCCTGGTTCTGCTCATTTCACTTAGCATCAGTTCATGTAAGTCTCGCCAGTCCTCTCTGTATTCATCCTGCTGGTCATTTCCTACAGACCAATACTATTCCATAACATTCATATACCACAATATACCCAGCCATTCTCTAACTAATGGGCATCCATTGATTTTCCAGTTTCTAGCCACTACAAACAGGGCTGTTACAAACATTTTGGCACATACAGGTCCCTTTCCCTTCTTTAGTATTTCTTTGGGATATAAGCCCAATAGAAACACTGTTGGATCAAAGGGTATGCACAATTTGATAACTTTTTGGGCATAATTCCAGATTGCTCTTCAGAAATGGTTGGATTCGTTCACAACTCCACCAACAATATATCAGTGTCCCAGATTTCCCGCATCCCCTCCAACATTCATCATTATTTTTTCCTGTCATCTTAGCCAATCTGACAGGTATGTAATGGTATCTCAGAGTTGTCTTAATTTGCATTTCTCTGATCAATAATGATTTGGAACACTCTTTCATATGAGTGGTAATAGTTTCAATTTCATCCTCTGAACATTGTCTGTTCATATCCTCTGACCATTTATCAATTGGAGAATGGCTTGATTTCTTATAAATTTGAGTCAGTTCTCTATATATTTTGGAAAAGAGGCCTTTATCAGAACCTTTAACTGTGAAGATGTTTTCCCAGTTTGTTGCTTCCTTTCTAATCTTGTTTGCATTAATTTTATTTGTAAAAAGGCTTTATAATTTGACGTAATCAAAATTTTCTATTTTGTGATCAGTAATGGTCTCTAGTTCATCTTTGGTCACAATTTTCTTTCTCCTCCACAAGTCTGAGAGATAAACTATCCTATGTTCCTCTAATTTATTTGTAATCTCGATCTTTATGCCTAGGTCATGGATCCATTTTGATCTTATCTTGGTATATGGTGTTAAGTGTGGGTCCATGCATAATTTCTGCCATACTCATTTCCAATTATCCCAGCAGTGTTTATCAAATAATGAATTCTTTTCCCAGAAGTTAGGGTCTTTGGGTTTGTCAAACACTAGATTGCTATAGTTGACTATTCTGTCTTGTGAACCTAACCTTTTCCACTGATCCACTAATCTATTTCTTAGCCAATACCAAATGGTTTTGGTGACTGCTGCTTTATAATATAATTTTAGATCAGGTACAGCTAGGCCACCTTCATTTCATTTTTTTTTTCATTAATTCCCTTGAGATTCTCGACTTTTTATTGTTCCATATGAATTTTGTTGTTATTTTTTCTAGATCATTAAAATATTTTCTTAGAAGTCTGATTGTTATAGCACTAAATAAATAGATTAGTTCAGGGAGTATTGTCATCTTTATTATGTTCGCTCGGCCGATCCAAGAGCACTTAATATTTTTCCAATTATTTAAGTCTGACTTTATTTGTGTGGAGACTTTTTTATAATTTTGCTCATATAATTCCTGACTTTCCTTTGGTAGATAGATTCCCAAATATTTTATGCTCTTGACAGTTATTTTGAATGGAATTTCTCTTTGTATCTCTTGCTGTTGGGTTTTGTTGGTGATGTATAAAAATGCTGAGGATTGATGGGGATTTATTTTGTATCCAGCTACTTTGCTAAAATTATGAATTATTTCTAATAGCTTTTTAGTAGAATCTCTGGGGTTTTCAAGGTATACCATCATATCATCTGCAAAGAGTGATAGTTTGGTTTCCTCATTGCCTACTCTAATTCCTTTAATCACTTTCTTGACTCTTATTGCCAAGGCTAGTGTTTCTAATACGATATTGAATAACAATGGTGATAGTGGGCAACCTTGCTTCACTCCAGATCTTACTGGGAAAGGTTCCAGTTTTTCCCCATTGTATATGATGCTTACTGATGGTTTTAAATATATGCTCCTGACTATTTTAAGGAAAAGTCCATTTATTCCTATGCTCTCAAGTGTTTTTATTAGGAATGGATGTTGGATTTTATCAAATGCTTCTTCTGCATCTATTGAGATGATCATATGGTTTTTGTTTATTTGGTTATTGATATAGTCAATTATACTAATAGTTTTCCTAATATTGAACCAGCCCTGCATTCCTGGTATAAATCCTACTTGGTCATAGTGTATTATCCTGGGGATGATTTTCTGGATTCTTTTTGTTAATATTTTATTTAATATTTTAGCATCAATATTCATTAGGGAGATTGGTCTATAATTTTCTTTCTCTGTTTTCAGCCTACCTGGTTTAGGTATCAGTACCATGTCTGTGTCATAAAAGGAGTTTGGTAGGACTCCTTCAATCCCTACTTTTTCAAATAGTTTATTTAGCATTGGAGTTAATTGATCTTTAAATGTTTGATAGAATTCAGATGTAAATCCATCTGGTCCTGGGGATTTTTTCTTAGGGAGTTGATTGATAGTTTCTTCTATTTCTTTTTCTGAGATGGGAGTGTTTAGGATATTTACTTCTTCCTCTGTTAGTTTAGGCAAGCTATATTTTTGGAGGTATTCTTCTATCTCATTTAAGTTGTCGAATTTATTGGCGTAAAGTTGGGCAAAGTAACTCCTAATTATTGCTCTAATTTCCTCTTCATTAGTGGTGAGTTCTCTCTTTTCATTTTTAAGACTAACAATTTGATTTTCCTCTTTGCTTTTTTAAATCAGATTTACTAAGGTTTTGTCTATTTTATTGGCTTTTTCATAGAACCAACTCTTAGGTTTATTAATTAATTAAATATTTTTTTTTACTTTCAATTTTATTGATCTCTCCTTTTATTTTTAGAATTTCAAGTTTAGTGTTTGACTGGGGGGTTTTAATTTGTTCCTTTTCTAGCATTTTTAGTTGCAAGCCCAATTCATTGACCTTCTCTTTCTCTATTTTATACAAATAGGCCTCTAGAGATATGAAATTTCCCCTTATTACCGCTTTGGCTGCATCCCATAAATTTTGGTATGATGTCTCATTATTATCGTTTTCTTGGGTGAAGTTATTAATTATGTCTATGATTTGCTGTTTCACCCAATCATTCTTTAGTATGAGATTATTTAGTTTCCAATTATTTTTTGGTCTACTTCCCCCTGGCTTTTTGTTGAATGTAATTTTCATTGCATCGTGGTCTGAAAAGGATGCACTTACTATTTCTGCCTTACTGCATTTGAGTTTGAGGTTTTTATGTCCTAATATATGGTCAATTTTTGTATAGGTTCCATGAACTGCTGAAAAGAAAGTGTATTCCTTTCTGTCTCCATTACATTTTCTCCAGAGATCTATCATATCTAACTTTTCTAGTATTCTATTTACCTCTTTATCTTCTTTCTTATTTATTTTGTGGTTTGATTCATCTAATTCTGAGAGTGCAAGGTTAAGATCCCCCACTATTATAGTTTTACTGTCTATTTCTTCTTGCAGCTCTCTTAATTTCTCTTTTAAGAATTTAGATGCTACACCACTTGGTGCATATATGTTTAATATAGATAGTGCTTCATTATCCATGCTACCCTTTAGCAAGATATAGTGCCCTTCCTTATCTCTTTTAATTAGATCAATTTTTGCTTTAGCTTGATCTGAGATCAGGATGGCTACCCCTGCTTTTTTGACTTCACCTGAAGCATAGTAGATTTTGCTCCAACCTTTTACCTTTAACCTGCATGTATCTCCCCGCTTCAGGTGTGTTTCCTGTAAACAACATATTGTAGGATTCTGGCTTTTAATCCATTCTGCTAACTGCTTCCTCTTTATGGGGGAGTTTACCCCGTTCACATTTATGGTTAGAATGACCAATTCTGTATTACTTGCCATCTTGTTAACCCCGGTTTATGCTTTCCTCCCTTCTTTCCCCTTTCCCCCCCTTCCCAGTATTAAGCTTGTGAGCACCACTTGCTTCTCACAGCCCTCCCTTTTTAGTATCCCTCCCCCCGCCTTAGAGTTCCTCCCCCTATCTAACCCCTTTCCCTCCCAGTTTCCGTATTCCCTTCCACTTAGCTTATTCCTTCCCTTTTCACTTTTCCCTTCTCACTTTTCAATGAGGTGGGAGAAGTTTCACCATCGATTGAATATGTCTAAGATTTTTCACTTAAAGCCAATTCTGAAGGCAGTAAGATACCCACTATATTCACCCCCCTCCATTCTTTCTCTCAGATATAATAGGTTTCCTATGCCTCTTCATGAGATGTACTACCCTCACTTTACCCTTTTTCTGGTACAATGTCCTTTCCCCATCAGTTTCTAGAACAAGGTATACATGTATTCTTTATACATCTTTATAGCTGAAATATAGTTCCCAAGATTAATCTTTACCTTTTTAGATTTCTCTTGAGTTCTATATTTGTAGATCAAATTTTTTGTTAAGTTCTGGCTTTTTCATCAAAAATAGGTGAAATTCGCTTACTTCGTTGAATGTCCATCTTCTTCCCTGGAAAAAAAAGATGCTCATTCTAGCTGGGTAAGTTATTTTTGGTTGCATACCAAGTTCCTTAGCCTTTCAGAATATCATATTCCAGGCCCTTCAATCTTTTAGTGTGGATGCTGCCAGATCCTGGGTGATCCTTATTGTGGCTCCTTGATACTTGAATTGGGTTTTTCTAGCCGCTTGCAATATTTTTTCCTTCATCTGAGGGTTCTGGCATTTGGCCACTATATTCCTTGGTGTTTTGATTTTAGGATCCCTTTCAGTGGGTGATCGATGAGTTCTTTCAGTGTCTATTTTATCTTTTGCTCCCATGACTTCTGGGCAGTTCTCTTTGATAATTTCCTGGAAAATAGTGTCCAGGCTCTTTTTTTCATCATGATTTTCTGGGAGTCCAATGATTCTCAGATTGTCTCTCCTGGATCTGTTTTCCAGGTCTGTTGTCTTCCCCAGAAGGTATTTCACATTCTTTTCCATTGTTTGATTTTTTTGGATTTGCTTGACTGATTCTTCTTGTCTCCTCAAGTCTTTCAATTCCAATTGTTCAATTCTGATTTTCAGTGAAGTATTTTCTTCACTCACTCTTTTAAAATCTTTTTCTAATTGTCCCATTGAGTTCTTTTGTTCTGTGGAATTTTTTTCCATTTCGCCAATTTTGTTTTTTAGAGAGCTATTTTCTGTTTCCAGTTCACCAATCCTATTTTTCAATTATTTTATTTCTTTATCCACTCTCTCTTTAACTGACTCCTCCAGGCTCTTTTGCCAAGCCTCCCTCTCCTTTTCCCATTTTTCTTCTAGCTCCCTTGTGAGAGCCTTTTTAATTTCCTCCATAAGATTCATCTGTGCTGAGGAACAGATGATCTCCTCCTTTGGGGATTCACCTGGAGACTGTCTGTTTTTAGTCTTCCCAGGATTTAGAGTCTGCTCTCTTTCTGTATAGAAGCTGTCAAGGGTTAAAATCCTCTTCAGTTTCTTGCTCATTCTGTCTAATAATCAAAGACAAACTAACAAAGAAAAAAAGAAAAAACTGGAGTCTTTCTTTGGGGGAGGGGCTGGGTGGTGTTACTGAGCTTCCTCCATAGACTGCGAGGGTGGGGGGTGGGGCAGCAGTGAGGCACTAGCCCGACTGTGCTGCGCCTGCGCTCTGAAATCCCAGAGCATGCTGAGTCACTGTGGGGGTGGGGTGGCCAGGTCCCGAGAGACTCCAGCTTTTTGGGGTTGTATTCTTCACCCCCGGTGTTTTTAGCTTCTCTGCTGGGCTGCTGACTTGCTGCCAGGGCAAAAGTATTCAGTCCTGTAGCAAAGCTCTCCCCACAGAGACAGCTGCAATCACTCCCCACCCCCTCTTCAGTCTGCTCCTGAGCTCTCACTGCCACTGCCCGCCGCCTGTGCCCAATCTAAAACCCTCCCAGCCCTCCAGTAAAAACAGACCTTTCTTGGCAAATCTCAAGGATGGCTTCTCTTGGTAACTATTTGTGGGTTTTTTTTCAGTCAAGCATTAATTCAGAGGCTTGTAATGAAATGGATAGTGAGAGAAAATGCAGAGCTACACAGCTATGTGCCTCCTTTCTGCCATCTTAACCGGAAGTCCCGCTACTGATCATTTTAAGGAAAATTCCATTTATTCTTTTATTTTTTAGTGTTTTTTAATAGGAACTGGTGGTTGATTTTGGCAAGTACTTTTTCTGCATCTATTGAATAATCATATAGTTTTTATTAGTTTGGTTATTGACAGAATCAATTATGCTAATAGTTTTCTTAATATTGACCCATACCTGTGTTCCTGATATAAATTCTACTTCTTCATGGTATATTATCCTGGTGGTTAGTTGCTGTAATCCCTTTGCTAATATTTTATTTAATATTTTTGCATTAATTTTCATTAGGGAAATTGGTCTATGATTTTCTTTCTTTGTTTTGACCTTACCTGGTTTAGTTGTCAGCATCATGTCTGTATCATAATAAGAATTTGGTAGGATTCCTTATTTCCCTATTTTTCCAAAAAGTTTGATAATATTGGAATTAATATTCTTTAAATATTTGGTAGAATTTCTTTAAAAATTCAGCTGTCCCTGAAGATTTTTTCTTAGGAAGGTGATTAATAGTTTGTTCAATTTCTTTTTCTAAAATGATATTACATAATTTTTTTCCTCTGTTAATCTGGGCAATGTATAATTTTGTAAATCTTCATCCATTTCATTTCGATTGCCATATTCATTGGCATAAAATTGGGCAAAATAGTTCCTAGTTATTGCTCCAATTTTCTCTTTATTGGTGGAAAGTTTATTCTTTTAATTTTTGATACTAATAATTCAATTTTCTTCTTTCCTTTTTCTAATCAAGTTAGCTAAAAAGTTTATCTGTTTTGTTGATTTTTTAAAATAAAACTTGGTCTTAGTTTTGTTTGTTAATTCAATAGTTTTTTTTTTCAATTTTATTATTCTACTTTTTTATTTTTAGAATTTCAAATTTGGTGTTTACTTGGTTTTTTCCTTGGTTTTTTAGTTGCATACCCAATATATTGGTTTTTTCATTCTCTATTTTGTTCAAATTAAAGTCCAGAAATAGAAAAATTCCCCTAAGAAATGTTTTGGCTGCATCCCACATTGGTATGTTGTCTTATTATTGCAATTCTCTGGGATGAAATTATTGAGTGTGTGCATGATTTTACCCACTCATTCTTTAGGGTCAGATTATTTAGTTTCCAATTAATTTTTGTCTATTTTTCCTGGCACTTTATTATATGTGATTCTTATTCTATCATGTTGTGAAAAAAAGATGCATTTATTATTTCTGCCTTTCTGCATTTGATTATGCCCTAATATATGGTCAGTTTTTGCATAAGTTCTATGAACTGCTGAGAAAAATAATATACTCTTTTCTGTCTTTATTAAATGAAGTTAAAGATTTACCATACCCAACTTTTCTTAAATTCTATTTACCTCCTTAACTTCTTTCTTTATTTTGTGGTTTGATATATCTCATTTTGAGAGAGCAAGGTTGAGATACCCACTAGTATAGATTTGCTCCATATTTCTTTTGTAAGTTCTTTTAACTTCTCCTCTAAAAATTTGTCTGCTAAACCACTTAGTGCATATATGTTTAGTACTGATATTGCTTCATTATCTATAGTACTCTTTAACAAGCAAGATATAGTTTCCTTCCTTATCTCTTTTAATTAGTTTTTTTTTTTTTTTACTTTACCTGAAACATAACAGATTCTGCTCCACACTTTTACCTTTACTTTGTTTGTATCCCTGTGCTTTAAATGTGTTTCTTGTAAACAACATATTGTAAGATTCTGCTTTTTATACCTGTTTACTATTTCCTTTCAGAGTTCATCTCATTCACATTCAGTTAGAATGACTAATTTTGCATTTCCTGCCATCTTATTTACCCCAAGTTATGTTTTTCTTTTTCTTTTGTCCCTTTCTTTCTGCCCTCATATTTTGCTTCTGACCACCATCTTCCTCAAACAGCTCACCTCCTTTACAGCTCCTCCCTTTTTCTTATATTTTCTCCCAATACTTCTGTTTTCCATTCTATTAGCTTAACCTTTACCTTTCCTCTGTCTCCTTCCACTTACCTATTGGTTGAGACAAGTTACTGTGTGGAGCCAAATATACCTGATATTCTCTCTTTGAGTCAAATCTGATGAGGGTTCACATAATAATCACCCCCCCACTTCTTTCCCTTAATTATAATAGTTCTTCTTTGCCTTTTCATGAGATGTAATTTCCCTCATTTTACCTCCATTTTCATCTTTTTCCAGTACAATCCCCTTTGTACCTCTAGTTTCTTTCTTATATTATCATAGTAAAATAAAATTATACCTTCATTCTCTAAGTATACCCATAAAAGTGCTATACTTCTCAAGATTCATTTTCTTTTTACCTTTTTATGCTTCTCTTGGGTTTTGAATTGGAAGATTTTTTTTGTTGTTGTTGTTCAACTATGGTCTTTTCATCAGAAAGAAATGAGATCCACCTTTGTCATTGAATGTCCATCTTCTTCCCTGAATGATAATGCTCAATTAAGACGGATAGTTGATTCTTGGCTACAATCCAAATTCCTTTGACTTTTGGAATATCAGATCCCAGGCCCCCTGAAGAACAAAAACAAAAACAAATAATAAAAAAAAACAATATTAAGAAGCAAAGGGCAAAATAATAGAGACAATCCTGGAAGTTGCCTAAGCTCTCTCTAGTTTGCTCCCAGAAACAATATTAAATCAAGCTTCTGAACCAATTCAAGTGTAACACAACCTACAAAAAAGAGAGTAAACTTATTTTCCCAGCTAAAGATAACTTAAAAGGGCTTCAGGAAATATCTGACTCACTTAAAAAGAAAGAATATCCCTGAGCAGACAATGGGTAAGCAAGTCAGCAGGAAGATCTTAGACATACCACAGAGCAGCAAAGTCTCTCAGTCCTGCCTCAGAAGGAAGGTCAGTTGTTAGAACTTCATCTCCAACCCAGAAGGCAAATTGCCTCAGAATCCCAGTCAACAGTTGCAAGCAGCCAGCACCTGAGATTTTCATGTGGAAAGCCAGTGACTAGGCCCCTGGTCCCCTACTCAATAAGCTTTGGACAGTACCTGCTGTCTTTCAGTAGAAGAGGTTCAACAACAACAACAAAAAAATGAGTAAAAATGTATAAAAAAGCCCTGACATTAGAAAGCTCCTACAGCAACAGGGAAGATCAAAACACAAACATAAAGGATGACAATGTCAAATGACTACTTATGAAGTGTCAAATTGTAATATGAATTGTTCTGAAGTCCAAAAAATTCTTTTAGGAAAGCTTTCAAAAAGGTTGTTAAAATCAATAGAGATGTAAAAGAAAAATGGGGAAAATGAGAGTTATCCAAGAGAATTATGAAAAGGGATCACCAGCTTGGAATATGAAGACAAAAATTGCTAAAGCAAACAACTCCTTAAATATTAGAATTTCCTAAATGGGTTGAAAATCTGCTGAAGAAAATAACTCATGTAAAAGTAAAATTGGCCAAATGGAAAAAGTGTTGCAAAATCTACCCAAACAAAATAATTCCTTAAAAATTAGAATTGGGCAGGGGGAAGCTAATGACTTTATGAGACATGAAATATTAGTGAAAAAAATTAAAAATTTAAAATAAAAGAAAATATGAAGTAGTTCATTGGAAAAACAATTTACCTATAAAACAAGTCCAGGAGAGAAAACTTATGAATTTCCAGACTATCTGAAAGCCATGATCAGAAAGAAAAAGAAAAGGAGAGAGCCTGAAGAATTTTCAAAAAATTGTCAAGGAAAACTGTCCTAATTCTTTAGAACCAGAGAATAAAATAGTTTTTGAAACGATCTACCAATCACCTCCTGAAAGATATCTCAAATGAAAACTTCAAGAAATATTGTAGACAAAATCAGCTCTAGGAGAAAATACTATGAGCTTGCTGGAAGAAATAATTCAAATATCATGGAGTCACAGTTAAGATTACATAGTATTTAGCAACTTCTTCTTTAAAGGATCAGAAGGCTTGAAATATAATAATATCAGAAAGGAGTTTTGATTGCAACTGAGAATCAACTACCCAGCAGCCTTAAGTATAATTTTTCAAGATTTTCTGTTCAACCCTTTTTTTTTTGTTTGTTTGTTTGTTTCAACAATAAAATTCAAGAAAATTTTATTTTTTAAATAAAACAGTCAAGGGAAACATAAATAGGTAAACAGTAAAGGGAAAAAAAATATTGAATAAGATTAAACTGTTCACATCCCTACATTGGAAAAATGATACTTTTAACTCTTAAGAACTGCATCTCTTAGAGCAGTTAGAAGAAATAAACTTAGGAAGGGGGGGGGAGGGTATAAGTCGACTTTGATATGCTGATTTTTTTTTAAAGTGGGGAAAAAACTCGATTTATTTTAATACTATATAAACTATTTGGAAAAAAGAGGCAAAGGAGGTGTCCTACTATATTTCACTTATGACAAAATTTGGAGCTGATACGTAAACCAGAAAAAGTCAAAACAGAGAAAGGAAATTATGGGAAAAAATTGCCTAAGGGATATTGAGGCAAATTTTTTAAATAAAATGCTAGCAAAGAGAGTACTGTAATTGATCATTCTGACTAGAATAATACATTATGACCAGGTGAGATTTCTACCAGAAAAGGAGGGCTGGTTCAGTATTAGAAAAACTATCATCATAATTACTATCTGCCTCCAGAGAAAGATCTATGGAGTATGAATGCAGATCAAAAGATATTACTTCACTTAAAAAAAAAAGTTAAAGCTTTTTATTTACAAAGCATATCCATGGTTAATTTTTCCAACACTGACCTTTGCATAACCTTTTGTTCCAAATTTTCCCTTTGTTCTCCTCATCTCCTCCCCTAGCTGGCAGATAATCCAATACATTTTAAATATGCTGAAATATAATATTAGATCCAATATATGCATACATACTTATATAGTTATCTTGTTGCAGAAGAAAAATCAAATCAAGAGGGAAGAAAAAGAAGAACTAAAAAAGAAAACAAAATGCAAGTAAATAACAACAGAGAATTCTATGTTGTGTTCTACACTCTTCTTTCATGGTTCGCTCTTTGGGTGTAGATGGCTCACTTCATCACTGCACAAGTGGAACAGGTTTGGATCATCTCAATTTTGAAGAGAGCCATGTCCATCAGAATTAATCATTGTATAGTCTTGTTGTTGCTGTGTATAATGATCATGTGGTTCTGCTCATTTCACTTACCATCAGTTCATGTAAGTCTCTCCAGGCCTTTCTGAAATCATCCTGCTGTTCTTACAGAACAATAGTATTGCATACCATTCATATATCATAATACATTTAGCTATTCTCTAATTGATGGGCATCCAATCAGTTCCAGTTTTTTGCCTCTACAAAGAGGACCGTCACAAACATTTTTATAAATGTAGGTCATTTTCCCTCTATTAGGATCTCTTTGTGATATAATCCCAGTAGAAACAGTACTGGATCAAAGAGTATGCACAGTATGATAACTTTTTGAACATAGTTCCAAATTGCTCCCCAGAATGCTTGGATCTGTTCACAATTCCACCAACAATGTATCAGTGTCCCAGTTTTCTCACATCCCCTTCAACATTTCTCATTATCTTTTCCTGTCATGTTAGCCAATCTGACAGGTGTGTAGTGGTATCTCAGAGTTGTCTTAATTTGCATTTTTCTGATCAATAGTGATTTGGAACACCTTTTCATGTGGCTACAAATAGTTCCAATTTCTTCATCTGAAAATTGCCTGTTCATATGCTTTGACCATTTATCAATTGCAGAATGGCTTGAACTATGGTAAATTTGAATCAATTATCTATATATTTTAGAAGTGAGGTCTTTATCAGATCCTTTGGATGTAAAAAATGTTTTCCCAGTTTATTGCTTCCCTTACAATCTTGTCTGCATTAGTTTTATTTATACAAAACCTTTTTAACTTAATATAGTTGAAATTATCCATTTCATGATAAATAATGATATTTAGTGCTTCTTTGGTCACAAATGTCTTCTTCTTCCACAAATCTGGGTGGTAAATTATCCTATGTTTTTCTAATTTGTTTACAATATCATGCTTTATTCCTAGATCATAAACCAATTCCAACCTTATCTTAGTATATGATGTTAAGGGTGGGTCTATGCTTACTTTCTGCCATAATAGTTTCCAATTTTCCCAGCAATTTTTGTCATATAGTGAATTCTTATCCCAAAAGGTGGGGCCTTTGAGTTTGTCAAATACTAGATTGTTATAGTCATTGATTGTTTTGTTCTGTGTGCTTAACCCATTCCTCTGATCAACTAGTCTATTTCTTAGCCAGTACCAAATGTTCTTGATAATTGCTGCTTTATAATATAGTTTTAGATCTATTATAGCTAGGCCACCTTCATTTGGTTTTCTCTTCATTAATTCCTTGAAATTCTTGGCTTTTGTTCTTCCAGATGAGTTTTGTTATTTTTCTAGGTTAATAAAAGTTTCCTGGGAGTTTGGTTGGTATAATACTAAATAAATAGATTAGTTTAGGAGTACTGACAGCTTTATTATATTTGCTTGACCTATCCATGAGATTTTGATATTTTTCCAATTGCTGAGATTTGACTTTATTTGTGTGGAAAGTGTTTTATAGTTTTTTTCTTATATAGTTCTGACTTTTCCTTGGCAGATAAATTCCCCCAAAATTTACATTATCAACAGTTATTTTAAATGGAATTTCTCTTTATATTTCTTGCTGTTGGATTTTGTTAGTAATGTATAAGACTGCTGATTATCTATGTGAATTTATTTTGTATCCTGCCACTTTGCTAAAGTTATGGATTATTTCTTTTTAGTTGATTCTCTGGGGTTCTCTAAGTATACCATCATGTCATCTGCAAAGAGTGATAATTTGTTTTCATCATTACCTAGTATAATTCATTTAATCTCTTTTTCTTCTCTTATTGTCAAGGCTAGCATTTTTTATACAATATTGAATAGCAGTGGTGATAGCAGGCAAACTTGTTTTACCCCTGAACTTACTGGTAATGGTTCTAATTTTCCCCATTATACATAATGACTGTAGATGGTTTTAAATAAATGCTAATGACTATTTTAAGGAAAAGTCCATTTATTAATATATTTTCTAGTGTTTTTAGTAAGAATGGGTGTAGGATTTTACCAAATCCTTTTTCTGCATCTGTCTAGATAACAAAATGTTTTTTGATAATTTTGTTATTGACATAATCAATTATGCTAATAGTTTTCCTAATATTGAATCAGCTCTGTATCCCTGGTATAAATCCTACTTAGTTGCAATGTATTACTTTGGGGGCGATTATTTGTAATCTCCTTGCTAATATTTTATTTAAGATTTTTTGCATCAATATTCATTAAGGAGATTGGTCTATAATTTTCTTTCTCTATTTTTGTCCTACCTGGTGTAGGTATCAGTACTATGTCTATGTCATAAAAGAAATTTGGTAGGAGTCCTTCATTCCTTATTTTTCAAATAGTTTATATTGTATGGGATTTAATTGTTCTTTAAATGTTTGGTAGAATTCCTATGTAAATCCAACTGGTCCTGGGGTTTTTTTGTTAGGGAGTTGATTAATAGCTTGTTCTATTTCTTTTTCTGAAATGGGACTATTTAAATAATTTATTTTCTCTTCTGTTAATCTGGGCAATGTATATTTTTGTAGGTATACCTCTATTTTATTTAAGTTGATAAATTTATCTGTATAGATTTATTTGAGCAAAGCAACAAATAATTATTGCTCTAATATCCTCTTCATTGGTAGAAAGTTCTCCCTTTTCATTTTTGAGACTTGCAATTTGATTTTCCTCTTTTTTTCTAATAAATTTAATTAAAGGTTTAGCTATATTGTTGTTTTTTCAAAAAAAAAGTCTCGGTTTTATTTACTAATCCAATAGTTTTTTTTTGTTGTTGTTTATTTGTTTGTTTGTTTTGTTTTGTTTTAGTTTAAGTTTTATTGAGCTCTCCTTTTATTTTTAGAATTTCAAGTTTGGTATTTGATTGGAGGTTTTTAATTTGTTCTTTTTCTAGCTTTTTTAAATTGCAAACACAACTTATTGATTTCTCTTTCTCTATTTTCTGCAAGCAAGCATCTAGAGATTTAAAATTTTCCCTTATTATCACTTAGGCTGCATCCCACACATTTTGTTAAATTGTCTCATTTTTGTCATTCTCTTGGATGAAATTATTGATGTGTCTATGATTTGCTAATTCACCCATTCATTCTTTAGGATGAGATTATTTAGTTTCCATTTTCTTTTTGGTTTATTTTCATCTGGCCATTTATTGAATGTAATATTCATCACAATGTTGCCTAAAAAGAATGTATTTACTATTTCTGCTTTTTTGTATTTGATTTCATGTCCTCATATATATTCAATTTTTTTGTATAAGTTATATGGAGTGTTGAGAAGAAAACACACTCCTTCCTCTCTCCATTCAATTTTCTCCAAAGATGTATCATATCTTGTTTTTCTAGTATTCTATTTACATATTTAACTTCTTTCTTTTATTGTGGTTTAATTTATTTAGTTCTGAGAGAGCAAGGTTGATATCTCCCATATTATAGTTTTACTGTATATTTCATCTTGCAACTCTTTTAACTTCTGCTCTAGGAATTTAGATACTACACCACTTGGTGCATATGTGTTTAATATTGATATTTCTTCATTACCTATGATATCTTTTAACAAGATATGCTTTGCTTTCTTAGCTCTTTTAATTAGACCAATTTTTGGTTTTGCTTGATATGAGATCAGGATGGCTACCCCTGTTTTTTTTTTGTTTGTTTGTTTGTTTGTTTGTTTTTGTTGTTGTTCCTGTTGTTTACTCATTTTACTTCACTTAAGCATAATAGATACTGCTTCAGCCTTTTACCTTTAATCTGTATGTATCACTCTGCTTCAAATGTGTTTCTTGTAAACAACATAGTGTAGGATTCTGGCTTTTAATCCAGACTGCTATCCACTTGTATTTTATGGGACAGTTCGCCCCATTTACATTTATCCCTAAAATTACTAATTCTATATTGCCTGCCATCTTATTAACCCCAGATTATTCTTTTTGTTTTCTTTGCTTTTACCCTTTCCTTTCTCTCCAGTATTTTATTTATGAGCACTACTTGCCTCAAGCAGTCCTCCACCTTTTGAAACTCTCCTCCTTTTTAATATCTCCTACTATTTCTCTTTTCCTTTCTATTTAGCCTATCCTTTCTCTTTTCTTCTTTCCCTTCTATTTGATGAGAGATGTTTCTCAATGAAACCAAATATATCTAATATTCTTTCTTTGAGCCAGATCTGATGAGAGTAAGATTCACATAATATTCATCACCCTCTCTTTATCTCTTCAACTGTAATATGCTTTTTTTTTGGCCTCTTCCTGAGATGTAATTTCCCTCATTTTACCTCTATGTTTCCCCATTGTTTACTATCCCCATTCCATCTCTAGTTTCTTTTTTTTATACTATAACAGTAAAATCAGATTATACACATGCTCTCAATGTATACCCATAACAAAATACAGTTCTCAAGAGGTTTTTTTTTCTTTTTATCTCTTTATGCTTGTCTTGAGTTGTATATTTGGAGGTCAAAATTTTTGTTTAGCTCTCATCTCTTCATCAAAAATAAATGAAATTCACCAGTTTCATTGAATTTCCATCTTTTTGCCTGAAAAAAAAATGCCCAATTGAGGAAGGTAATTTATTCTTAACTGCATTCCAAGTTCCTTCACCTTTGAAAATATCAGATTCCAGGTTACATGATCCTTTAAAGTGGAAGGTGGTGGATTCTGAATAATCCTCAGTATTTGGCACCTCAGTATTTGAATTGTTTCTTTCTGACTGCTTATAATATTTTTCCTTTGCTCTGATAATTCTCAAATATAGCAATGCTATTCCTTGGGGATTCAATTTTGGGGTCTCTTTAAGGAGGTGTTTGGTGAATTCTTTCAATGGTCTTTTTGCCTTCTGTTTCTTTGATATCTGGGCATTTCTCTTTGATGATTTCCTGAAAGATAGTGTCTAGTCTCTTTTTTCATCATGTATTTGAGGCAGTCCAATAAACCTTAGATTGTGTCTTCTAGACCTATTTTCCAGGTCAGTTGTTTTCCCAATTCGGTATTTTACATTTTTTTCTATCTTTTCATTTTTTTGATTCTTGTTGTCTCATTGAGTCATTCATTTCCATTTGTTCAATTCTGATTTTTAGTGAATTATTTTCTTCATTTGCTTTTTTTACTTCTCTTTATTTTTGTCCAATTGAATTGTTAAGTGAATTGTTTTGTTCTATGGATTTTTTTCCATTTCACAAATTGTATTTTTAAGGAGTTATTTTCTTTTTTCTGTTTCATGGATTTTGTTTTTCTGGGAGTTGTTTTCTTTTTCAACTTTATCAGATCTATCTTTTAATGTGTTATATGCTTTGTCCATTTCACTAAGTCTATTTTGTAGTGAATTTTCTTCAGATAGTTTCTGTGTTGCCTTTTCCAAACCCTCTTGAAAATTTTTCATTTCCTTTCCCCATTTTGATTCTTGCTCTCCTTTAAGATCCTTTTTAATTTCTTCGTAGAGCCATATGGAATGGGGACCAGGTTATTGTCTTTTGGGGATTCATCTGGAGAAAATCTGCCTTTAGTTTCCTCGGAGTATGAAATCTGTTCTTCACTTTCACCATAAAAGCTGTCTATCATCAGAGTATTCTTTACTTTTTTTTTTTTTTACTCATTTTTAAAAGTTAAGATCTGCCTTTAAGGTGGGGGAAGTTTTCCAAAAAGCTACAGCTGCATTGGGTCAATGCTGATTCACTCCTGGTGCTGGGTGGTTGTGTCCAGGTCCCATGAGGTTCTGGAGTTTTAGGATTCACTTCTGATGTTTTGTGTTTGTGTTAGATGTTTTATAACTTATCTACTGATCTACTGGCTTGTAACCAGGGCAGAGTAGCTAATAATGTGATAGAATCCTGTAGATTCCTTCCTCAAGATTCTCTGCCACATGGAGTTTGCACCACTTTGCAGAGTCAGCAATGCCCTCAAAGTCAGCAATGGCCAGGGACTCTGCATTGTCTGAGCTAGCATTTTTGATTGAAACAGATGTTTTCTGGTCTGTTTTCTCCTGTTGATTATCTGTCACATGGATTCTGTTCTGCCCTGGACTCTGCACTCTTTGCGCTGGCGTTTGTACTCAGGTGGTTGCACTGGCTGCCTACCTACTCATTTCTGATTGAAACAGACCTTTTCTGGTCTGCTTCCTCTCATAGATTCCTTGAAATGTGGAGTCTTTACCACCACATGAAGACTGCACCACCCCGGGATTCTGCACTGTCTTTGCTTGTGTTTGTATTCACTGTTGCGCTGGCTATTGTGGTAGAGTGAAGTAGTGCTGAGACAGGAGTGGGGCCTTCTGTGGCCAAAGGCAGTCATGGGCATAGGCCGAATTGGGCTGATTTCCCAGTTGCAGCAATGATGAGTCCTAGTAGTGCTAGGGTGTCAACGTTTGTTATGAAGATGTGTTGGATATCTCAGGAATTTCCAACTGAGATAGACTTTTTCTGGTGATCTTCAAAATTATCTTTGGCAATAATTTGTTGCACTCCCAATATTTGTGGTTTCTGCTGGTCCAGAGCTAATTCAGAGGCTGGATTTTGCTATTAGTGTGAGGTTATAGAGAAGGTCAGAGAGTAACATGTTTGTCTCCACCATCTTGGCTCCATCCCCAGAAGTCCTACTTTCACTTTTGTTGTTGTTGTTATTTTTGTTATCTGTAAGATCAATGAGAATGACTAAATTTCACAATCAAATAAGAAATAGAGAGCATTATGATATATAAAATAGATAATTTCAATTCAATTAAATTAAAAGACTCATGTTCAGACAACTGTTAGCTGTAAAAAAGTAAATTTAAAAAAAGGTGAGAAACAATCTTACAGGAAGTATCTCTGATAAAGATCTCAGTTTTCAAATATACAGAGTCAAATTTATAAGAAAACAAACCATTCCCCAAATGATAAATACCAAAAGGCAATTTTCATATGAAAAAAATTAAAGTTATCTATAGGCATATGAAAAGTGCTCTAAAAAACTTTTGGTTGGAAAGAAAACAAATTAAAACAACTCTATCATACTACTTCACACCTATTAGACAGATATGAAAAATTATAACTATTGGAGAGGACATGTGGAAATTGAGAAACTAATTTACTATTGATGGATCCAACACTCTAGGCAATCAGACCATTCTGGACAGCAATTTGGAACATGAGCAAATGGTAACCAGACATTTTCATTCAGCAATAATACTACTAGGTCTATTTCAGAAAGAGATCATTAAAAGTGGGGGGGGGCAGACTTGTGTACAAATATTCATTGCATCTCCTTTTGTGCTGTCAAAATATTGGAAAGTGAAGGAATAAGAATAATTTTGGGAATGGTTAAATAATCTCTAGTATATAAATGTAATTTTTATTGTGCAATAAGAAATGACAATTAAACAGACTTGTGGAGAAAAATCTGGAAAGACTTGTGTGAACTGATGGAAAATGAAATGAACAGAACAAGGAAAACATCATGCATATCATGAGGAGCACAATGATCCAAGAAAAGTACAAAATATTCAGGAAGGAAAATGCTATCCTCAACAAGACAAGTGACTGATAGACTCTGAATAGAGATCAAGCATATTTATCTCCTTTCTTTATTCTTTTTCACATAATCCTTCTTTTGACCTGTTTCTTTTCCCACAACTGTGACTAAAATTGAAGTGTGTTTTACATGATAACACATGTATCACCTATATAAAATTGATTACCATTCTTAATTTTTAAAAATTGTTGTTGTTGTTGTTGTTTGTTCTTCTTTATCTAAGGGAAGCATCTAATCAGAGCAGTGATGCCATGATATGCAAGTGAATTATATATAATTGAGGGATGGCTGTGTAAAATCAGCTGTCTCACTTTCCCCTTCAAATCCATCTGGGTCCAGTGGCCAGATACAGATCAAGATGACCAGAAATGGTCCTGGATGAAATGGAGTGAGGGAGAGAGAAAAAATTAAAGCTCAAAATTTAATAAAATTAATACTAAAAATTGTTGTGACATACAATTAGGGGGAAATACTAATTTAAATTTTTAAAAAGAACCTGACTGATTCTTGCAGACAACCATTTCACTTTTAAGCTGCTATCTATTGCAAGGTGTTCCTGAAATTTTAGCTTCTAGTCATTATTCCTAATATTGCACTCTGATGGCAAACAAAGCAAATATCATTTGATTTTAGCCCACTTGAAGAGGGCTATCATGTCTCCACTCAGATTTCTTTAGGTTAAACAGATCCAATTATTTAAACAATTCTTTATATGACATGGATTCTACACATTTCAGTATCCTAGCTGCCCCTCATCACTCAGCAGCTAATACTATTTAATTGCCCTTCTTAAGATATAAGAGTTAAACAAAGAATTATACATGAATACAGACTACATTCTTCCTGGAAAGTATACCCATTTTAATGAAGGGCAAATCTCATCTTCATATCACAGTCTATCAAAAAAAAAAAAAAAAGAATTTTTTTTCCAAACAATTTCTGGTTAATTGTGCTTATCCTGGGTTAAACATGTGAAGTTGATGTTTGTTAAATTCAGTGCAAGACTATGTTCATCCTTACTAGATGCCATTTTCTTCCAGTCAGTTCACTGTTTTTTAGCCCATCAAAATGCAAGTCAGGAGACTTTTGTTATTTATTGTTATTTTTTTCCAGTTTTGGTCCATCAGCAAATTTTATGAACAGACAATTTATGTCTTCTTCCTAGTCATTGCTAAAATGTTAAATAGCAGAGGGCCAAGCATAGAGCCCTAGGGTTGTCTACTGGAAACCTCATGTCACTTTAATATTAATGTACTGACAACTATTTATTGAATCTAGCTATGCTACCATTTCTGAATCTATCTGATATTTCTTATCATATACCTAGGAATAGGATAAAATAGTTTTTTGAATACAGAGTTATTATTTTGCTAAGTGAACCATAATTATAGAATTTTTTATGCCTCTCCTTTAAGTAATCCTATCAAGAATAATAATAACATTATTCCAATGAAACTTATATTTGGGGAAGTTATCTTAGTTCGTTGTATTCATGCATTCCTTTCTAGGTATTTGCCAATATTCTCTATTATGATGCAATATAAAATATACCCAGAAATCATGGCTAAGTATTTCAACCTATGGTTTGTAGACCTTGGTCGTTTCCCTGTAACATAATTTATAGTTACAGTGCCCTAATTTTGTTATATCTTTCCCATTTACCATGACCACCACCCACCTTTTTTGGAAAGGTTATTGGAGTTAAGTGATTTGCCCAGGGTCACAGAATTAATAAATATGTCTGAGGCCAGATTGGAACCCAGGTCCTCCTGACTGAAGGGGCAGTGCTCTATCCAGTATGCCTTGCAGCTGTCCCTATGTACTTTCAAACATAATTCTAAAATTACTTAGCAGTTATAGGAGCCATTTCTTTTCATATACAATGATGCTATTAGATGATTTGAATTTATCAAGGGTAACTAGATGCTTTCTTACATTTTCATTACTTGGTTATCTGTAAAGTCTGGGTTAGCTCCCCGGAGGCCTCAGAGTCAGCCAGAGTCAGGATAAGCAAAAGTCCTTGATCTTTAAGGGGAAAAGTGAAGGAGATGGACAAAACTGCCAGGAGTTTTGCCAAGGATGCTTTATTGATTCTAGAATCCAGAATCTCCATGAATCTCCACACTTTTCTCCTCCTTGTCTTGAGGCCAAGTGAAGTTCTTTAGCCTCTCTCACTCTACCCCCTAATCCTTATCTACAATTCTCTTAATCCCAAGCATTGAGTTAGCATCCACTGTGAAAAGAGAAATTCCAAACATATGCTAGTAGAGTTATTGTCCAATATGTAATTAGCCTTAAGTGCTTGACTGTCTGATTTAAGCACACCATTTAAGAGTTTCAGCCCTTTACATCTCCTGCTTTCTTTTCTTTTAGAACAGAGATGGTCACGTCATCCCTGACTTCTCAGGGAGATGAGAACCGAGAAAAGAAGATGATCACTGGTCCTCTCCCCCACCCAATTCTGAGGAAGGGAGGTGAAAACAATAAAAAGGAGATGATTACACCCTCCCTGACTTCTCAGGAAGAAAGATGAAAAGCACCAAAGGGAAGTGGGAAGTCAAGTCAGATATTGCTAGTGGGTTTCTGGACTGAAGGGTCTTATTAGAAACAGATATGCACAAACACATCAGCATGGGGGGTATTACGCAAGCACATAGCAATAAAGCACAGGCTAGTAGTGATGACTCTCCCCACAACTGGGGCAGGCTCAATGTGGTGTAACAAACATGAATTGTACATATGCAAGTAGTGATATAACAAACAATATAAATCAACATGGTATTTTAAAAGATTTCCAGAAATCCTAGGAGGGTATGTAAACAACAATCACACACACGCCTCCTTCAGCAGCCAAGAGAGTCCAAAACCAATCTATTGTCCATTGCTTCATGTGTCAGGGAATCCAATGATCCCTGCAAGTTTTTGAAGTCCTGCAATAGTCTTTTTATGTGTTAGTGAATCCAATGATTTCTTCAGATTTTGAAGTCCTGCAACAGCCTTATGATTTCTCAGAAAATCCAATGATTCCTGAGGGTTGTCAAGTCCTACAATAGTCTTATCATGTCCCAGAGAATCCAATAATTTCTGAGGGTTTTGAAGTCCAACAATTTTTGAAGTCCATGAGTCAATCGCCATAACTGCCATGCTCCTTCAGTGGTGGGCACAGTCAGTGATGGAACCACCCAATATTTCTTGGGTCTTGTTTCATCTCTCTCCAATGGACAAAGCAAATATGTCTCTTTGGCACTCAGCTGATTCCTTCTCCATCTGTAGAGGTATAAGCAAACCCTCTTCCCCAAGCAGTTAACCCATCTGGTCCCTTCCACTCACCACTTTCTGGATCTCTCCACATCACTTAGAGATTATCTAAAGATAGTGGAGCTGCTCTCACTGGACACTGGCCTTCTGGTGGGTTATAAAACCTGTCTGCTGGAGCCAGTGCATCTTTGTCAAAAATCAAGAAGTTAATAGTATAAAGAGCTAAATTTAGAAGTTCTCTAGGGTTACCTGTGGATCCTCCTTTCTTTTGTTTTAGGAGGAGCACCTTAATGTCTCTGTTTCTTTTCTCTACTATCACCTATCTTTGAGGATTAAAGGATATATCAGTGATGTGTAAAATCTTATTTTGTGCACAAAAGTGTGCAAAATGTTTAGAAGTATATGCATGTCCATTATCTGTTTTTATTGCTTGTGGTACACACATAATTGCAAATGCTTGTATAAGAAATTCAGTGACATTCAGGCTGTCTCTTTTGCTGCTAGTATTGCAAAAGTAAATCCTAAAAAGGTGTCTACTACAACATGAATAAAAAACAGACAACCAAAAGATTTATAATAGGTCACATCCACTTGCCCAATTTCATTGGCTTTCAAACAATGAGAGTTTTTCCCTGGAGGGAGCTTAGGAGTGTGGAAAGGAAGGCAAGCTGTACAGGCTTTTACTATGCTCCCAGCTTCCTCTCTTGTTATTCCAAATTGTAAATGTAAAGCTCGAGCAGCCTGATGATATTTAGAATGAGATTCTTGGACTTCTAGAAATAAAGAGGTATTGGCCAACATGGTTAAAAGATTATCTGCCTTTGAATTACCATCAAAAATAGGACCTGGAAGTCCACTATGAGAGTGGACATGCAAGATATAACTCTTACCTGGATGCTTTCTCACTTGCTCTTGAGGTTCCTTAAAGAGCTGATATATATTGGAAGCTACAAATTTTATTTGGGCTGTGGCAATTCTTTGTACCACACCAACTGAATAGGCTGAATCAGATATTATATTTATATTCCCTGGATAATAAGCAAGAACTAGAATGATTGCATTCAATTCATTGTGCTGAGTGGGCTGAAAATGAGTTCTGACTACTCTCTTTATAGTTAGGTCATGAGAATATACAGTACAAATATTATGTATATATGCATTTGTAAAGATAGTTAGTACTTTAAGAGGAACTTTAGAAACATTTTCTTTAAGAATCCATCACTAATTTTATGATAGTTTGGTTATCTTTAAGGAGACCCATGTGTAAACTTTGGAGCTGTGGCCAATAAAATTTGCCACTCTGGGATGGTTTCACAGCATTCATTAATTTGTGCATTGGTATAAAAGGTGTATATCTTGTCAGGTCTTATCCCAGATAATTGTACTGCTCGCATAATGGCCTTTAATAAAATTCTAGCCACAAGCACCAGGTAAGGAATAAGGCTTTATTCTGATTGTGCTGGGAGTTTCACCCATGCTTTCACACTGTCTTCTTGGGACTGTGGTGGGTGCCTTTTTTGTAGAAAAAACTGATATTTCCAAGGGTTTTTGAGTGACTCTTTCAACCACATTGGATAAAACCAGTTCAATTTCTCTCAAAGCCTCTTGAACTTCTTTTGTAAGCTGGTGTAGAGGTAAAATGAGGGCAATTACAACTCAGGAAGAGGCAAAGAAAACTTATTCTAATTGAGAGAAAAAAGGGAGGATGATGAACATTGTGTAAATCTTACTATCATAAGATTTGGCTAAAAGAAAAAATATTAGAAATATCTGGTTTCACTGAGAAACTTCTCTCACTATGTAGAAAAGTGGGAGGTTAAAAAGGAAAAGAGAAGGAGTATAAATAATACTATATTTATATAGTATTATTAATATATAATATTATATTATAATAAATAAAAGGGGAAACAGAAATAATAGGGGAAAAGTATAAGAAAGTGGGAGGCTCTCTCTAAAAGGGAAGGACTGCTTGAGGTAAGTACTGCTCATAAGTAAAATACTGAAAAGAAGGGAAAGGGGAAAATGAAAAAAAAGTAAAATTTGGGGTTAATAAGATGGCAGGAAATACAGAATTAATCATTTTAATTGTAAATGTGAATGAGGTGAACTGTCCTATAAAGCCTAAATTAATAACAAACTGGATTCAAAGCCAGAATCCTATAATATGTTGTTTACAAGAAACATATTTAAACAGAGTGATACATACAGAATAAATGTAAAAGGCTTGAGCAGAATCTATTATGCTTCATGTGAAGTAAAAAAAGCAGAAGTAGCCATCCTGATCTCAGATCAAACAAAAGCAAAAATGGATCTAATTAAAAGAGATAAGGAAGGAAACTATCACTTGCAAAAGGTTATCATAGATAATGAAGCAATATCAATGTTAAACATATATGCACCAAGTAGCATAGCATCTAAATTCCTAAAGAAGTTAAGAGAGTTGGAAGAAGAAATAGATAGCAAAACTATAATAGTGGGAGATTTCAACCTTGCTCTCTCAGAACTAAATAAATCAAATCATAAAATAAATAATAAAGAAGTTAAAGAGGTAACTAAAATACTAGAAAAGCTAGATATAATAGATGTTTGGAGAAAATTGAATGGAGACCAAAAGGAATGCACTTTCTCTTTGGCAGTTCATGGAACTTATACAAAAACTGACCATATACTAGGACATAAAGCCTTCAAAATCAAATGGAGAAAAGCAGAAATAGTAAATGCATTTTGTCCTGTCATAATGAAATAAAATTACATTCAATAAAGGTCCAGGGGAAAATAGACCAAAAAGAAATTGGAAATTAAATAATCTCATATTAAATAGTGAATGGGTCAAACAGCAAATCATAGACACAATCAAAAAAGTCATCCAAGAGAATGACATTAATGAGACAACTTACCAAAATTTGTGGGATGCAGTCAAAGTGGTAATAAGGGAAAATTTTATATTTCTAGATGCTTATTTGCATAAAATAAAGAGAAGATTAATAAGTTGGGCTTGCAACTAAAAACTCTAGAAAAAGAACAAATTGAAAACCCCCAATCAAATCCCAAACTTCACATTCTAAAAATAAAAGGAGAGATCAATAAAAATGAAACAAACAAAAAAAACCTATTGAATTAATAAATAAAACTAAGATTTGGTTTTGTAATAAAACCAACAAAATAGATAAACCTTTAGTTAATTTGATTAGAAAAAGGAAAGAAGAAAAACAAATTTTTAGTCACAAAAATGAAGAGGGAGTACTATCCACATGAAAAGGAAACTAGAGCAAATATCAGGAGTAATTTTGCTCAACTTTATGCCAATAAATTTGACAATCTAAATGAAATGGAAGAATACCTACAAAAATATATATTGCTCAGATTAACAGAAGAAAAAATAAATTTCTTAAATAGTTGCATTTTATTTTTTAAATTTTTTTATTATAGCTTTTTATTTACAAGTTATATGCATGGGTAATTTTACAGCATTGACAATTGCCAAAATTTTGTTCCAATTTTTTCCCTTCTTCCCCCTATTCTCTCCCCCTGATGGCAGGTTGACCAATACATGTTAAGTATGTTAAAGCATATATGTCCTCACAGTTATTTTGCTGCACAAAAAGAATCAGAGTTTGAAATAGCGCACTATCAGCATATGAAGGAAATAAAAAATGCAGGTGGACAAAAATAGAGGGATCATAATTCTATGAAATGGTTCATAGTCATCTCCCAGAATTCTTTCACTGGGTGTAGCTGGTTCAGTTCATTTCTGCTCTATTGGAAGTGATTTGGTTCATCTCATTGCTGAAGATGGCCATGTCCATCAGAAGTGATCATCATATAGTATTGTTGTGGAAGTATATAATGATCTCCTGGTCCTGCTCATTTCACTCAGCAAAATAGTCCCATTTTAGAAAAAGAAATAGAATAAACTAGTAATCCACTCCCTAAATAAAAATCCCCAGGACCACATGGATTTACATGGGAATTCTACCAAACATTTAAAGAACAATTAACTCCAATACTATATAAACTTTTTGAGAAATAGGGAATGAAAAACTCGTACCAAATTCCTGTTATGACACAGATATGGTACTGATACCTAAACCAGGTAGGATGAATATAGAGAAAGAAAATTATAGACCAGTCTCCCTAATGAATATCGATGTAAAAACATTAAATAAAATATTAGAAAAGAGATTACAGATAATCATCCCCAGGATAATATACTACAACTAGGTAGGACTCATATCAGAAATACAGGGCTGTTTCAATATTAGGAAAACTAATACCATAATCGACTATATCAATAACCAAACTAACAAAAACATATGATTATCTCAATAGATGCAGAAAAATCACAAATCACAAATTTAACTTTGGTCACAAATCTCTTCCTCCTCCACAAGTGTGGGAGATAAACTATGCTATGTTCCTCTAATTTATTTATAATCTATAGAGATTGAATATAAATCAACACAAGCTATGTTCACTTCTTTTTCTATTTCATTTTTTCTCCCAACTTAATTCTTAATGGTGTCCATTAAAAATAATTAATTAAGAAATTAAAACAAGAAAGATTATATTCAGTTTTGTTGGGTGGGTGATTTTTGCTTTTAATTCTAGCATCTTTGCCTTGTAGAATGTCATATTGTAAGCCTTCTAATTCTTTAACATAGAAAGTGTTAAATTTTATGTTATCTTAATTGTGGCTCCACAATACTGAATCATTTTTTGTAGCTGCTCACAATAATTTCTTCTTGACCTGAAAAGCCTGAAATTTAGGTGTAATATTGGAGTTTTCATTTTCTGATCTATTTCAGGAGATAAGGTAGATTCTTTCAATATTTATTTTATCCTCTGATTCTAGAAGCTCAGGGAAGTTTTCCTTGACACTTTTTTTTAAAAAAGATAATGTCTATGATCTTTTTTTAAAAATTATGATATTCAGGAAATCCAATAATTTTTAAATTATCTCTCCTAGATCCATATTTCACACTCTTTGCTTTCAAAAAGATCTTAAATATCATGTTTTATTTTTTCATTCTTTCAGTTTTGCTTTATTGTTTCTTGATTTCATAAGTTTCCATTTGCTCAATTCTAATTTTCAAGGAATTAATTTCTTTGGTGAGTTTTTATACTTCATTTTCATTTGTCCAATTCTGTTTTTAGAAGTTTTGTTTTCCATATATTGTATCTAGGATATACTGCAACATATCTAAATAAAATATATTTTAAAAAAAGTTTTGTTTTTTTTCACTGGACTTTTTTCCTGTTTGGCCAATTCTGCTTTTTAAGAAATTCTCATTGCCTTCTTCATCTTTTTTTTTTTTGACTTCTTTTGCCATTTGGTTTATTTTATTTTATTTTATTTTTTTAATGTTTGGTTTCTCCTTTACCAAGTTTTTGGTTGGTTTTTCATGATTTTCTTGCATCACTCCAATTTTCTCTTCACAGTTTGTTTTTCTCTCTCTCCTATTTGATTGTCAAAAATTTTGCACTGTTCTGTAGGCTTAGATCAATTCATGATTTTCTTATATACTTTTATTATCTTTTGAGTGTGTTTTGGTCTTTATTGTCATCATATTAAATTTCCATGGTCAGAATCTTTTTCTCTTTTGCTTATTTTCCATCCTGTTTTTTGACTGATAAAATTCTTTTTTTTTATAGATGATTTTTTTTATTAAAAATGTGATGTGATATTACTTTCTTTTTATTTTATTTTATAACTTTTTATTGACAGAATCCATGCCAGGGTAATTTTTTTTACAATATTATCCCTTGCACTGGCTTCTGTTCTGATTTTTTCCCCTCTCTCCCTCCACCCCCTCCCCTAGATGCCAAGCAGTCCTATATATGTTAAATATGTTGCAGTATATCCTAAATACAATATATGTCTGCAGAACCGAACAGTTCTCTTGTTGCACAGGGAGAATTGGATTCAGAAGGCAAAAATAATGCGGGAAGAAAAACAAAAATGCAAATAGTTCACATTCATTTCCCAGTGTTCTTTCTTTGGATGTAGCTGCTTCTGTCCATCATTTATCAATTTAAACTCAGGTCTCTTTGTCAAAGAAATCCACTTCCATCAGAATAGATCCTCATACAGTATCATTGTTGAAGTGTATAATGATCTCCTGGTTCTGCTCATTTCACTTGGCATCATATCATGTAAGTCTCTCCAAGCCTCTCTGTATTCATCCTGCTGGTCATTTCTTACAGAACAATAATATTCCATAACATTCATATAGCACAATTTACCCAGCCATTCTCCAATTGATTCAATTTCCAATTTATAGCCACTACAAACAGGGCTGCCACAAACATTTTGGCACATACAGGTCCCTTTCCCTTCTTTAGTATCTCTTTGGGATATAAGCCCAGAAGTAGCACTGCTGGATCAAAGGGTACGCACAGTTTGATAACTTTTTGAGCATAATTCCAGATTGCTCTCCAGAATGGTTGGATTCATTCACAACTCCACCAACAATGCATCAGTGTCCCAGTTTTCCCACATCCCCTCCAACTTTCATCATTATTTTTTCCTGTCATGTTAGCCAATCTAACAGGTGTGTAGTGGTATCTCAGAGTTGTCTTAATTTGCATTTCTCTGATCAATAGTGATTTGGAACACTCTTTCATATGAGTGGTAATAGTTTCAATTTCATCATCTGAAAATTGTCTCTTCATATCCTTTGACCATTTATCAATTGGAGAATGGCTTGATTTCTTATAAATTAAAGTCAGTTCTCTATATATTTTGGAAATGAGGCCTTTATTTGAATCTTTAACTGTGAAGATGTTTTCCCAGTTTGTTGCTTCCCTTCTAATCTTGTTTGCATTAGTTTTGTTTGTACAAAGGCTTTTTATTTGATATAATCAAAATTTTCTGATGCAATGACTCCCAAATTCCCCTCCTCATTTACTAAGGTTGGGGATGTGCTAACATAACCTATGCTAGATTTTGCTCTCCTCTCATTTAGAAGAATCAAACTTTTCCTGTCAATCTTCCAAGTTGTCTCTGTCATCTTTGGGCCTAAAGTTATGAAAACTGCTGCCACTGATTCAGTTGCTCCAATGATCATTACTGGTTTATTGGAGCTGGGGTTATGTTAGCACAGCCTGCAGTGGACTGCTCTTTATTTTCACCCTACAGCAATAGACCTTTTCTGCCAATCTTCCAAGTTATTCTGGGCTGGAAAATTGTTTCATTCTGCTTTTGTGTGTTCTGATGCTGTAGAATTTAATATTCATTATTTAAAGGTATTGGGAAAGGTTTGGAAGACAGTTCAGGCAAATCTCTGTTTTTACTCTGAAGTTTCGGCTCTACCTCTGAAATCACTTTTTATCACAAGATTTTATTATGATTTTATATTCATCTTGTATCTGAGCTAATTTCCAGCTTCCTGGGGCAAATGGATATCCTGGAATTTTGAGGTACATATGTAATATTTTGGAGAGTTTTACAAGTGGATGAAATAATTGTTTTTGTAATTAAAATATTAATATATAAATTTATTTTCTATAGATTTATTGAAAAATCTCCTTTATAGTTCCACTTAAACAGGATGATTAAGAAAATATATGCTTCATCTTACTCCTTTATGACTCTGGTTTATTCTGTTAGTGTTTTGTATTTAAAACTTTCACTTTCATTTTATTGCAATTTAAGAGGACTTTCTAGATCAAAAGTATTTATTAATACTTTGTACGAGTTGTCATTTTTATATTTATTTCTAAGTATTAGCTCATTTGTTCCCCAAAACAATTCTTTAAATATAAGTGTGGCTTGGTGTTGCTAGTCACATTTTACAGATGAGACAACTGAATTTTAAAAAGATGAAGTATTTTGCTAGAGATTATATACAATTAATAAATTGCTGGACTTAAGATTACATATCTGTCTCTTTAGACTTAGCACTCTTTGTATAAGGTCAAAGTGTTCCACAAAATAAGTAGGTAAGAAAGATATTTTCTTTTAACTTCTTCATATTTGTTATTTTATGAATTTGTTTAAGTTTATCAGTGTTATGTGCTCTCTAACCACTGCCATTTTCTAATATACTCTTTTAGGAAGGCATCTTTTTAACAAAGTAAAATGGTTCTATAAAAATCAACTGAACCAACAAATGATGGCTTATGCAACATGCTACATTTTAGTCTCCCATTCCTTCATTAACAGGATAGAATTATATTCAATTACTTCTTTTCTAAGTCTGATTTTGATCATTGAAAATAATTGCAATTTGAATGTCTTTATTTAAATTTTATATCTTTATGTATTACTTGATTTACTCTGTATCAGTTCATCCCCAATCTTCTCAATTTTCTCAAAATGTTTCATATCCATAATTCCTTACAATACATTAACATTTTGTCAAATTTATAAAATAAAAATATGTGCTCTGGAATTGCTTAATTTGGGGCACCTTCTTTGTTCCCATTATTTCATTACAACAAAAAATGATTCTAACAATATAATTTATATTTTTTCTACTATTGATATCTTTAAAGTATGTTTCCAATAGAATTGTTGTGAAAAGGGTTGTAAATAGTCTAATTACTTTTTTTTTTTTCTTTTAGGCAGTAGGGTTTACTTGGTTGCTAATCTGTTAACTAGAATATCTTCTTGGTTCTTAATCCTGAAGACCCTCAGTCAGATGTGCAAAGATTAAAATAAGGTCAAAAGAAAAAGACCTTATGAAAGAGAGTTCACTGAGATGGTACTGATCACTGCTGTGTCCACAATCATTTAAAGAAAAAAAAATCTATCAATGTCTTATAAACCTCAAATGAAAAGAAATGCACATCAAACGTATCACATGTACCATCACCATTAAAATTTCTTTTTTATACACCTACTGTAAGGGTGTTTTCACTTTGGAAGATTTCAACTGTCTGCACTGTTGGGAAGCAAAAAAAAATAAAATTTTAATTGAAATAGAGATAAGATAGAAACCTTTAATTTATCTTCTCCCTGGGCAACAGGACTTTCCCAGCTATATCTGATAGATGGTTCTCTTTTGCTGCCCAGGGAGGAGTAAAATTATCTTATCTTGAAATGAAATATTTTAGGGAGTTAGGGACTTTGTGTGCCTCAGGACAAAGGACAGTATTTGTGAAAAGATCACTGCCCGCTTTTGTAGACAAATTTTATCCTTATTGAAATTCCAATGTTATAGAAAAGTCTGCTACATCATTACCATACTCTCTGTCATGCATTTTACTCACTTTTATAGCTTGTGCCTTGGAAAATCAGGTAAAAGACGCTCAAAGCAGAAAATAACAGAGAGATATTTCCCAAATAATCACATTGTACTGAATTACTTTTCATCATTGAAGAAGAGAATTGTATAAAATATGTTTCTAGGAAAGCAAATCACTTTATTCTTCCTGTGGTGACTCTAAGGTGCAATGCATTCTGGGCCACTAGGTCTTTCTCATCATTTCTGAAACAGATAATAGAATTTCTCTTTTGTAGTTTGTTGTTTTATTGTGACATTGAGACCACCCTATTTCACCCAGCTAGGGGCCAATCTTCCAGGCATTAAGCTTCTACTAAGAACCCTAACAAGGTGGGCAGATAATCCATAATGAACACATCTCACCCAAAGAACAGGCATAACTGAATAATAGTTTGGTGAGCAAGAATAATGAATACACACCTTTAAGAAAAAGCATAATGGTTTCTAAGTGTCTGTTTCAGCATTACAGCTTTCTAATACTTCTTTCTATGAACATATCAAAGTAGCTATAATTCCAAAATACTAAACAGTTTGAATGTCTCATCATTTTTCAAACATGTCTTGAAATATGACTTTACTCCTGCAATATTTTTAGAATGTGCAATTCTTAAATATGATTTATTTTATTCTTTACAACTATATTTCTCAATATTCTTAGTATTTCTCCATATTCTTAGTATTGTGATTCATTAACAATTAATTTGTGTTTAACATATTCCAGACACTATACTATGTACTATAAATGCAAAGAAAAGGAAAAATACAATGCTTATTTTCCTTTTTTTATTATTATTATTATAGCTTTTTATTGACAGAACATATGCATGGATAATTTTTCAACATTGACCCTTGCAATTACTTCTGTTCCAACTTTTGCCTTCCTTCCCTGCATTATCTCTCCTAGATGGCTGGCAATCTCATACATGTTAAACATGTTAAAGTATATCTTAAATACAATATATGTGTACATATTTATACAGTTGTCTTATTGCACAAGAAAAAATGGATTTAGAGAGGTAAAAATAACCTGAGAAGAAAAACAAAAATGCAAGCAGTCCACACCACAGTGATTATTTTCAAGGGAATCACATTCTAATGGTGGAAACAACATTCAAAATTTGTCCATTTAAGATAAATATAGTCTAAATAGAAAGTAATCTCAGAAAGAATGCAAAAAAAAGTTGGGGGAAGTCTTTTTGCTGGTGGGAGACAAAAGGGACACAAGTCTTAAAGGACAGGAACTGAGACACATTCATATTTTCCCAGAATTATTGGATCAATATCTAGCTTTAACTATAGCATACCTTTATGTTTTCATAATGTCTCAAAAAATAAGCCATCCCTACCATTCCATGGTTTTTTTCTCAGCAATTTCAGGTTGCTAGGAACCCTCAGATTTCTTTTGATTTTATTACTTTTATTATTAGTGTTGTGACTAAATCTTTCATATAATAGTTAACAATTGGTTTTTCTTTTGATAGTTGATTGTTATGTGTCTTGATCACATCCATTAAAGAATGACTTTGGGCTAAATTATTTGCTTTTGTTATCTATATATCCCAGATTTCAGATTCATGTCAGAGATATTTGATTGGAAAATGTTTTTCCTGTTTTGCTGCTTCCCTTCTTATCCTATTTTTTGTTTCTTTACAAGTCCAAATGTCTTTCAATTTCATGCAACTGGGATTCTGTCACATTTTTCTGATATTTAATAATTACTATGTATAATTTAATTTTGTAATAGTTTCCTGAAGATTGCTTTAATTATATAGAAATATTTTATGAGGTTCAAATTAATTTCAAAATGTCATAAAATTATCTAATATTTACTCTTTTTTTTTTGTATTTGGGGAGGGAAATTTTTCTTGTTTAAAATACATGATGCTGTGGAAAACCATACAAGAGAATAGTGAATTTAGAACAAATCTTAGACATGATATTCTAGATTACAAACTATAAAATATTAAAATTGAAATGAACATTAAAATTATAACACAGAAATGTAAAAGAGCTATAAAACTGCATAAACTATAATAAAGAGCTGTCTCCTAAATGTTAGATCTCCTCTGGGTTCAGTCTCCTAACTCACAGTGGAATAAAACATTTGGTTCTCCACTGGAATTAGAACTTCTCTTTCTCGAAAATATGCACTTCCATAAAAATACATCCTGATACAGTATTGTTGTTGAAGTACATAATAATCTCCTGGTTCTGCTCATTTCACTTAGCATCAGTTCATATAAGTCTTTCCAAGCCTCTCTGTATTCATCCTGCTGGTCATTTCTTACAGAACAATAATATTCCATAACGTTCATATACCACAATTTACTCAACCATTCTCCAATTGATGGGCATCCATTCAATTTCCAGTTTCTAGCCAATACAAACAGGGCTGCTACAAACGTTCTGGCACATACAGGTCCCTATTCCTTCTTTAGTATTTCTTTGTGATATAAGCCCACTAGTAACACTGCTGGATCAAAGGGTATGCACAGTTTGATAAGTTTTTGAGCATAATTACAAATTGCTCTCCAGAATGGCTGAATCTGACAACAACTACACAACAATGCATCAGTGTCCCAGTTTTCCCGCATCCCCTCCAACTTTCATCATTATTTTTTCCTGTCATCTTAGCCAATCTGACAGGTGTATAGGATTATTTCAGAGGTATTTTTTCAGAGGTGTGGAGGTATTTTTCTATTTCATTTAAGTTGCCGAATTTATTGGCATAAAGTTGGGCAAAGTAACTCCTAATTATTGCTCTAATTTCCTCTTCGTTGGTGGCAAGTTCTCCCTTTTCATTTTTAAGACTAACAATTTGATTTTCCTCTTTTCTTTTTTTAATCAGATTTACCAAGGGTTTGTCTATTTTGTTGGTTTTTTCATAGAACCAACTCTTAGTTTTATTAATTAATTCAATAGATTTTTTACTTTCAATTTTATTGATCTCTCCTTTTATTTTTAGAATTTCAAGTTTAGTGTTTGACTGGGGGTTTTTAATTTGTTCCTTTTCTAGCATTTTTAGTTGCAAGCCCAATTCATTGACCTTCTCTTTCTCTATTTTATACAAATAGGCCTCTAGAGATATGAAATTTCCCCTTATTACCTCTTTGGCTGCATCCCATACATTTTGGTATGATATCTCATTATTATCGTTTTCTTGGGTGAAGTTATTAATTATGTCTATGATTTGTTGTTTCACCCAATCATTCTTTAGTATGAGATTATTTAGTTTCCAATTATGTTTTGGTCTACTTCCTCCTGGCTTTTTGTTGAATGTAATTTTCATTGCATCGTGGTCTGAAAAGGATGGAAATTTGTATGATTAAAACTTGGCATCGACCCACATTTAACACTGTACACCAAGATAAGATCAAAATGGCTTCATGATTTAGTCATAAAGAATCAGATTATAAATAAATTAGAGAACATAGGATCGTTTGCTTCTCAGACTTGTGGAGGAGGAAGGAATTTGTGACCAAAGAAGAACTAGAGATCATTATTGATCACAAAAGAGAAAATTTTGATTATATCAAATTAAAAAGCTTTTGTACAAACAAAACTAATCCAAACAAGATTAGAAGGGAAGCAACAAACTAGTTAAACATCTTCACAGTTAAAGTTTCTGATAAAGGCCTCATTTCCAAATATATAAAGAATTGACTCATATAATCTGCCAAGAGTGATAATTTGGTTTCCTCATTACCTACTCTAATTCCTTTAATCTCTTTCTCCATTCTTATTGCTGAGGGTAGTATTTCTAACACAATATTAAATAATAATAGTGATAGTGGGCAACCTTGTTTCACTCCTGATCTTATTGGGAATGGTTGCAATTTATCCCCATTACATATGATGCTTACTGATGGTTTTAAATAGATGCTACTGATTATTTTAAGGAAAAGTCCATGTGTTCCTATACTTGTTAGTGTTTTTACTAGGAATGGATGTTGGATTTTAGCAAAGGCTTTTTCTGCATCTATTGAGATTATCATATGTTTTTTGTTAATTTGGTTATTGATATATTAAATTATACTAATAGTTTTCCTAATATTGAACCAGCCCTGCTTCCTTGTATAAATCCTACTTGATCATGGTGTATTATCTTGGGGATGATTTTCTGTAGTTTTTTGCTAATATTTTATTTAAGATTTTAGCATCAATAGTCACCAGGGAGATTGGTCTAATAATTTTATTTCTCTGTTTTCAACCTACCTGGTCTAGGTATCAGTACGATGTCTGAGTCATAAAAGAAATTTCATAGGATTCCTTCAATCACCATTTTTTTTTCAAGTAGTTTATATAGCATTGGACTTAATTGTTATTTAAATGTTTGATATAATACATATGTAAATCCATCTGATCCTGGGGATTTTTCCTTGGACAGTTGATTAATAGCTTGTTCTATTTATTTTTCTAAAATGAGACTGTTTACATCTTCCTCTATTAATCTGGGCAAGCTATATTTTTGAAGGTATTCTTCCATTTCATTTATGTTATTGAATTTATTGGCATAAAGTTGGGTAAAGTAACTCCTAATTATTGCTTTAATTTCCTCTTCATTGGTGAAAAGTTCTCCCTTTTCATTTTTAACAATTTGATTTTCCTCTTTCCTTTTTAAAATCAGATTTACTAATGGTTTATGAATTTTGTTGGTTTTTCTTAAAACCAACCATTAGTTTTATTTATTAATTCATTTTTTTTACTTTCAATTTAATTAATATCTACTTTTATTTTTAGAATTTTATGTTTAATGTATGGTGTTTTTATTTTTATTTTTTTTCATTTTTCTAGCTTTTTTAGTTGCAAGACCAATTCATTGGTCTTTTCTTTCTCGATTTTATATGAGGAGGCTTTTAGAGATATAAAATTTCCCCTTATTATTGCTTTGGCTGAATCTCACACATTTTTCTATGGCATCTCATTATTGCCATTTTCTTGGGTGAAATCATTAATTATGTCTATAATTTGCTGTTTCACCCAATTATTCCTTAAGATGAGATTATTTGATTTCCAATTGTTTTTGATCTATTTTCACTTGGCTTTTTATTGAAAGTAATTTTCATTGCACCATGATCTGAAAAGGATGCATTAACTATTTCTGTTTTTCTGCATTTTCTGAATTTCAGTTTTTATGTCCTAAGATATGGTCAGTTTTTGTATAGGTTCCATGAAGTGCTGAGAAGAAAATGTACTCCTTTCCATCTCAAATTTATTTGTCTCCAAAGATCTATCATACTTAACTTTTTTAGTATTTGATTTACCTCTTTGACTTCTTTTTTATTTATTTTGTGGTTTCATTTATCTAATTCTGTGAGTGCGAGTTTTAGATCTGCCACTATTATAGTTTCACTGTCTATTTCTTCTTGCATATCTCTTAATTTCTCTTTTAAAAATTTAGATGCTGGGGATGGAGTCAAGATGGTGGAGAAGGCACATGCAACTTTCTGAGCTTCTCTCATATCCTCATTATTAATTATTAAATTCAGCCTCAAAAATAGTGCTTGACTGGTAAAGTTCACGAAGACTGGAAGTGCAACAATTTACCAGCCAAAGATAATTTGGAAGATTGCCAGGAAAGGTTTGTCATGAGTGGCAGGAACAGACCAGCACAAGCAGGGATAGAACCAGAAGCTATCAAACAAAGTGACCCAGGGGCAGGGGTGGTCTCCATGATTGGAAAATGTACAGAGAACACTCTACCATACGTTGACTGCTCTGCTTTGGTTGCCAAGCAGTAGACCAGCATAGGAATTAAAGCCAAAATTAGAAGGTACTCTAAAAACACTAGAAACTAAATGGATCAAGGACTTCCGAGGTAGAGCCAAGATGGCGGAGCAGGCACACGTGACCCTCTAAGCTCCTCTCATTACCCTCATAACCAGCTATTTAATCCAGCCTCAAAAATAACTCTTCACTGCTTAAATTCATGAAGATAAGAAGCACTACAACATACCAGCCGATCAGGAAGCTCGCCAGGAAAGGTTTGTCCTAAGGGGCCAGGAACAGACTAGCACAGGAAGCGAGAGGCTAGCTTCCTGAGCAGACCAGGGGCAGGGGTGATCTCTGTGGCTAGAGAAGTTATAGGGACCACTCTGCTATAGGCTAACTGCTCTGCCTTGATTACAAAGCAGTAAACGGGCAGAGAAGTTAAAGCCTAAAACAGAGGGTCCTCTAAAAAAACGCCAGAACCTAACGAGATTTGGCTGTAACCCCTCAAACCCGGAAGTGACTCAGGAAGACTTTACCGCAGCCCTGTGGTCACATCCGGCAGTTCGGGGCTTTTACGGGGGCAGTTACTAATCTACACTACAGTGGGGCACAGCCTGGGCAGCCTCTAATCGGCAATGTGGGGGGCTCGGCCTGGGGCAATAGAACCTCCCCAACTGACTGCACTTCCCGGGCAGACACTTCCAGTCCCTGCAAATCCATTCACTGCTCAGCTGCTAATACCCATAGCCCCAGGGCAGGGTTTGGCTTGGGGCAGTGAAACTCTCACTAAGTGTCTAGCCCCAGGGCAGTCGTTATCTCACACAGCTGAGGTTCTTTGAAAGGCACTTTCCCAGCCCAGCCCTGCAGACCTGTTACTTTCGAGTGGGGAACTCTTTCCCAGAGCACTCCAGTACCTCACTGCTTTTTGTAGCTGGTCGACAGGACAGCTACCCCGTCCATATACCTTTCACTGCTCTGCAGAGGAAGCTAGTAACCTCCTGGCTCTGAAGGCAGACCTTACAGGCTTTAACAAAATGAGTAAAATAATCAAAAGAATGATTGATAGTTTCTACACAGAAAGAGAACAGCTTTTCAACCCTGAAGAGTCTAATAGCAGACAGTCTCCAGACGATTGCTAGTCTCCAATACAAAAGGCTCTCCTAGAAGAGACTACTAAAAACCTTAAAAGAGAGCTAGAAGAGAAATGGGGAAAGACACATAACTCACTAAAAGAAAAATTTGATAAAGTGGAAAAAGAAAACAACTTCCTGAAATGTGAATTGGAAAACGTAAAAAACAGAGTTTGTGAATTGGAAAAAAAAAAATGACTCACTAAAAAAAAAAAAAAAAAAAAAAAAAAAAAATTAGTGAAATGGAAAAAAATTCCATAGAGCAAACCAACTCAACTAAAAACTAAAAACTAAAAAATTAGAACTGAAGAAATAGAATTGACTGATTCATTGAGACATCAAGAATCAATCAAGCAAAACCAAAAAAATGAAAGATTGGAAAAAAATGTCAAATATTTACTTGGAAAAATAACAGACCTGGAAAATAGATCTAGGAGAGATAACCTGAGGATCATCGGACTACCAGAAAATTATGATGAAAAAAAGAGCCTAGATACTATTTTACAGGAAATCATCAAAGAGAACTGCCCAGAAGTAATAGAACCGGAACAGAAAATAGGCGTTGAAAGAATTCATTGAACACCTTCTGAAAAAGACCCTAAAATAAAGACTCCGAGGAACATTGTGGCCAAACTTCAGAATTTCCAGACTAAAGAAAAAATTTTACAAGCAGCCAGGAAAAAACAGTTCAAATACCGAGGTGCCACAATAAGGGTCACACAAGATCTGCCTGCCTCAACATTAAAGGATCAAAGGGCCTGGAATCAGATATTCTGAAAGGCAAAAGAACTTGGAATGCAGCCAAGAATAAACTATCCAGCTAAGCTGAGTATTTTTTTCCACGGAAGAAGATGGACATTTAATGAAATAGAGGAATTCCATCTGTTTCTAAGGAAAAAACCAGACTTAAACAAAAAATTTGATCTTCAACAACAGGAATCAAGAGAAGTAGAAAAAGGTAAAAGGAACTCTTGAGAACTGTATTTCTGTTGTGATATAAACAAAAACCACATGTATAATTTGATTTTACCGATATAACATAAAAAAGGGAAGTAGAAATGGAGAGGGGATAGTGTCAGAAAAAGGGAAGAAGGGAGATAAAAGGAGGGAAACAAATGCGACAATGAGGCAAAAGAAACCTATCACATATGAGGGAACTAAGAGAGGGGGAGGAACATTGTGTGAATCCTACTCTCATCAGAGTTGGCTCAAATAGGAAACAATTCACATATTTGTTTTACACAGATTCTTCTCTCACTTCATTAAAAAGTGGGAGAGGAAAAGGGAGAAGGAAAAAGAGTAATAAGGGAAGGGTACAAGAAAGGGGAAGGGTTTCAAAGGGAGGAGGGAGGGATACTAAAGAGGGAGAGCTGCGCGATGTTAGTGGGATCAATAGGGAAGAAGGGAAGGAGGGCAAGAAAAAGAAAAGTATAATCTGGGGATATAGGATGGCAGAAAATGCAGAATTGGTTATTTTAACCGCAAATGTGAATGGGATGAACTGTCCCATAAAGAGGAGGCAGATAGCAGACTGGATCAAAAGTCAGAACCCTACAATATGTTGTTTACAGGAAACACATTGAAAGCAGGGCAATGTATAGAGTAAAGGTAAAAGGCTGGAGCAGAATCTATTATCCTTCAGGTGAAGTCAAAAAAGCAGGGGTAGCCATCCTTATCTCAGATCAAGCAAAAGCAAAGATTGATCTAATTAAAAGAGATAAGGAAGGAAACTATATCTTGCTTAAGGGTACTATAGACAATGAAGCAATATCAGTATTAAACATATATGCACCAAGTGGTATAGCATCTAACTTCCTTAAAGAGAAGCTAAGAGAGTTGCGAGAAGAAATACACAGCAAAACTATAATAGTGGGAGATCTCAATCTTGCACTCTCAGATGTAGATAAATCAAATCACAAAACAAATAAGAAAGAAATTAAAGAGGTAAATAGAATATTAGAAAAATTAGGTATGATAGATCTCTGGAAAAACTGAATGGTGACAGAAAGAAATATACTTTCTTCTCAGCAGTTCATGGAACCTACATAAAAATTGACCATATATTAGGAAATAAAGACCTCAAAATTAAATGCAGGAAGGCAGAAATAGTAAATGCTTTCTTTTCAGACCACAATGCAATAAAAACTACATTCAACAAAAAGGTAGGTGTAAATAGACCAAAAAGTAATTGGAAATTAAATAATCTCATCTTAAAGAATGATTGGGTGAAACAGCAAACTATAGACACAATTAATAATTTCACTCAAGAAAATGACAACAATGATACATCATATCAAAATTTATGGGATGCAGCCAAAGCAATAATAAGGGGAAATTTTATATCCTTAGAGGCTTACTTGAATAAAATAGAAAAAGAGAAGATCAATGAATTGGGCCTGGAACTTAAAAAGTTAGAAAAAGACCAAATTAAATACCCCCAATCAATTACTAAACTTGAAATTCTAAAATTAAAAGGAGAAATTAATAATATAGAAAGTTAAAAAAAAACTATTGAACTAATAAATAAAACTAAGAGTTGGTTTTATGAAAAAAACAATAAAATTGATAAACCTTTGGTAAATCTGATTAGAAAAAGGAGAGAGGGAAATCAAATTGGCAGTCTTAAAAATGAAAAAGGAGAACTTACCACTGATGAAGAGGAAATTAAAGAAATAATAAGGGGTTACTTTGCCCAACTTTATGCCAATAAATTTGATAACCTAAGCGAAATGGATGACTACCTCCAAAAATATAGGCTTCCCAGATTATCAGAGGAGGATGTAAATTGCTTAAATAGTCCCATTTCAGAAAAAGAAATAGAACAAGCTATTAATCAACTCCCTAAAAAAAAATCCCCGGCACCAGATGGATTTACATGTGAATTCTACTAAACATTCAAAGAACAATTAATTCCAATGCTAAATAAACTATTTGAAAAAATAGGGATTGAAGGAGTCCTACCAAACTCCTTTTATGACCCAGACATGGTACTGATACCTAAACTAGGTAAGTTGAAAACAGAGAAAGAAAATTATAGACCAATCTCCCTAATGGATATTGATGCTAAAAGCTTAAATAAAATATTAACAAAAAGATTACAGAAAATCATTCTCAGGATAATACACTATGACCAAGTAGGATTTATACCAGGAATGCAGGGCTGATTCAATATTAGGAAAACTATTAACATAATTGACTATATCAATAACCAAGCAAACAAAAACCATAGGATCATCTCAATAGATGCAGAAAAATCATTTGATAAAATCCAACATCTATTCCTAATAAAAACACTTGAGAGCATAGGAATAAATGGACTTTTCCTTAAAATAGTCAGGAGCATATATTTAAAACCATCAGTAAGCATCATATGCAATGGGGAAAAACTGCAATCTTTCCCAGTAAGATCTGGAGTGAAGCAAGGTTGCCCACTATCACCATTATTATTCAATATCGTATTAGAAACACGAACCTCTGCAATAAGAGTCAAGAAAGAGATTAAAGGAATTAGAGTAGGCAATGGGGAAACCAAACTATCACTCTTTGCAGATGATATGATGGTATACCTAGAGAACCCCAGAGATTCTACTAAAAAGCTATTAGAAATAATTCACAATTTTAGCAAAGTAGCTGGATACAAAATAAATCCCCATAAATCCTCAGCATTTTTATACATCACCAACAAAATCCAACAGCAAGAGATACAAAGAGAAATTCCATTCAGAATAACTGTTGATAGCATAAAATATTTGGGAATCTATCTACCAAAGGAAAGTCAGGAATTATATGAACAAAATTACAAAAAAGTTTCCACACAAATAAAGTCAGACTTAAATAATTGGAAAAATATTAACTGCTCTTGGATAGGCCGAGTGAATATAATAAAGATGACAATACTCCCTAAACTAATCTATTTATTTAGTGCTATACCAATCAGACTTCCAAGAAAATATTTTAATGATCTAGAAAAAATAACAACAAAATTCATATGGAACAATAAAAAGTCGAGAATCTCAAGGGAATTAATGAAAAAAAAATCAAATGAAGGTGGCCTAGCTGTACCTGATCTAAAATTATATTATAAAGCAGCAGTCACCAAAACCATTTGGTATTGGCTAAACAATAAATTAGTGGATCAGTGGAAAAGGTTAGGTTCACAAGACAGAATAGTCAACTATAGCTATCTAGTGTTTGACAAACCCAAAGATCTTAACTTTTGGGATAAGAATTCATTATTTGATAAAAACTGCTGGGATAACTGGAAATTAGTATGTCAGAAATTAGGCATGGACTCACACTTAACCCCATATACTAAGATAAGATCAAAATGGGTCCATGACCTAGGCATAAAGAACGAGATTATAAATAAATTGGAGGAACATAGGATAATTTATCTCTCAGACTTGTGGAGGAGAAAGAAATTTGTTACCAAAGATGAACTAGAGACTATTACTGATCACAAAATAGAAAATTTTGATTATATAAAATTAAAAAGCCTTTGTACAAACAAAACTAATGCAAACAAGATTAGAAGGGAAGCAACAAACTGGGAAAACATCTTTACAGTTAAAGGTTCTGATAAAGGCCTCATTTCCAAAATAGAGTATTGACTTAAATTTATAAGAAATCAAGCCATTCTCCAATTGATAAATGGTCAAAGGATATGAACAGACAATTTTCAGATGATGAAATTGAAACTATTACCACTCACATGAAAGAGTGTTCCAAATCACTATTGATCAGAGAAATGCAAATTAAGACAACTCTGAGATATCACTACACACCTGTCAGATTGGCTAAGATGACAGGAAAAAATAATGATGAATGTTGGAGGGGATGCGGGAAAACGGGGACACTGATGCATTGTTGGTGGAGTTGTGAACGAATCCAACCATTCTGGAGAGCAATCTGGAATTATGCCCAAAAAGTTATCAAATTGTACATACCCTTTGATCCAGCAGTGTTTCTATTGGGCTTATACCCCAAAGAGATACTAAAAAAGGGAAAGGGACCTGTATGTGCCAAAATGTTTGTAGCAGCCCTGTTTGTAGTGGCTAGAAACTGGAAATTGAATGGATGCCCATCAATTGGAGAATGGCTGGGTAAATTGTGGTATATGAATGTTATGGAATATTATTGTTCTGTAAGAAATGACCAGCAGGATGAATACAGAGAGGCTTGGCGAGACTTATATGAACTGATGCTGAGTGAAATGAGCAGAACCACGAGATCACTTTACACTTCGACAACAATATTGTATGAGGATGTATTCTATGGAAGTGGATTTCTTTGACAAAGACTCAATTTCAATTGATAAATGATGGATAGAAGCAGCTACACCCAAAGAAAGAACACTGGGAAACGAATGTGAACTATCTGCATTTTTGTTTTTCTTCCCGGGTTATTTTTACCTTCTGAATCCAATTCTCGCTGTGCAACAAGAGAACTGCTCGGTTCTGCACACATATATTGTATCTAGGAGATACTGCAACATATTTAACATACATAGGACTGCTTGCCATCTAGGGGAGGGGGTGGAGGGAGTGAGGGGAAAAATCGGAACAGAAGCGAGTACAAGGGATAATCTTGTAAAACAATTACCCTGGCATGGATTCTGTCAATATAAAGTTATTATAAAATAAAATAAAATATTAAAAAAAACACTACTATATGATAATCAATTCTGATGGACCTTGTTCTTTTCAACAATGAGATGAACCAAATTGGTTCCAATAGAACAGTAATGAATTGAACCAGCTACACTCAGTGAAAAAACTTTGTGAGATGACTATGAACCACTATATAGAATTCCCAATTGCTCTATTTTTGTTTGCTTGCATTTTTGACTTTCTTTACAGGTTAATTGTACAGTATTTCAAAGTTCAATTCTTTTTATACAGCAAAATATCTGTATAGACATGTATACTTATATTGTGCTTAACTTATACAACATATTTAACATGTATTGCTCAACCTGCCATCTAAGGGAGGGAATGGGGTGATGGAGGGAAAAATTGGAACAAAACATTTTGCACTTGTCAATGTTGAAAAATTACCCATGCATATATCTTGTAAATAAAAAGCTACAATTAAAAAAAAAAAAAGAGGAATTAACTGCTATACCACTTGGTGCATATATTTTTTATTTTTTTTCATATTGATATTGAATTGCTTCATTGTCTATGCTACCCTTTAGCAAGATGTAGTGCCCTTCCTTATCTCTGTTAATTAGATTAATTTTTGCTTTTGCTTGATCTGAGATCACGATGGCTTCTGCTACTTTTTTGACTTCACCTGAGCCATAAAAGATTCTCTTCTAGTCTTTTACCTTTATTCTGTATGCATCACCCTACTTCAAGTGTGTTTTTTGCAAACAACATATTGTAGGATTCTAGCTTTTAATCCTGTCTGCTAACTGCTTCCTCTTTATGGGGGAGTTTACCCCATTCATATTTATGGTTAAAATTACTAATTCTGTATTTCTTAACATCTTGTTAACCTCTTCTTATGCTTTTCTCCTTTTCTTCCCCTTTATGCCCCTCCTCAGTATTAAACTTGTGAGCACCACTTGCCTCTCATAACCTTCCCTTTTGAGGATCCCTCCCCCCACCTTAGAGTTTTTCTCCTTTTCTTACCCCCCCCTTTTTTTTTTTTTTACAATTTGTGTATCCCTTTCCACTTATCTCACTCCTTCACTTTTCACTTTTTCCCTTCCACTTTTCAAAGAGATGGGAGAAGTTTCTCTGTAAATCGAATATGTCTAATGTTTTTCTCTTTAAGCAAATTCTGATGAGAGTAAGATACACACTATGTTCATCCCTCTTCCTTCTTTCACTCAGATATAATAGGTTTCCTTTGCCTCTTTGTGAGATGTAATACCTCACTATCCTTTTTCTGGTACAATTTCCTTTCCACCTCTAGTTTCTAGAACACATTACACATGTATTCTTTATATATCTTTATAACAGAAATATAGTTCCCAAGATTTCTTTTTATATTTTTATGTTTCTCTTGAGTCCTATATTTGGAAATCAAACTTTTTGTTTAGTTCCAGGTGTTTTCTTCAGAAATAGATAAAATTCACCTATTTCATTGAATGTCCATCTTCTTCCCTGGGAAAAAATACTCATTTTGGCTGGATAAGTTATTTTTGGCTGCATACCAAGTTCCTTAGCTTTTCAGAATATCAGAATTCCAGGCCCTTCAATCTTTTAATGTGGATGCTCCTATGTCCTGAGTAATCCTTTTTCTGACTTCTCCATATATGAATTGTTTTGTTTTTTTTTTTTCTTTTTTTTTCCTAGTTGCTTGTAGTATTTTTCCCTCGGCCTGATAGTTCTAGGATTTAGCCACAATATTTCTTGAAGTTTTGATTTTGGAGTATCTTTCAATAGGTGATCAATGAATTCTTTCAATATCTATTTTATCCTCTGTTTCTATAACCTCTGGGCAGTTCTCTTTGATAATTTCCTGGAAAATAGTGTCCAGGCCCTTTTTTTCAATCATATTTTTCAGGAAGTCCAATAATTCTCAGATTATCTCTCCAAATCTGTTTTCCAGGTCTATTGTTCTCTCAAGTAGGTATTTAACTTTTTTCCCATTGTTTCATTTTTTGGTTTTGCTTGAGTGATTCTTGCTGTCTCCTTGAGTTATTCATTTCCATTTGTTCAATTCTGATTTTTAGTGAATTATTTTCTTCATTTACTTTTTTAGTTCTTTTTGTACTTGTCCAATTGAGTTTTTAAGTAAGTTGTTTTGTTCTATGGATTTTTTTTCCATTTTGCCAATTTTATTTTTTAGAGAGCTATTTTCTTTTTCCAATTCACTAATTATGTTTTCCTTGGAATTGTTTTCCTTTTCCAATTGACTAATTCTGTTTTTCAGGGATTTGATTTCTTTATCCACTCTTTCTTTAAATGAGTGGGATGATTTATCCAGACCCTCTTCCCAAGTTTCTCTTTCCTTTCCTCATTTTTCTTCTAGCTCTCTTGTAAGAGCCTTTTTAAAATTTTTTCTATGAGAGTATTATGTGATGGGTACCAGATCATATCTGCTTTTGGGATTTCACCTAGAGACAATCTGATTTTAGTCTCCTCGGGGTTTAAAGTCTGCTTTCTATCAGTATAGAAACTATCTGTAGTTAGAGCTCACTTTAACTTACTCATTTTGACAAAAAAGAAACAAAGAAAATAAACAAACAAATAAAAGCAAATGTGGTCTGCTCTTCTTGCAGTATTGTATTACCAAACTTCCTCTTCAGATACAGGAAGTAGTGATGAAGCAGCAGTGGAACAGCAATGGCTGCACTTCTTGCACAGTGGCCACTCTCTAAGACTCTGAGAGCTTCTGAGTCATTCTAGGTGTTGGGTAGGTATGGTCAGGTCCTTAGAGATCCCAGTGTTTCAGGATTGAAGTCTTCCCCAGGGCAAAGAATTTCACACTGGGTAAAGTTCTTCCTGTAAATTTTCCAGTGGCTGTGAGTACACCCTGCCTATTTTCAGTCTGCTCAGTGTGAGCTGCCTTCAGTGTTCTCGCTGCCTGACTGCAGTCTGTTCCTGGTCTAATCATCCCCACCCACAAGCAAAAACAGATCTTTTCTGCATAATTTTGAGGATTTCTTCTGTTGGTAATGTATTCATGTTTTTTTTTTTCAGTCAAGCACTAATTCCAAGGCTGTATCATGAAAAAAAAGTATTCTGAGGGCAAGAAAGAGCTTACATAAGTGTGAGTGTCCTCTCCACCATCTTGGCTGGAAGTCAACAAGCATTTCTTAAATGCCTACAAAATGTAAAGTGATAGGCTGGGGATAAGAAAAAAAAAGAAGATGTAGGGGAGAGTGGGAGAGAGTAACAAAGCAGAGGAAAGGAGAAGAAGGGAGAAGAGGAATGGAAGAGAATGTAAACTACAGGAGGGAAGGAAAGAAAAAAAAGGAAGTAGAAGGAAAGGGAAGAACAGGAGTCTCTATCTTTAAAAAGCACCAAGAAGGCCATAAATGCATATGTATGTGTAAATATGTATGTGTGTATATAAATGATGAAAAATCCTGATAAATTACTCTAGAATAATTTGAAAAGGGTGAGATTACTTTCAATTGTAGGAGCATGGAAGGCTTCCTGGAGGAAGCTGTCTCGGAGGGAGTAAATATATTCAACATACATGAATGAAGAGGAGATGAAGGATCAGGCATAAGTGACAGACTTGGTGTTTACACTGAAGAAAGAAATGACAAGTTGTGAAAATATTTATTCTCACAAAAAATCAGGGCTGTTTTCTCACCTGTTCTGGAATACTCACTTTAATCCTTCTGATCATCTGCATTTTACCATGTTAACTGCCCATTCACCAAAGATCCAGCATGTGATGATTTGTACAATCCAATGATTAAAAAATAATGTTATTTATTTGATGACAAATCTACAATTTGTGTCATCAAATACAACTGCTCACATTATGTAGAGATTTCTGGCTGGTGGTTTATATAAATGAGAGTTTTCTCATAATAAATTCAATTTTGTGAAAGAATAATCAGTCAGGCACTCAGTGTTTTCCTTGCAATATTGTTTTAATATTCAGTTCACTGAAAGCCAATTTCCAACAAAAAGTAGAAGTGAGAAAATTATAAATCTAAAGGAAAACACAAACTTGACAGGTCCAGTGACTATTTCTGTCATGGCAAAATAAAAGTGTTAGAGCTTCTCACCATGACCTTTACTACAGATCACCAGACTAAAGAGTATTTAACAGGACCTGAGAGTACTCTGTTGTAAATTCCTGTTTCTTATACTTATCAGGTATATTGCCCCAGAGTATGTGAGCCTTGGTGTCCTAATTCACAAAAGGAAGTAAAAATCATTGCAATACTTACTTAATAGAATTGGTTTTATTTCAAGTACTTTATAAAACTCAAAACTATTAATATTATAAATATTGTTGGTGTCATTTGTCACTAGCAAATCCATATAGTGCTTAATATACATTTAACTTTCAACAAAGATATTTAAGTACCTTTATATATAAAACACATTCTAGGCATATTTGGCTGGAACTTGGAAAACTGAGTCTCTTGTCTTGGATCTTTCACTGAGTATATGATAATGGGCAAGTCTTCTCTTATGTAGGTCTCAGGTTTTACTTATACAATTAGAGTCTTAATTAAATAGTTTTGAGAGACACTTCTAGAGCCAATATTTTATCATTCTATAAATGATGGGGGATATTTTGCCAATGATTAAGAGCTTTCAGGAAGACTAGAGTCTATGATTCCCTGTGAGAGAACTTACCTCTCTAACCAGATGAAAACTTCATCTTTACAAGACTAGTCCAAATATACACACAATTATATATGCTAACATAGAAATATAATTATAATTAAAAGAGCTGAAATAAGTATCCTACTCTAAAGCTTTTAATGTACTTTCTATTATTTTAATCTTCACAATTGCAATAATAATAATAATAATAATTACAAAAATAGCAATAATATAACTCAGTCTAATATAATTTATTGATATTTGCAAAATAATTTAAATATCAAAATTTATCTTCACAGTGTCTGGGAACATTTTAGAAATTATTTTGCAGTATGATATAGTGAGGAATAAACTAAACTTGATGCTTAAAGATTGGATATAAGACTTATCTTTGACATTTAGTAAATATGTGAAATAGGCTAAGTCATTTCAATTCTTTGATCCTACTTTTGTAATTGAAAAAAATGGGAATAAACATTTCTGCATTCAATATTTAATATTGTTATGAAGAAATAGATCATACGGGTCAGTTAGTTGGCACAGTGGATAGAACACCGGTCCTGAAGTCAGGAAGACCTGCATTTAAATCCGGTCTCAGACATGTAATACTTACTACATGTAGTAATCCTGAGCAAGTCACTTAACCCCAACTACCTCAATCAAAAATAGAAGTAGATGCTATTATCTTCATTTTACAGATGAAGAAACAGAGGCTGAGAGACGTATGTGAATTGCCCAGAATCATATAGCTAGTAAGTATGTCAGGAAACATTTGGATTCAGGTTTCTGTGATAAGATCCAATGCTGTAGTCATCATGTTACCTATCTGACTTCTTTAGCAGTAATGTAGGTACCTACCTGTGTTATTTTCCCTATTTTACAAATCAGTAATCTGAACCTGAGAAAAGTCAACAAGTAGTCCATGATGATTCAGCCAATAAGTTTCAGAGGCAGAATTTAAACTCAAGTCTTCCTGACTCCAGTGAATTAAGACACAAGGTGAAAAAGAAATTTAGAGACAAATAAGTCAGTCAACAAGAATTTAAGTGCCTATTCTTTGCTAAAAGTGTGCTAAGTTCTCTGACTACAATTATTCAATCATGTACTTCATTGGGGTCTAAAGCCAGAGTGAAGAGTGAATTCCCTATCAAAAAAATATTAGTTGTATGGCCTCGGGGAAATTATTTATTACCTCCTTTGCCCTTAGATTTGCAAAGACATGTATAACAGTGTTAGCAATAGATATTTATCTGTTGAAGAGGATTGAGAAAATTGAACACTAATATAGTGTTTATTCAGCCATTCCAACTGATGGTCATCCATTCAATTTCCCCTTACTAGCCACTGCAAAAAGGGCTGCCACAAACAGTTTTGCACATATGGATCCTTTCCCCTTTATTAAGATCTCTTTGGGGTAGATACTAAAAAAGGGAAGGGGACCTGTATGTGCCAAAATGTTTGTAGCAGCCCTGTTTGTAGTGGCTAGAAACTGGAAAATGAATGGATGCCCATCAATTGGAGAATGGCTGGGTAAGTTGTGGTATATGAATGTTATGGAATATTATTGCTCTGTAAGGAATGACCAGCAGGATGAATACGGAGAGGCTTGGAGAGACCTACATGGACTGATGCTAAGTGAGATGAGCAGAACCAGGAGATCATTATACACTTTGACAACGATATTGTATGAGGATGTATTCTGATGGAAGTGGATTTCTCTGACAAAGAGACTTAACTGAGTTTCATTGGAGAAATGATGGGCAGAAACAGCTACACCCAAAGAAGGAATACTGGGAAATGAATGTGAACTATTTGCATTTTTGATTTTCTTCCGAGTTATTTTTACCTTCTGAATCCAATTCTCCCTGTGCAACAAGAGAACTGTTCGGTTCTGCAAATATGTATTGTATCTAGGATATACTGCAACATGTTTAGCATATATAGGACTGCTTGCCATCCTGGGCGGGGGGGAGGAGGGAGGGAGGGGAAAAAACGAAACATAAGTGATTGCAAGGGATAATGTCGTGTAGAAATTATCCTGGCATGGATTCTGTCAATGCGAAGTTATTATTAAATAAAATAAAATTTAAAAAAAAAAAAAAAAGATCTCTTTGGGGTATAAGACCAGTAGTAACCCTGATGGATCAAAGCATATGCACAGTTTGATAACTTTTTGAGCATAGTTTCAAATTGCTCTCCAGAATGATTGGATCCATTCACAATCCCACCAACAATGTATCAGTGTCTCAATTTTCCCATATCCCCTCCAACGTTCATGATTATCTTTTCCTGACATCTTTGCCAATCTGACAGGTATGTAGTGGTATCTCAGAGCTGTCTTAAATTTCTCTGATCAATATTGATTTGGAGCACCTTGTCATATGGCTAGAAATAGCTTCAATTTCTTCATCTGGAAATTGTCTATTCATATCCTTTGTCTATTTATCAATTGGAGAATGGCTTTATTTCTTATGTAATAGAACCAATTCTCTATGTATCTTAGAAATGTAAAGACCTCATTTCTAAATTATATAAAGGATTGACTCAAATTTATAATATTCCAAGCCATTCTCCAATTAATAGTTAAAGGATATTAAAAGATAATTTTCAGATGATGAAATTGAAATTATTTATAGCCACATGAAAAGATGCTCCAAATCACTAATGATCAGAGAAATGCAAATCAAGACAACTCTGAGATATGACTACACTTCTGTCAGATTGGCTAAGATGAAAGGTAAAGATAATGACGAATGTTGGAGGGCATGTAGGAAAACTGGAGCACTGATACATTGTTGGTAGAATTGTGAATGAATCCAACCACTGTGGCCAGCAGTTTGGAAGTATGCTCAAAAAGTTATCAAACTGTGCATACCCTTTGATCCAGCAGTGTTACTATTAGGATTGTATCCCAAAGAGACCTTAAAAGAGGGAAAGGGATCCACATGTGCAAAGATGTTTGTGGCAGCCCTTTTTATAGTGGCAAGAAACTGGAATCTGAGTGGATGCCCATCAATTGGAGAATGGCTGAATAAATGATGGTATATGAATACAATGGAATATGATTGTTCTGTAAGAAACAACCAGCAAGATGATTTCAGAGAGCCTTGGAGGGATTTACATGAACTGATTCAAAGTGAAATGAACAGAACCAGGAGATCATTCTATACAGCAATGACAAGAGTATGTGATGATCAATTCTGATGGACATGCTTCTCTTCAACATTGAGATGATTCGGACCAGTTCCACATGTGCAGTGATGAAGAGAGCCATCTATGCCCACAGAGGGATAACCATAGGAACAGAGGGTGGAACACAGCCTTCTCACTCTCTCTCTCTCTCTTATTATTTGCTTGCATTTTTTTCCCTTAGTTTTTCTTTTTCTTCATTCTTGATATGATTTTTCTTGAGCAACTGGATGGCTGTGTGAATTTTTATACACATATTGAATCTGGCATATATTTTGGAATATTTGGCATATATTAGACTGCCTGGTGGGTTGGGGATGGGATGGGGGAAGAAGGGGAAAATTTGAGGCAGGGGATTATGCAGGGGTCAATATTGGAAAAATTACCCCGGCATATGCTTTGTGAATAAAAAGCTTTAATTAAAAAAAAAAAGGCAATTAAAGAGGTAGAAGAAAAAATGAGAAAAGAAATATGAAGTATACAGGAAAGAGTCAATGGTTTGGAAAAAGAAAGAAAAAATGCATGAAGAAAACAACTTTTTAAACAGTAAAATTAACTAACTTGAAAAAGAGATACAAAAAGGGCAGCTAGGTGGTTAAGTGGATAGAGCATCAGCCCTGAAATCAGGATGACCTGAGTTCAAATCCAGTCTCATATACTTAACACTTGCAAGCTATGTGACCCTGGGATAGTCATTTAACCCCAATTGCCACAGGGGGAAAAAGAGAGAGATGCAAAAGCTAACTGAAGAAAAGCTGACACATTAAAAATCATAACAAGGAAATTGAACGTAATGACTTTGTGAGACAGCAACATCAAATAAAGTAAAATGAAAGAAAAAATGAAAGAAAATATGAAATACTTTTTTTTTGAAAAACAGCCAACCTGGAAAATAGATTGAGAAAAAACAAATTAAAAATTATTGGCCATCCTGAAGGCCATGAGCAAAGGAAAAGCCTGGATAGCATTCTACAAGAGATCATAAGGAAAATTGCCCAAGTATTCTAGAAAGAGAGGGAGAAATGTTGATTGAAAGAATCGAATGGTTACCTGTGGAAAGAGATTCCATGAGGAAAACACAAAAGCATATTGTTGTAAAACTACAAAAGTACAATCTCAAGGAAAAAAATACTGCAAGCTGCTAGGAAAAAAAAAAAAAAACCTTCAGATATCAAGGAGCAACAGTAAGGATTACCCAGGATCAGCTGCTTCTACAATAAAGAATTGGAGGGTCTGGAAAACATATTCCAGAAGATAAAGGACTTAGGCTTAAAATAAAAAAAATAATTACTCCCCCCCCCAAAAAAAAATACCCAGCAAGATTCAGCAACATTTTTCAGGGGAAGCTATGGAGCTTACATGAAGTAAAAGACTTTCAATCATTTCTATTGAAAAAAAAAAAAACCATAACTAAACAGAACATTTAATTTACAAACACAGGGATCAAGAGAAACATGGGAAAGTAAATAGTAAATAGGGAATATATATATAATTTAAACTGTTTACACCCCTAGCTGGAAAAATGACTAACTCTTAAGAACTGTATCTGTCATTGAGGTAATAAGCGAGAGTCACTAAATGGACTGAATGTGTGGTTGTGAATGGACTGTGATGTGTGAGGTGATGACATCAAAGAAAAAGGCATTCAGGGGTGAGAAAGTGTTTATAATGGAAAAAAGAGGAAAGGGGAGGTAAAATGGGAAAATTAGTTCATATGAAAAGGTGCAAAAGACATATTACAATCCAGGGAAAGGAGGGAGGGGGTTGAGCACTGTCTGAAGCTTGATCTCATCAGTTTTGGCTCTGTGAGGGAATAAATTAATCCTTTATTGGGGCATAAAATTTATCTAAACCTATAAAGAATTAGGAGGAAAAAGAGGGGAAAAGGAAGGGGCAGGATAGAAGGAAGAGCATAAATGGTATGGAGAAAGAAAAGAGGAGTGAAGGGGTTATAGAAGATAAGGCAGTTGATGAAGTGGATTAAAAACACTACTAAGAGAAGGGGGAGGAGTAGGAGATAAGGTACTGGAAAGGGTTGGTAAAAATACTAGTAAGAAAGGGGGAGAGCTGAAAGAAGATAGGGTCGTGGATGGGGAGGGTATAAAAAACCACACAAATAAAGACAGGGTAGAAAGAGGGAACAAAAGTATATACAGGGGAGAAAATAGAATGGAGGGAAATATAGATCTAGTAATCATAACTATGAATGTGAATGGCATGAACTCTTTTATAAAATAGAAGTGAAAAGCAGAGTGGATTAAAAAACAGAATCCTACAATATGTTGCTTACAAAAAACAAATTTAGCACAGAGACACGTCAGAGTAAAGGTAAAAGGCTGGAGCAGAATTTATTATGCTTCAGCTGAAGTAAGCAAAGCAGGGGTAGCAATTATGATCTTAGATACAACAAAACTAAAAATATCTTATTAAAAAAGATAAGGAAAGTACATTTTGATAAAGCATTCTGTAAATAATGAAATAATGAAGCAGTAGCAATTCCAAATATGCATGCACTAAGTCAAATTCTTAGAGAAGATTTTATGCCAGCTACAGGAAGAAATAGACAACAAAGCTATTCTAATAAGGTACCTCAACATTTGCCTCTGAGAATTAGACAAATCTAACCACAAAATAAACAAGCAAGGAACTAAGAAGGTTAGTAGGTTTCTAGAAATCCTAGATATGGTAGACCTAAAAAGATGAAAAGGGAAAGAAATGAATATACCATTTTTAGCAGTATATGGAACTTATACAAAAATTGATCATGTATCAGGACATAAAACCTCAGAACCAAATGTATAAAGGCAGAAATTGTAAATGCTTCCTTTTCAGATCACACTGCATTAAAATTATATTCAATAGAGTATCAAGGAAAGATAGACTAAAAAACGATTGGAAATTTAAAAATCTAATTATAAAAATGAGTGGTCAAAACATCAAATCACAGAAACAATAGATAATTTCATCCAAGAGAATGACAGTAATGAGACTATAACAAAGCATATGGGATATAGCCAAGGCAGTTCTTAGGGAAAATTTCAAATCTATAAATAGCTACATGAATAAAATAAAAATGAGGTTTTATGTCCTGATACATGATCAATTTTTGTATAAGTTCCATATACTGCTAAAAATGGTATATTCATTTCTTTCCCTTTTCATCTTTTTAGGTCTACCATATCTAGGATTTCTAGAAACCTACTAACCTTCTTAGTTCCTTGCTTGTTTATTTTGTGGTTAGATTTGTCTAATTCTCAGAGCAGATCAGTAAACTAGGCACACAGCTAAAAAAAGGATAGAAAAGGAATAAATGAAAAACCCTTAACTAAATGCCAAATTAGAAATTCTAAAACACAAAAGAAAGATTAATAAAATAGAAACCAAGAAAACTATTGAACTAATAAATAGTAGTGAGAGTTGGTTTTGCAAATAAACCTACAAAGAAGATAAACCTTTAGTTAATTTGATCAAAGGAAAGAAAATAAAAGGAAATCACGAACATCAAAAATGAAAAGGGTTAACTTACTACCAATGAAAAAGAAATTAAAGACATAATTAGAAGTTATTTTGCATGATTCTATGTAAGAAAATCTGGCAATCTTACAAAAATGTATGAACATTTTACAAAAATATAAATTGCTCAGGTTAACAGAAAAGGAAAGAAATTAAGTAGTCCCATTTTACAAAAAATAAATTGAACAAGTAATTATTGAACTCACTGAAAAGAAATCTCTAGGGCCAGATGGATTCACACGTGAATTCTATTAAACATTTAAAGAACAATTAATTCTAATAGTATGTAAAGTATTTGAAAAATAGGAGTACTGCCAAATTCCTTTTTTGACACAAACATGGCACTGATAGCTAAACCAGGAAAGGACAAAACAGAGAAAGAAAATTACCAACTAATTGCCCTAATGAAAATTGATGCAAAATTTTTAAATTAAATATTAGCAAAAAGATTGCAACAACTTATCAGCAGGATAATACACTATGACCAATGAGGATTTATACCAGGAAATCAGGGCTCTGGCAATATCAGGAAAAATATTACCATAACTTACTATATCAATAACAAAAATAACAGAAATCATGAGTTAATCTCAATAGATACAGAAAAACCTCATGACAAAATATTGGACCCCTTCTTATTAAAAACACTAGAATGGGAGGCAGCTAGTTGGTCCAGTGGATCGAGCACCAGCCCTGAAGTCAGGAAGACCTAAGTTCAAATCTGACCTCAGATACTTAATACTTCCTAGCTGGGTGACCCTGGGCAAGTCACTTAAACCGCAATTGCCTTAGCAAAACAAACAAAAAACAAACAAAACACTAGAGTGCATAGGGATAAAGGGAACTTTCTTTAAAATAACAAGAAGTATCTATCTAAAACCTACAACAAATATAATTTATAATGAAGAAAATCTGGACATATTCCCAACAAGATCAAGGGTGAAAAGAAGATGCCCATTATCACCACTATTCTTCAACATTGAATTAGAAATGTTGGCTTTTAATTAGAAGAACAAAGAGTAGTTTACCTCTCAGATCTGTGAAGAAGGAAGGAATTTGTGGCCAAAGAAGTGTTTGAGTACATTATTGCAAATCCATTACATCCATTGCAAAATGGATAATTTTGATATTAAGATAAAAAAAGTTTTTGCACAAACAAAACTAATGCAACATTAGACAAGGAAGATTAGGCAAGATTAGAAGGGAAGCAATAAACTGGGAAAATTTTACATTCAAAGATTCTGATAAAGGCCTCATTTCTAAATTACATAGAGAATTGACTCAAATTTATAAGAATTCAAGATGTGTTCCAGTTGATAAGTGGTCAAAAGATATGAACAGACAATTTTCAACTGAAGAAATTTAAACCATTTCTAGTCATGTGAAAAGGTGATCTAAATCACTATTGATGAAAGAAATGAAAATTAAGAGAACTCTGAGGTACACACTTCTCAGATTGACTAAGATGATAGGAAAAGATAAGAATGAATGTTGGAGGGGATGTGGGAAAACTGGGGCACTAATATATTGCTGGTGGAGTTGTGAACTGATCCAACAATTCTGGAGAGCAAATTGGAATGGTCTCAAAGGGCTATCAAACTGTGAATATCTTTTGATCATTAGTGTTTCTACTGTGCTTATATCTTAAAGAGATCATATAGGAGGGAAAGGGATCCACACGTATAAAAAAGCCCTTTGTGTTGTGGCAAGAAATTGGAACTTGAATGGATATCCAACAATTGGAGAGTGGTTGACCAAGTTATAGAAAATGAATGTTATGGAATATTGTTTTTCTGTTAGAAATGATTAGTGGGATGATTTCATAAAGCCTGAAGAGACCTACATTAACTGATGCTAAGTGAAAAGAACATAACCAGGACATTATTATATATGGCAACAGCAAGAGTATATGATGATCAATTCTGATGGATGTGATTCTTCAACAATGAGATAATTCAGTCCAGTTCCAGTGGTCTTCTAATGAAGAAAGCCATCTACACCCAGAGAGAGGACAATGTGAACTAAATATGAATCATAACATAGTATTTTCACTACTTTTTTATTGTTTGATTTTATTTTTTCTTTCTCACTTTTTTTCCTTTGTGATCTAATTTTTCTTGTGCAGCACGATATTTATAGAAATATGTCTAGAAGAATTGCATATGTTTAACATATATTGGATCACTTGCCATCTATGGGAGGGTATGGGGAGGAAGAGAAGGGATGAATATGAACACAACATTTCATATCTCTAAAATGTTTACTTGCATAATATAAAGAAAAAGAAGGTTAATTTGGAAAGCAACTAAAAACTAGAAAAGTAACAATTAAAAAAATTTAATAGCAAATTTCAAATTCTGGAAATAAAAAGGGAGATTAATAAAATTAAAAGTAAGAAAACTATTGAACTAATATCCAAAAATAAAAAGTTAGTTTTATAAAACAGCAAGATTCAGTTAATTTGATTAGAAATAAGAAAAAAAAGAAATCAAATTGTTAGTATGATAAAAAGAAAAGGGTGAATTTTCCACCAATGAAGATAATATAAGAGCAAAAATTAGGAGCAATTTACCCAAAATAAATATTATATTCTAAATGAAATGGATGAATACTTATAAAATATAGATTATCCAGATTAACAAATAAATCGCTTTTAAAAATCCCATTTTGGAAAAAAAATAAATTGAACAAGCTACTAATGAGCTCCCTAAGAAAAAATCTCCAGGGCTGTATGAATGTGAAATTTAATTCTACCAGATATTTAAATAAAAATACCAATACTATGTAAAATATTTGGAAAAATAGGTAACAAAGAAGTCCTGCCAAATTCCTTCTATGAAACAACTATGATGCTGATATCTAAAATAGGAAAAGCCAAAACAGAGAAAAAAAATATTTGCAGACCAATCTCCCCAATGAATATTGATGCAAAAATTTAAAAATATTCAACAAACATTATTTGTAATGAGAAATGCTGGACACATTCCCAATAAAATAAGGGATGAAACAAGATGCTCATTATAACCACTATTATTAAAAATTGTACTAGAAAAGTTGGCCTTAATAATAAGAAAAATAAATTAAATGAATTAGAACAAGCAGTGAAGAAATAAAACTATACCTCTTTACAGATGATATGATAACCATTTGGTACTGGCTCATAAATAGAGGTGGATCCATAGAATAGATAAGATGCACGTGACACAGCATTCAAGGCTATAGGAATCAAGTATTTCATAACTCTCTCAAATTCCAGATTCTGGAATAAGAATTCACTACTTAAAAAAAAAAAATGGTGGCTAAATTGGAAAATAATATGTCAGAAATGTGGCATAGACATACATTTCACACCCTCACACTACATATTCAGTGAAGTAATCATACATTCAAGTCAAGTGTTACAAAGAAAAATTTCAATATTGGATACAAACGAAAATAAGGTCAAAACGGTTACATGATTTGGACATAAAGGATGACACCATAAATAAATCAGGAGAACAAGGGATAGTTTATCTAAAATATCTTTGAGAAGGGAGGGATTTATGACCAAAGAAATCTAGAGAACATTATGTAAGGTAAAATGGACAACTTTGATTACATTAAATTAAAAATGTTTTGCACAAACAAAACCAATAGAAACAAGGTTAAAGGGGAAATACAAAGTTGGGGAAAAAAATTTATAACCAGTATTTCTGATTAAGGTCTCATTTCTAAAATATGTAAAGAACTATGCCAAATTTATAAGAATACAAATCATTCCCCAATTTCTAAATGGTCAAAGGATATGGATAGATAATTTTCAGATGAAGAAATTAAAGCCATCTATAGTAATATGAAAAAATGCTCTAAATTACTAAATTACAAAATACAAATTAAAACAGCTCTGAGGTACTACCTCACACCTCTAAGATTGGCCAAGATGACAGGAAAAGATAATGATAAATGTTGGAGGACATGTGAGAAAACTGGAAAACTAATTCTTGGTGGAACTTTGAAATGATCCAACTATTCTGGAACACAATCTGGAACTATGCCCAAAAGATATAAAATTGCATACTTGAAGAGGGCGGAGCCAAGATGGCGGCAACTTTCTAGCTCCTCTCTTACCCTCACTATCATTATATTCAGCCCCAAAAATAGGCTTGACTGCTACAACTCATAAAGATTAGAAATACAACAACTCACCAGCCAAAGATAATCTGGAATCTGCCAGAAAAGGTTTGTCCTCAGGGCCAGGGAGAAGATTAGTGCAGGCAGGGAGAGAACTAGAGGTAGAGAAGCCCAAAACCAGAAGTGAGAGCATTGATCACAGCACAAGCTCACAGCCCCAACCCGAAGTATAGGGCTTTTCCTCAGGGCAGTTGGAACCTGCACAGCAGTGGGGCACAGCCCGGGGCAGCCTCTAATCTGCACAATGCAGGGCTTGGCTTGGGGCAATAGAACTTTCACAGGGCGATTTGCTTCTGGGCAGAGACTTCCAGGCAGAGACTTCCCCTCCCAACTGGCTATTTCCTGGTCAGTTGCTAATACCCACAGCCCCACAAGGGGCTCTGGCCTGGGACAGTGACACTTTCACCACTTAGTCTCTAGCCTTAGGCCAGTCTCTAAACCACACAGTTCCACTGGGCACATCCATAGCTCCACTGTGCTAAATCACGATTGGGGGAAGGGGAAACTTTCATTCAGAGCACTCCCATACCTCAGAGCCTGAAGCTGGGTTACATCTCTCCCTGCTCTGTAGAGGAAGCTGGTTACCCCCTTGTCCTGAAGGTATACTTTACCTTCAAGGCTTTAAAAATGAGTAAAAAAATTAAAAGGATTATCCATAGCTTCTATACAGAAAAAGAGCAGGTCTGCAACCCTGAAGAGACTAAGAGCAAACAGTCATCAGACAGTACCCCAAAGAGGAATGTTACCTGTCCCTTTTTATATAATGCTCTCATGGAAGAGACCATTAAAAGTCTCAAAAGAGAATTAGAAGAAAAATGGGGAGAGGAAAGAGAAGCTTTGAAATATGAATTGGAAAAGGTAAAAAATTCTCAGGAAGTGCAGGGAAACAAAATTTGTGAATTGGAAAAAGTAAAAAAAAAAATCTCTGGAGAGTAAGATTTATGAATTGGAAAAGACAAAAAACTTGCAAGAAAATAGGATCTGAGAATTGGAAAAAGAATTCACTAAAAAAAATTAGTGAAATGGAAAAATTTTTCATAAAGCAAAACAATTCATTTAAAATGCAATTGGACATATACAGAAAGAAGTAAAAAAAGCTAATGAAGAAAATAATTCATTAAAAATCATAACTGAACAAATAGAAACTAATGATTCATTGAGATAGCAAGAATAAGTCAAGCAGAACCAAAAAAAAAATGACAAATTGAAAAAAAACCACAAAAGATCTACTTGGAAAAATGACAGACCTGGAAAATAGATCTAGGGGAGATAATCTGAGGATTATTGGACTTTCCAAAAATTATGATGAAAAAAAAAAGAGCCTAGATACTATTTTACAAGAAATCATCAAAGAGAACTGTCCAGAGGTAATAGAATCAGAAGGTAAAATAGGCATTGAAAAAATTCATCGAACACCTTCTGAAAAAGACCATAAAATAAACACTCCAAGGAATATTGTACTCAAATTTCAGAGCTATCAGATTAAGGAAAAAATTTTAGAAGCAGCCAGAAAAAAAACAATTTAAACACCGAGGTGCCACAAGAAGGATCACCCAAGATCTGGCTGCCTCCACATTAAAGGATCAAAGGGGCTGGAATTTGATATTCTGAAAGGCAAAAGAAGTTGGAATGAAGCCAAGAATAAACTACCCAGCTAAACTGAGCATTTTCCTCCAGGGAAGAAGATGGACATTTAATGAAACAAACGAATTCCATTTGTTTCTAAGGAAAAAACCAGAACTAAACAAAAAATTTGATCTCCAACCATAGGATTCAAGAAATGCAGAAAAGGAGACTTCTGGTTAAGATGGCGGAGAGGAGGCTCACAGCTGCATAAGCTCCATGCTTTCTCTCACTATCCATTTCATTACAAGCCTCTGAATCAATGCTTGACTGAATAAAAACCCACAAATAGTTACCAAGAGAAGCCATCCTTGAGATCCGCCAAGAAAGGTCTGTCTTTACTGGAGGGCTGGGGCGGTTTTAGATCGGGCGCAGGCGGCGGGCAGCGGCAGTGAGGGCACAGGAGCAGACTGGAGAGGGGGTGGAGAGTGATCGTAGCCGTCTCTGCGGGGAGAGCTTCGCTACAGGTTTGGATACTTTCCTCCGGCAGCAAGTCAACAGCCCAGCAGAGAAGCTAAAAACACCGGGGCTGAAGAATACAACCCCAAACAGCTGGAGTCTCTCAGGACCTGGCCGCCCCTTCCTTCCCCCCCTTCAGTGACTCAGCACGCTTTGGGATCTCAGAGCGCAGGCGCAGCACAGTCCTGCTAGTGCCTCACTGCTGCCACCTGCAGTCTGTAGAGGAAGCTCGATAACACACCCAGCCCTCCCCCCCCCCAAAAAAAAAAGACTCCAGTTTTTTCTGTTTTTCTTTGGTAGTTTGTCTCTGATTAATAGACAGAATGAGCAAGAAGCTGAAGAGGACTTTAACCCTTGACAGCTTCTACACAGATAGAGAGCAGACTCTAAATCCTGAGGAGACTAAAAACAGGCAGTCCCCAGGTGAATCCCCAAAGGAGGAGATTGTCTGTTCCTCAGCACAGATGAACCTTATAGAAGTGATTAAAAAGGCTCTCACAAGGGAGCTAGAAGAAAAATGGGGAAAGCAGAGTGAGGCTTGGGAAAAGGAGAGGGAGGCTTGGCAAAAGAGCCTGGAGAAAGTTAAAGAGAGAGTGGATAAAGAAGTAAAATCCTTGAAAAATAGGATTAGTGAACTGGAAACAGAAAACAGCTCTCTAAAAAACAAAATTGGCGAAATGGAAAAAAATTCCACAGAACAAAAGAACTCAATTGGACAATTAGAGAAAGATTTTAAAAAAGTGAGTGAAGAGAATACTTCACTGAAAATCAGAATTGAACAAGTGGAATTGAATGACTCGAGGAGACAAGAAGAATCAGTCAAGCAAATCCAAAAAAATCAAACAATGGAGAAAAAGGTGAAATACCTTCTGAGGAAGACAACAGACCTGGAAAACAGATCCAGGAGAGACAATCTGAGAATCATTGGACTCCCAGAAAAACATGATGAAAAAAAGAGCCTGGACACTGTCTTCCAGGAAATTATCAAAGAGAACTGCCCAGAAGTCATAGGAACAGAGGAAAAAATAAACATTGAAAGGATTCATCGATCACCCACTGAAAGGGATCCTAAAATCAAAACACCAAGGAATATAGTGGCCAAATGCCAGAACCCTCAGATGAAAGAAAAAATATTGCAAGCGGCTAGAAAAACCCAATTCAAGTATCAAGGAGCCACAATAAGGATCACCCAGGATCTGGCAGCATCCACATTAAAAGATCGAAGGGCCTGGAATATATTTCGAAAGGCTAAGGAACTTGGTATGCAACCAAAAATAACTTACCTAGCGAGAATGAGCATCTTTTTCCAGGGAAGAAGATGGACATTCAACGAAGTAAGCGAATTTCATCTATTTCTGATGAAAAAACCAGAACTTAACAAAAAGTTTGATCTACAAATATAGAACTCAAGAGAAATCTAAAAAGGTAAAGATTAATCTTGGGAACTATATTTTGACTATATAGATGTATAAAGAATACATGTATACCTTGTTCTAGAAATTGATGTGGAAAGGACATTGTACCAGACAAAGGGTAAAGTGGGGGTAGTACATCTCATGAAGAGGCATAGGAAACCTATTATATCTGAGAGAAAGAATGGAGGGGGATGAATATAGTGGATATCTTACTGCCTTCAGAATTGGCTTTAAGTGAAAAATCTTAAGACATATTCAATCTATGGTGAAACTTCTCCCATCTCATTGAAAAGTGGGAAGGGAAAAGTGGGAAGGGAAAAGTGGAAAGGGAAGGAATAAGCTAAGAGGAAGGGAATACGGGAACTGGGAGGGAAAGGGGTAAGATAGGGGGAGGAACTCTAAGGCGGGGGGAGGGACACTAAAAAGGGAGGGCTGTGAGAAGCAAGGGGTGCTCACAAGCTTAATACTTGGAAGGGGGGAAAGGGGAAAGAAGGGAGGAAAGCATAAACCGGGGTTAACAAGATGGCAAGTAATACAGAATTGGTCATTCTAACCATAAACGTGAACGGGGTAAACTCCCCCATAAAGAGGAAGCGGTTAGCAGAATGGATTAAAAGCCAGAATCCTACAATATGTTGTTTACAGGAAACACACCTGAAACGGGAAGATACATGCAGGTTAAAGGTAAAAGGTTGGAGCAAAATCTACTATGCTTCAGGTGAAGTCAAAAAAGCAGGGGTAGCCATCCTGATCTCAGATCAAGCTAAAGCAAAAATTGACCTAATTAAAAGAGATAAGGAAGGATACTATATCTTGCTAAAGGGTAGCATGGATAATGAAGCACTATCTATATTAAACATATATGCACCAAGTGGGGTAGCATCTAAATTCTTAAAAGAGAAACTAAGAGAGCTGCAAGAAGAAATAGACAGTAAAACTATAATAGTGGGAGATCTTAACCTTGCACTCTCAGAATTAGATAAATCAAACCACAAAATAAATAAGAAAGAAGTCAAAGAGGTAAATAGAATACTAGAAAAGTTAGATATGATAGATCTCTGGAGAAAATGTAATGGAGACAGAAAGGAATACACTTTCTTTTCAGCAGTTCATGGAACCTATACAAAAATTGACCATATATTAGGACATAAAAACCTCAAACTCAAATGTAGTAAGGCAGAAATAGTAAATACATCCTTTTCAGACCACGATGCAATGAAAATTACATTCAACAAAAAAGCAGGGGGAAGTAGACCAAAAAATAATTGGAAACTAAATAATCTCATACTAAAGAATGATTGGGTGAAACAGCAAATCATAGACATAATTAATAACTTCACCCAAGAAAACGATAATAATGAGACATCATACCAAAATGTATGGGATGCAGCCAAAGCGGTAATAAGGAGAAATTTCATATCTCTAGAGGCCTATTTGTATAAAATAGAGAAAGAGAAGGTCAATGAATTGGGTTTGCAATTAAAAATGCTAGAAAAGGAACAAATTAAAAACCCCCAGTCAAACACTAAACTTGAAATTCTAAAAGTAAAAGGTGAGATCAATAAAATTGAAAGTAAAAAAAACTATTGAATTGATTAATAAAACTAAGAGTTGGTTCTATGAAAAAACCAACAAAATAGACAAACCCTTAGTAAATCTGATTAAAAAAAGGAAAGAGGAAAATCAAATTGTTAGTCTTAAAAATGAAAAGGGAGAACTCACCACTAACGAAGAGGAAATTAGAGCAATAATTAGGAGTTACTTTGCCCAACTTTATGCCAATAAATTCGACAACTTAAATGAAATAGAAAAATACCTCCAAAAATACAGCTTGCCCAAACTAACAGAGGAAGAAGTAAATATCCTAAACAGTCCCATCTCAGAAAAAGAAATAGAACAAACTATCAATCAACTCCCTAAGAAAAAATCCCCAGGACCAGATGGATTTACATGTGAATTCTACCAAACATTTAAAGAACAATTAACTCCAATGTTATATAAACTATTTGAAAAAATAGGGATTGAAGGAGTCCTACCAAACTCCTTTTATGACACAGATATGGTACTGATACCTAAACCAGGTAGGCTGAAAACAGAGAAAGAAAATTATAGACCAATCTCCCTAATGAATATTGATGCTAAAATCTTAAATAAAATATTAGCAAAAAGATTACAGAAAATTGTCACCAGGATAATACACTATGACCAAGTAGGATTTATACCAGGAATGCAGGGCTGGTTCAATATTAGGAAAACTATTAGCATAATTGACTATATCAATAACCAAACAAACAAAAACCACATGATCATCTCAATAGATGCAGAAAAAGCATTTGATAAAATCCAACATCCATTCCTAATAAAAACACTTGAGAGCATAGGAATAAATGGACTTTTCCTTAAAATAGTCAGGAGCATATATTTAAAACCATCAGTAAGCATCATATGCAATGGGGAAAAACTGGAACCTTTCCCAGTAAGATCTGGAGTGAAGCAAGGTTGCCCACTATCACCATTATTATTTAATATCGTATTAGAAACACTAGCCTCGGCAATAAGAGTCAAGAAAGATATTAAAGGAATTAGAGTAGGCAATGAGGAAACCAAACTATCACTCTTTGCAGATGATATGATGGTATACCTAGAGAACCCCAGAGATTCTACCAAAAAGCTATTGGAAATAATTCATAATTTTAGCAAAGTAGCTGGCTACAAAATAAATCCCCATAAATCCTCAGCATTTTTATATATCACCAACAAAACCCAACAGCAAGAGATACAAAGAGAAATTCCATTCAGAATAACTGTTGATACCATAAAATATTTGGGAATCTATCTACCAAAGGAAAGTCAGGAATTATATGAGCAAAATTATAAAAAAGTCTCCACACAAATAAAGTCAGACTTAAATAATTGGAAAAATATTAAGTGCTCTTGGATCGGCCGAGCGAACATAATAAAGATGACAATACTCCCTAAACTAATCTATTTATTTAGTGCTATACCAATCAGACTTCCAAGAAAATATTTTATTGATCTAGAAAAAATAACAACAAAATTCATATGGAACAATAAAAAGTCGAGAATCTCAAGGGAATTAATGAAAAAAAAATCAAATGAAGGTGGCCTAGCTGTACCTGATCTAAAATTATATTATAAAGCAGCAGTCACCAAAACCATTTGGTATTGGCTAAGAAATAGATTAGTGGATCAGTGGAAAAGGCTAGGCTCACAAGACAGAATAGTCAATTATAGCAATCTAGTGTTTGACAAACCCAAAGCCCCTAACTTCTGGGAAAAGAATTCATTATTTGATAAAAACTGCTGGGATAATTGGAAATTAGTATGGCAGAAATTAGGCATGGACCCACACTTAACACCATATACCAAGATAAGATCAAAATGGGTCTATGACCTAGGCATAAAGAACGAGACTATAAATAAATTAGAGGAACATAGAATAGTTTATCTCTCAGACTTGTGGAGGAGAAAGAAATTTGTGACCAAAGATGAACTAGAGACCATTACTGATCACAGAATAGAAAATTTCGATTACATCAAATTAAAAAGCTTTTGTACAAATAAAACTAATGCAAACAAGATTAGAAGGGAAGCAACAAACTGGGAAAACATTTTCACAGTTAAAGGTTCTGATAAAGGCCTCATTTCCAAAATATATAGAGAACTGACTCAAATTTATAAGAAATCAAGCCACTCTCCAATTGATAAATGGTCAAAGGATATGAACAGACAATTTTCAGAGGATGAGATTGAAACTATTACCATTCATATGAAAGAGTGTTCCAAATCATTACTGATCAGAGAAATGCAAATTAAGACAACTCTGAGATACCACTACACACCTGTCAGATTGGCTAAGATGACAGGAAAAAATAATGATGAATGTTGGAGGGGATGCGGGAAAACTGGGACACTAATGCATTGTTGGTGGAGTTGTGAACGAATCCAACCATTCTGGAGAGCAATCTGGAATTATGCCCAAAAAATTATCAAATTGTGCATACCCTTTGATCCAGCAGTGTTTCTATTGGGCTTATATCCCAAAGAAATACTAAAGAAGGGAAAGGGACCTGTATGTGCCAAAATGTTTGTAGCAGCCCTGTTTGTAGTGGCTAAAAACTGGAAAATGAATGGATGCCCATCAATTGGAGAATGGCTGGGTAAATTGTGGTATATGAATGTTATGGAATATTATTGTTCTGTAAGAAATGACCAGCAGGATGAATACAGAGAGGACTGGCGAGACTTACATGAACTGATGCTAAGTGAAATGAGCAGAACCAGGAGATCATTATACACTTCGACAACGATATTGTATGAGGACATATTTTGATGGAAGTGGATTTCTTTGACAAAGAGACCTGAGTTTCAATTGATAAATGACGGACAAAAGCAGCTACACCCAAAGAAAGAACACTGGGAAACGAATGTAAACTATCTGCATTTTTGTTTTTCTTCCCGGATTATTTATACCTTCTGAATCCAATTCTCCCTACGCAACAAGAGAACTGTTCGGTTCTGCAAACATATATTGTATCTAGGATACACTGCAACATATCCAACATATAAAGGACTGCTTGCCATCTAGGGGAGGGGGTGGAGGGAGGGAGGGGGAAAAAATCGGAACAGAAACGAGTGTCAATATAATGTAATTATTAAATAAAAAATTAAAAAAAAAGAAAGAAATGCAGAAAAGGTAAAAGGAACTCTTGAGAATTGTATTTCAGTTTTGGATATATAAAAAGACTACATATATAATTTGATTTTACTGATATAACATAAAAAAGGGGAAGTAGCAATGGAAAAGGGATAATGTCAGAAAAGGGGAAAAGGGGGGATAAAAAGAGGAAAACTACATCCCACGAAGAGGCAAAGGAAACATATCATATCTGAGGGAATTCAGAGAGAGGGAGGAACATTGTGTGAATCTTACTCTCATCAGAGTTGTCTCAAAGAGAAAATAATTGGCATACTTGTTTTACAGAAAATCCTCTCTAGCCTCATTAAAAAGGGGGAGAGGAAAAGGGAAAAGAAAAAGAGTAATAAGGGAAGGGTACAAGAAAGGGTAAGAGATTCAAAGGGGGGGAAGGAAACCTAAAGAGGGTGAGTGCTGTGATATAAGTGGGGGCACATAAGTTTAAAACTGGGAAAGAGGGTTAGTGGTGGCAAGAAAAAGAAAAGCATAATCTGGGGATATTAAGATGGCAGGAAATACAGAATTAGTAATTTTAACCATAAATATGAATGGGATGAACTCTCCCATAAAGAGGAGGCAGATAGCAGACTGGATCAAAAGTCAGAACCCTACAATATGTTGTTTACAGGAAACACATTGAAAGCAGGGCAATGCATAGAGTAAAGGTAAAAGGCTGGAGCAGAATCTATTATCCTTCAGGTGAAGTCAAAAAAGCAGGGGTAGCCATCCTTATCTCAGATCAAGCAAAAGCAAAGATTGATCTAATTAAAAGAGATAAGGAAGGAAACTATATCTTGCTTAAGGGTACTATAGACAATGAAGCAATATCAATACTAAACATATATGCACAAAGTGGTATAGCATCTAGCTTCCTAAAGGAGAAGTTAAGAGAGTTGCAAGAAGAAATAGACAGCAAAACTATAAAAGTGGGAGATCTCAACCTTGCACTCTCAGAATTAGACAAATCAAACCACAAAACAAATAAGAAAGAAATTAAAGAGGTAAATATAATATTAGAAAAATAAGATATGATAGATCTTTGGAGAAAAGTGAATGGAGACAGAAAGCAATATACTTTCTTCTCAGCAGTTCATGAAACCTATTCAAAAATTGACCATATATTAGGACGTAAAGACCTCAGAATTAAATGCAAGAAGGCAGAAATAGTAAATACTTTCTTTTCAGGTCACAATGAAATAAAAACTACATTCAACAAAAAGTTAGGGGTAAATAGACCAAAAAGTCATTGTAAACTAAACAATCTCATCTTAAAGAATGATTAGGTGAAATAGCAAATTATAGACACAATTAATAATTTCACTCAAGATAATGACAATGATGAGACATCATACCAAAATTTGTGGGATGCAGCCAAATTGGTAATAAGAAGAAATTTTATATCTTTAGAGGCATACTTGAATAAAATAGAGAAAGAGAAGATTAATGAATTGGGCTTGCAAATATAAAAACTAGAAAAAGATCAAATTAAAAATCTCCAATCAAATACTAAATTTGAAATTCTAAAATTAAAAGGCAAAATTAATAATATTGAAAGTAAAAAAAAAAAAACTATTGAACTAATTAATAAAACTAAGTTGGTTCTATGAAAAAAAAACAAAATATGTAAGCCTTTTGTAAATCTAATTATAAAAAGGAGGGAGGAAAATTAAATTAGTAGTCTTAAAAATGAAAAGGGAGAAATTTCCACCAATTAAGAGGAAATTAGAGAAATAATAAGGAGTTACTTTGCCCAACTTTATGCCAATATATTTGATAACCTAAGTGAAATGGATGATTACCTCCAAAAATATAGGCTTCCCAGATTAAGAGAGAAGAAAGTAAATTGCTTGAATAGTCAAGAAAAGACTCAGAAAAAGAAATAAAACAAGCTATTAATCAACTGTCTAAGAAAATATCTCCAGGACCAGATGGATTTACTTGTGAATTCTACCAAACATTTAAAGAATAATTGGCCCCAATGCTATATAAACTATTTGATAAAATAGAGAATGAAGGAGTCCTACCAAATTCCTTTTATGACACAGACATAGTACTGATACCTAAACCCACATCTGTAGAAAACAGAGAAAGAAAATTATAGGCCAATCTCCCTAATGAATATTGATGCTAAAATCTTAAATAAGATATTAGCAAAAAGACTACAGAAAATCATCCCCAGGATAATACACTATGATCAAATAGTATTTATATCAGGAATGCAAGGCTGGTTCATTATTAGGAAAACTATCAGTATAACTGGCCATATTAATAACCAAAATAACAAAAAAAAATATAATCATCTCAATAAATGCAGAAAAAGCATCTGATAAAATCCAATATCCATTTCTATTAAAAATATTTCAGAGTATAGGAATAAATGGGCTTGTCCTGAAAACAATCAGTAGCAACTATTTAAAACCACCAGTAAACCTCATAGGATATGGGGATAAACTGGAATCATTCCCAATAAGATCAGGAATAAAGCAAGGTTGCCCACTATCATCGTTACTATTCAATATTGTATTAGAAATGCCAGCTTTGGCAATAAGAGTTGAGAAAGAGATGAAAGGAATTAGAGTAGGCAATGAGGAAACCAAATCATCACTCTTTGCTGATGATATGATGGTATACTCTGGGGTATAACCCCAGAGATTCTACTAAAAAGTTATTAGAAATAATCCACAACTTTAGCAAAGTTACAGGATACAAAATAAACCCGCATGAATCATCAGCATTCTTATATATCACTAACAAAATCCAACAGTCAAGAGTTACAAAGAGAAATCCCATTTAAAGTAACTACTGATAGTATAAAATTCTTAGGCATCTCTCTGCCAAGGGAAAATCAGAAACTTTCTGAGCAAAACTACAAAACACTTTTCACACAAATTAAGTCTGATCTAACAAATTGGAAAAAAATATTAAATACTCTTGGATAGGGCGAACAAATATAATAAAGATGACAATACTACCTAAACTAATCTATTTGTTTAGTGCTATACCAATCAGACTCCCAAAAAACTATTTCAGTGACATAGAAAAAATAACAACAAAGTTCATATGGAAAAACAAAAGGTCAAGAATTTCAAGGGAATTAATGAAAAAAAAATCAAATAAAAGTGGCTTAGCTGTATCAGATCTAAAATTATATTATAGAGTAGCAGTTACCAAAACGATTTGGTATTAGCTAAGGAATAGATTAGTTGATCAGTGGAATAGGTTATGTTCAAAGGACAAAACAGTCAATAACTATAGCAGTCTAGTGTTTGACAAACCCAAATACCCCAGCTTTTGGGATAAGAACTTACTGTTTGACAAAAATTACTGCGAAAATTGGAAATTAGTATCGTAGAAACTAGGCATTGACCCAGACTTAACACCATACACCAAGATAAGGTCAAAATGGGTGCATGATTTAGGCATAAAGAATAAGATTATAAATAAATTAGAGGAACACAGGATAGTTTACCTCTCAGACTTGTGGAAGAGGAAGGAATTTATGACCAAAGAAGAACTAGAGATAATTACTGATCACAAAATAGGAAATTTTGAGTGCATCAAACTGAAAAGTTTTTGTACAAACAAAACTAATGCAGACAAGATTAGAAGGGAAGCAATAAACTGGGAAAATATTTTTAGTCAAAGGTTCTGATAAAGGACTCATTTCCAAAATATATAAAAAATTGATTCTAATTTATAAGAAATCAAGCCATTTTCCAATTGATAAATCGTCAAAGGATATGAACAGACAATTCTCAAATGAAGAAATTCAAACTATTTCTAGCCATATAAAAAAATGCTCCAAGATATTATTAATTAGAGAAATGCAAATTAAGAAAACTCTGAGATACTACTACACACATGTCAGACTGGCTAGCATGACAGAGAAAGTAATGTGGAATGTTGGAAGGGATGTTGGAAAACAGGGACACTGATACATTGTTCATGGAATTGTGAATACACCTAACCATTCTGGAGAGACTTACATGAACTGATGCTGAGTGAAACGAGCAGGGCCAGGAGTTCCTTATATACTTCAACAACAATACTATATGATGATCAATTCTGATGGACTTGGCGATCTTCAGCAATGTGATGAACCAAATCAGTTCCAATGGAGCAGTAGTTAACTGAACCAGCTTCTCCCAGCAAAATAATTCTGGGAGATGACTAAGAACCATTACACTGAATTCCTAATCCCTATATTTTTGCCTGCCTCTATTTTGAATTTCCTTTACAAGCTAATTGTACAATATTTCAGAGTCCGATTCTTTTTGTACAGCAAAATAATGGTTTGGTCATGTATACTTATTGTGCATCTAACTTATACTTTAATATATTTAACATCTACTGGTCATGCTGCCATTTAGGGGGTGGGTGAAGGGGGGTAAGGAGGGGAAAAATTGGAAAAAAAGTTTTGACAGTTGTCAGTGCTGTAAAATCACCCATACTTATAACTTGTAAATAAAAAACTATGAAAAAAAATAAATAAAATTGCATACATTTTTTTTTTTTCTGAGGAGTGCCACTAGTAGGTTTGTGTCCCAAGGAAGTCATGAGGAAGTGAAAAACACCCACACATGCAATAATGTTTGTAGAATCTTTTTTTTTTTTTTTTTTGTGATATCAAAGAAATGGAAAATGATTACATGCCTATCAGTTGTGGAGTAGCTGAATAAGTTGTGGTTAATCAAGACTAATGAAATACTATTCTTCTATTAAAAAAAAATATGAACAAGATGGAAAAATGCCTGAAAAGATTTAAATGAACTGATGCTGAGCAAAACAAGCAGAATCATAAATGTATTATACAACATAATATAGCAAGAACGTGTGATGATCAACTATGAATGACTTTGTTCTTCTCAGGAGTTCAATGATCCAAAGCAATCCTGATAGCCACTGGACAGAAAATGCCATCTGAATCCAGTAAAAGAACTAAAGAGACTGAATGTAAATCAACATATTATGTTCACTTCTTTTTTGCTTTTTTCCTTCTTTTTTTGCTTTTTTCCCTCTCCCATAGATTTTTTCCCTTTTGTTTTGATTTTTCTATTCCAACATGATCATAAAGAAATGTGTACTAGAAAAATAAGAAGAGTACATCATGTGTACATTTCCTGCTTAGAGAACTGCTTATTAAGCATTCATCAATACACTCTAAGGATTCCTTTGTAATATGATGGTCTATTTTTCCTTTCCTTCTAAAAAAAGTTTTTAAATGTATAAAATACATTAAATTGTATTATAAAGGAAATCACTTTTATTAAAATATAGTTGTAAATACATGTTGAGATATGTGTATATTAAATAGATTGATAACTGTATTTAATAAAATTATCATTTTATAATTATGCATGTGTATATTCAACGACTCTATTTAAGAACCTTTGAACTAGATGATCTCAGAAATTTCTCCTGTTTCTATGAGCTTATAAATTTATGCAAAGGTTTGGCCTCAGGATCCATTTTTATTTACACAATTGTTTTATCAAATTAGTTTCTTTGGATTGACTGATTCTCAGAGTACTTTAAAAACCATGAATTTTAACCGAAGAGAAATAGAAACATAGCTTTATAAAGCTCCATATAATTTATCCTTAGTATTTTTTTATGATGGTCTTTTTTAAAATTTAATTTGATTCTATAATAACTTTTTATTGACATAACCCATGACAGAGTAATTTTTTAACAACATTATTCCTTGCACTCACTTCTGTTTTGATTTTTGCCCCTCCCTCCCTCCATCCCTTCCCCTAGATGGCAAGCAATCCTATATATGTTAAATATGTTGCACTATATCCTAGATACAATATATGTTTGCAGAATTGAACAGTTCTCTTGTTGCACAGGGAGAATTGGATTCAGAAGGTAAAAATAACGCAGGAAGAAAAACAAAAATGCAAATAGTTCACATTCATTTCCCAGTGTTCTTTCTTTAGATGTAGCTGTTTCTGTCCATCATTTATCAATTGAAACTCAGTTAGGTCTCTTTGTCAAAGTATCATTGTTAAAGTGTATAATAATCTCCTGATTCTGCTCATTTCACTTAGCATCAGTTCATGTAAGTCTCTCCAAGCCTCTCTGTATTCATCCTGCTCGTCATTTCTTACAGAACAATAATATTCCATAACATTCATATACCACAATTTACCCAGCCATTCTCCAATTGATAGGCATCTATTCAATTTCCAGTTTCTAGGCAATACAAACAGGGCTACCACAAAGTAGCACTGCTGGATCAAAGGGTATGCACAGTTTGATAATTTTTTGGGCATAATTCCAGATTGCTCTCCAGAATGGTTGGATTAGTTCCCAACTCCACCAACAATGCATCAGTGTCCCAGTTTTCCCGCATCCCCTCCAACATACATCATTATTTTTTCCTGTCATCTTAGTCAATCTGACAGGTGTGTAGTGGTATCTCAGAGTTGTCTTAATTTGCATTTCTCTAATCAATATTGATATGGAACACTCTTTCATATGAGTGGTAATAGTTTCAATTTCATCATCTGAAAATTGTCTGTGCATATCCTTTGACCATTTATCAATTGGAGAATGGCTTGATTTCTTATAAATTTGAGTCAATTCTCTATATATTTTGGAAATGAGGCCTTTATCAGAACCTTTAACTGAGAAGATATTTTCCCAGTTTGTTGCTTCCCTTCTAATCTTGTTTGCATTATTTTTGTTTGTACAACGGCTTTTTCATTTGATATAATCAAAATTTTCTATTTTGTGATCAATAATGATCTCTAGTTCATCTTTGATCACAAATTTCTTTCTCCTCCACAAGTCTGAGAGATAAACTATCTTAAGTTCCTCCAATTTATTTATAATCTCGTTTTTTATGCCTTGATCATGGACCCATTTTGATCTTATCTTGGTACGGTGTTAAGTGTGGGTCTGATTGGTATAGCACTAAATAAATAGATTAGTTTAGGGAGTATTGTCATCTTTATTATATTCGCTCGGCCTATCTAAGAGCAATTGATATTTTTCTAATTATTTAAATCTGACTTTATTTGTGTGGAAAGTTTTTTGTAATTTTGCTCATATAATTCCTGACTTTTCTTTGGTAGATAGATTCCCAAATATTTTATGCTCTTGACAGTTATTTTGAATGGAATTTCTCTCTGTATCACTTGCTGTTGGATTTTGTTGGTGATGTATAAAAATGCTGAGGATTTATGGGGATTTATTTTGTATCCTGCTACTTTGCTAAAATAATGAATTATTTCTAATAGCTTTTTAGTAGAATCTCTGGGGTTCTCTAGGTATACCATCATATCATCTGCAAAGAGTGATAGTTTGGTTTCCTCATTGCCTACTCTAATTCCTTTAATCTCTTTCTTGACTCTTATTGCAGAGGCTAGTGTTTCTAATACAATATTGAATAATAATGGTGATAGTGGGCAACCTTGCTACACTCCAGATCTTACTGGGAAAGGTTCCAGTTTTTCCCCATTGCATATGATGCTTACTGATGGTTTTAAATATATGCTCCTGACTATTTTAAGGAAAAGTCCATTTATTCCTATGCTCTCAAGTGTTTTTATTAGGAATGTATGTTGGATTTTATCAAATGATTTTTCTGCATCTATTGAGATGATTATATGGTTTTTGTTTGGTTATTGATATAGTCAATTATGCTAATAGTTTTCCTAATATTGAACCAGCCCTGCATTCCTGGTATAAATCCTACTTGGTCATAGTGTATTATCCTGGGGATGATTTTCTGTAATCTTTTTGTTAATATTTTATTTAAGATTTTATCATCAATATTCATTAGGGAGATTGGTCTATAATTTTCTTTCTCTGTTTTCAACCTACCTGGTTTAGGTATCAGTATCATGTCTGTGTCATAAAAGGAGTTTGGTAGGACTCCTTCAATCCCTAATTTTTCAAATAGTTTATTTAGCATTGGAGTTAATTCTTTTTTAAATGTTTGGTAGAATTCACATGTAAATCCATCTGGTCCTGGGGATTTTTTCTTAGGGAACTGGTTAATAGTTTGTTCTATTTCTTTTTCTGAGACGGAACTGTTTAGCATATTTACTTCTTCCTCTGTTAGTTTGGGCAAGCTATATTTTTGGAGGCATTCTTCTATTTCATTTAATTTTATTGGCATAAAGTTGGGCAAAGTAACTCCTAATTATTGCTCTAATTTCCTCTTCATTAGTGGCGAGTTCTCCCTTTTCATTTTTAAGACTAGCAATTTGATTTTCCTCTTTCCTTTTTTTAATCAGATTTACTAAGGGTTTGTCTTTTTTGTTGTTTTTTTCATAGAACCAACTCTTAGTTTTATTAATTAATTCAATAGATTTTTTTTTTACTTTCAATTTTATTGATCTCTCCTTTTATTTTTAGAATTTCAAGTTTAGTGTTTGACTGTGGGTTTTTAATTTGTTCCTTTTCTAGCATGTTTAGTTGCAAGCCCAATTCATTGACCTTCTCTTTCTCTATTTTATACAGATAGGCCTCTAGAGATATGAAATTTCCCCTTATTACCGCTTTGGTTGCATCCCATAAATTTTGGTATGATGTCTCATTATTATCGTTTTCTTGGGTGAAGTTATTAATTATGTCTATGATTTGCTGTTTCACCCAATCATTCTTTAGTATGAGATTGTTTAGTTTCCAATTATTTTTTGGTCTACTTTCCCCTGGCTTTTTGTTGAATATAATTTTCCTTGCATCATGGTCTGAAAAGGATGCATTTACTATCCTGCCTTACTGCATTTGAGTTTGAGGTTTTTATGTCCTAATATATGGTCAATTTTTGTATAGGTTCCATGAACTGCTGAAAAGAAGATGTACTCTGTCTCCATTTTGTTTTCTCCAGAGGTCTATCATCTAATTTTTCCAGTATTCTATTTACCTCTTTGACTCCTTTCTTATTGATTTTGCGGTTTGATTTATCTAATTGTGAGAGTGCAAGATTGAGATCTCCCACTATTATAGTTTTGCTGTCTATTTCTTCTTGCAGCTCTCTTAATTTCTCTCTTAAGAATTTAGATGGTACACCACTTGGTGCATATATTTTTAATATTGATATTGCTTCCTTATCTATGCTATTCTTTAGCAAGATATAGTGCCCTTCCTTATCTCTTTTAATTAGATCAATTTTTGGTTTAGCTTGATCTGAGATCAGGATGGCTACCCCTGCTTTTTTGACTTCACCTGAAGCATAGTAGATTTTGCTCCAACCTTTTACCTTTAATCTGCATGTATCTTCCTGCTTCAGGTGTGTTTCCTGTAAACAACATATTGTAGGATTCTGGCTTTTAATCCATTCTGCTAACCGCTTCCTCTTTATGGGGGAGTTTACCCCGTTCACATTTATGGTTAAAATGACCAATTCTATTACTTGCCATCTTGTTAACCCCTGTTTATGCTTTTCTCCCTTCTTTCCCCCTTACCCTCCTTCCCAGTATTAAGCTTATGAGCACCACTTGATTCTCACAGCTCTCCCTTTTTAGTATTATTCCCCCCTGCCTAAAAGTTCCACCCCTATCTTACCCCATTTCCTCACAGTTTCTGTATTCCCTTCCACTTAGCTTATTCCTTCCCTTTTCACTTTTTCCCTTCTCACTTTTCAATGAGGTGGGAGAAGTTTCACCATAAATTGAATATGTCTAAAATTTTTCTCTTAAAGCCAATTCTGAAGGCAGTAAGATACCCACTATATTCATCCTCCTCCATTCTTTCTCTCACATATATAGGTTTCCTTTGCCTCTTCGTGAGATTTAGTACCCCCACTTTACCCTTTTCCTGGTACAATGTCCTTTCCACATCTAGTTTCTAGAACAAGATAAACATGTATTCTTTATATATCTTTATAGCAGAAATATAGTTCCCAAGATTTCTTTTTACCTTTTAGTTTTCTCTTGAGTTCTATATTTGTAGATCAAAATTTTTGTTAAGTTCTGATGTTTTCATCAAAAATAGGTGAAATTCGCTTATTTTGTTGAATGTCCGTCTTCTTTCCTGGAAAAAGATGCTCATTCTAGCTGGGTAAATTATTTTTGGTTGCATACCAAATTCCTTAGCCTTTTGGAGTACCATATTCCAGGCCCTTCAGTCTTTTAATGTGGATGCTGCTAGATCCTGGGTGATCCTTATTGTGGCTCCTCTATACTTGAATTGGGTTTTTCTAGCTGCTTGCAGTATTTTTTCCTTCATCTGAGGATTCTGGCATTTGGCCACTATATTTCTTGGTGTTTTGATTTTAGGATCCCTTTCAGTAGATGATCAATGAATTCTTTCAATGTCTATTTTACCCTCTGTTTCTATGACTTCTGGGCAGTTTTCTTTGATAATTTCTTAGAAAATTGTGTCCAGGCTCTTTTTTTCATCATACTTTTCTGGGAGTACAATAATTCTCAGATTGTCTCTCCTGGAACTATTTTCAGTTCTGTTGTTTTCCCAAGAATGTATTTCACATTCTTTTCCATTGTTTGATTTTTTTGGTTTTGCTTGATTGATTCTTCTTGTCTCTTCGAGTCATTCAATTCCATTTGTTTGATTCTGATTTTCAGTGAAGTATTTTCTTAATTCACTTTTTAAATATCTTTTTCTAATTGTCCAATTTAGTTCTTTTGTTCTATGGAATTTTTTCTATGTCTCCAATTTAATTTTTAGAGAGCTATTTTGTTTCCAGTTCACTAATCCTATTTTTCAAGGATTTGATTTCTTTATCTACTCTGTCTTTAAATGAGTGGGATGACTTCTTCAGACTCTTTTGCCAAGCCTCCCTCTCCTTTTGCCATTTTTCTTCTAGCTCTTTTGTGAGAGCCTTTTTTAATTTCTTCTATGAGATTCATTTGTGCTGAGGAACAGACGATCTCCTCCTTTGGGGATTCACCTAAAGACAGTCTTTTTTTAGTCTCCTCAGGGTTTAGAGTCTGTTCTCTATCCATATAGAACCTGTCAATGGTTAAGGTCCTTTTCAATTTTTTTTCTCATTTTGTCAGAGAAGAATCAAAGACAAACTAGCAAAGAAAAAAAAAAGGAAAAAAAAACCTAAATGGAATCTGCTTTTTTGGGGGAATGGCTGGGTGTTGTTACCGAGCTTCCTCTATAGACTGCAGGGGTAGCAGTGAGACATTAGCAGGACTGTGCTGTGCCTGTGCTCTGAGACTCCTAGAGTGTGCTGAGACACTGTGGGAGAGGGGTGGTCAGGTCCCGAGAGATTCCAGCTGTTCTGGGTTGGATTTTTCACCCCTGATGTTTTTAGCTTCTCTTCTCTTTGTGGGGTTTTTTTCAGTCAAGCATTAATTCAGAGGCTTGTAATGAAATGGATTCTGAGAGAAAATGTGGTGCTTACACAGTTGTGTGCTTCCTTTCCTCCAACTTGGCTGGAAGTCCTATCCTTAGTATTTTTATAATTGTTCAAACAGTGTAATCTTCCCATATGCAAAATATGGATTAAAAAAAATTACTTTATTTATCTTACAGAAGTTGAGAGGACCCTGAAATGTATAAATACCAAAAGATGCTAATATCATCATCATCATCATCATCATCATCAACAACAACAACATCATCAAATATAGAGTTTGTATGAGTTTAAAAGCCCTGAGTATATCTAGATCTCTAATTCTAGAATTACTATTTAATGATCATTTCATGTGTGCCTTCAGGAAGATAGAGGTAAGATATCAATATCTATCTACTGAAAATTTGCAATAGAATTCTTACAAAATTTACATATTATGGGGCAAGAAGAAATATTGACATAGATATAAATGATTTATTATAAAACATTACTGTTTTCTTGAAAATGTATCCGTTTGTATTTTTTAGAAGATGAAATGGATACTTTCATTTCAGTTATAAATTCAACTTCATAAATACCATCTTGGGAAAGCACATTACCTACATTACATATTCAGTGAAGTAATCATACATTCAAATCAAGTGTTACAGAGAAAAATTTCAACATTAGATCAAAATAGTGATACTGATGTGGTATGTATAGTGTATATAAAGCAAATTGGAGTGTTAGCATTTGCTAACAGCTTCAGGGAAAGGAGATACAAACAAAATGTACCAGAGTCCAATTCAGCCAAACATTTTCAATGACTAATGAAATTAATTATTTCTTGCTCTACCTCAGGTGAACTTAGTGCAGGGCCTTAGATTAATTGTCTTCTGATTTTCTACTTGTGATAGCTCAAGTGAATACCTCCCCTAACTAACAATGAGGGGGTTAGAAGGGAAGGAAAGGTGCAGCTAAGTTTCTTTTTTTCCCTAAATTTAGCATAAAATAGATAAATTGCCATTAGCTAGTAGATGTAAAATTACCCACTCAAGTTCTACTTTAGTCTTGTAGCTTAGTTATACTTAATTTCTTGTTCTCTCCTATACAATAGTATTCATTTCTATAGCTTTTTATACTTTAAACAACAATTTTCTCAGAATTCTGCATTGCAGATAATATGTGTCATTGTGTCCTATTTACAAATGAGAAATCTGAGATTGAGGGTGATGAAATGATGTCTCAAGTGAGAGGAATTTATATTACATATTATTATAATATGTGTGTATTCAAGTGGGAAGATGGTAGAGATACCATAAATACCTCCAGGTAAAACAGGAGTGGCAGGGCTTGCTGGAAAGTCGCCTCAGCCTCAGCCACAGGAACTTTCATTTCCCAGAAAGTGAGAGGAATCAGGAGCCTGAATCTGGTTAGTCTGAGGGAACCTCTGTTGAAAAGGAGTGCCAGGACCAGATGTAATATTGAGATGAGCTTCTGAACAAGAAGGAATCATAACATAGCTGGTAAGAACAGAAGCAGCAGGGCAGAGTAGCTGCTGGCTACAGGCATTTCCAGGAGGGTGAAGTTCTTGTATTTAGGCTCTAGGTCACAGGGAAGAACTGGAAAAAGACCTGAAGCCACCATTTCCATCTACCCCCATTTTATTGGGTTAATAGTGACTATGCTAATAAATTATTATTGTTTTTGTTAGTTTGTTTTAATGAGCAGAGAAAAGAGAAAGAAGCCAGTTGTAGAAAATTACTGTAGGAATAAGGAAGACTGGAATTCATCCTCAGAAGAGGATACTGAAGTTAAAAAAAAAAGCCTCTAGTATAGCAAAGAGTCATGTTAAATGATTATCATCCCCCAGCAAAATCAAAGAAAAACTTTAAAAATGAAATGATAAAGATTGAGGAGATATTAAAAAAGAAACAAAAATAAGAGCAGTCTGAGAAAAACAAGAAGATTATAGAAAGAATGTCAATCAACTAAAAAAGGACATCTAGAATCTTAAGGAAGAAAATGCCTCTTTAAAAATTAGAATTGGCCAAGGGAAATCCAATGACATTATAAGAGATCAAGACATAGTAAAATAAAATAAAAAGAATGAAAAACTATAAAAAACATCAGCCACCTCATAAGAAAAACAATACATCTGGAGAAAAGATCAAAAAGAGAAAGCAAGAATAATTAATAGGTGCGTCAAAAGAACACTTTATTATAATAAAAGACATATAAAGAAAATTGCCTTGAAATGATAGATGAAGGGAGATTAGAAAAAAGAAACAATTCACAGGAGGGAAGAGAAATGTATAGGGAAATGTGAGAAATTCTTAGTTAGCAAATTAAGTAATATCAAGACAAGTTAGCAAGTACTTAGTAAGGAATAAAAGTTAATAGGGATAAAAATGAGGGATATTGTATGTATATCTATGTGTACATATCTGTGTATAAACATACAAAATATAAATATATTAAATGTAGCCTGCTTGGATTCATGAGGGGAAAAAAAGGAAAAAATAATAAATTGAAAATTAAGCCACAGAGAACAAAAGGAACACTACAAAAAAACAAACAAACAAAAAAAGTCCCGAATATTACATTTTCATATGAAAAAAGAAAAGATCAAGAAGTTCAAGGGAACTAATGAAAAAAAAATCAAATGAAGGTGGCCTAGCTGATCTAAAATTATGTTATAAAGTAGGAGCTACCAAAACCATTTGGTATTGGCTAAGAAATAGACTAGTTGATCAGTGAAATAGGTTAGGTTCAAAGGAAAATATAATTAATAACTTTAATAATCTAGTGCTTGACAAACCCAAAGACCCCAGCTTTGGGGATAAGGACTCACTGTTTGACAAAAACGCCTAGGGAAATTGGAAATTAGTATAGCAGAAACTAGGCATTGATGCACATTTCATACTGCACATCAAGATAAGGACAAAATGGGTTCATGATCTCGGCATAAAGAATGAGATTATAAATAAATAAGAAGAACATAGGATAGCTTATCTCTGAGAACTGTGGAAGAGGAAGGAATTTATGACCAAAGAAGAACTAGAGATCATTATTGATCATAAAATAGAAAATTTTAATTATATCAAATTGAAAAGACTTTGTAGAAACAAAACTAATGCAGATAAGATTAGAAGGGAAGCAATACACTGGGAAAGCAGTTTTACGGTCAAAGGTTCTGATAAGGGCCTCATTTCCAAAATATAAAAGAGAATCGACTCTAATTTATCAGAAAACAAGCCATTCTCCAATTGATAAATGTCAAAAGATATGAACAGACAATTCTCAGATGAAGAAATTGAAATTATTTCTAGCCATATGAAAAGATGCTCCAAGTCATTATTAATCAGAGAAATGCAAATTAAGACAACTCTGAGATAGCACTGCCCACCTGTCAGATTGGCTAGAATGGCAGAGAAAGATAATGTGGAATGTTGGAGAAGATGTGGGAAAACTGGGACACTGATACATTACTGGTGGAATTGTGAATACATCCAGCCATTCTGGAGAGTGATTTGGAAATACTCTGAAAATGTTATCAGACTGTGCATATCCTTTGATCCAGCAGTGTTACTATTGTGTTTATCCTAAAGAGATCTTAAAGAAGGGAAAGAGACATGTATGTGTAAGAATATTTGTAACAGCCCTCTTTGTAGTAGCCAGAAACTGGAAACTGAGTGGATGTCCATCAAATGGAGAATGGCTGAATAAATTGTGGTATGTGAATGTTATGGAATATTATTGTTCTGTAAGAAATAATGAGCAGGATAAATACAGAGAAACTTGGAGAGACTTACATGAACTGTTGCTGAGTGAAATGAGCAGGACCAGGAGATCATTATATACTTTAACAACAATAATATATGATGATCAATTCTGATGGATGTGGCCCTCTTCAAAAACGAGATGAAACAAATCAGCTTCTATAGAGCAGTAATGAATTGAACCAGCTACACCCAGCAAAAGAACTCTGGGAGATAACTATGAACCACTACATAGAATTCCCAATGCCTCTGATTTTTATCCACCTGGATTTTTGATTTCCTTCACAGGGTAATTGTACACTATATCAAAGTCTGACTTTTTGAACAGCAAAATAACTGTTTCGACATATATAGTAATATTGTATTTAACTTATACTTTAACTAATGATGAATGTTGGAGGGGATGTGGGAAAACTGGAACACTGATGCATTGTTGGTGGAATTGTGAATGAACCCAACCATTCTGGAGAGCAATCTGGAATTATGCCCAAAAAGTTATCAAACTGTGCATACCCTTTGATCTAGCAGTGTTACTTCTAGACCTATATACCAAAGAAATACTAAAGAAGGGAAAGGGACCTGTATGTGCCAAAATGTTTGTGGCAGCCCTGTTTGTAGTGGCTAGAAACTGGAAATTGAATGGATGCCCGTTAACTGTAGAATGGTTGGATAAATCGTGGTATATAAAAGTTATGGAATATTATTATTCTGTAAGAAATGACCAGCAGGATAAATACAAAGAGGCTTGGAGAGACTTACATGAACTGATGCTAAGTGAAATGAACAGAACCAGGAGATTATTATATATCTCAACAACAATACTGTATGAAGATGTATTCTTATGGAAGTGGATTTCTTAGACAAAGAGATCTAACTCAGTTTCAATTGATCAATGATGGACAGAAGCAGCTACACCCAAAAAAAGAACACTGGGAAATGAATGTAAACTATTTGCATTTTTGTTTTTCTTCCCGGGTTATCTTTACCTTCTGAATCCAATTCTCCCTGTGCAACAAGAGAACTCTTTGTTTCTGCATATGTATATTGTATCTAGCATATATTGCAACATATTTAACATATATAGGACTGCTTGCCATCTAGGGAAGGGGGTGGAGGGAGGGAGGGGAAAAATCGGAACAGAAGTGAGTGCAATGGATAATGTTGTAAAAAATTACACTGGCATGGGTTCTGTCAATAAAAAGTTATTATAAAATAAAATAAATTTTAAAAAATTATGCTTTAACATATTTAACATGTATTGGTCAACCTGCCATCTGGGGGAGTGGGAGGAAGGAGCCGAAAAATTGGAACAAAAGGTTTGGTAATTGTCAATGCTGTAAAATTACACATTCATGTAACTTGTAAATTAATAGCTATTATAAATAAATTTTTAAAAAACACAATAGGGCAAATGCAAAACAAAAATCCACTGCAAGAAATAACCTACTCAAAAGTAGATTTAAACAAAAGGAAAAAGAGGTATAAAAACAAACTGAAGAAAACCATGCATTAAAAATTAGAATGGGGCAAACGGAAGCTAATGACACTATGAGACATCAAGAATAAACCAAAGAAACTAAAACAACAACCATAAAATTTAGAAAATATAAAATGTCTCTTAGGAAAAAGAGTAGATCTGGAAAATAGATAAAAGAAAAACAATTTTAAAATTATTGGGCTAGGTGAAGGCTATGATCAAAAATAGTCTCATTATCATTATTCAAGTGCTCAGTGAAAAATGCCCCAATATACTAGATCCAGAGGGAGAATAGTTATTGAAAAAAATCTCTGACTAATGCTAAGTGAAATGAGCAGAACTGGGAGATCCTTATTCACAGGCAACAAGAAGAACATACGATAATCAATTCTGATGAACATGGATCTCTTCAACAGTGAGATGATTCGAACTAGTTCCAATTGTTCAGTGATGAAGAGAGACATCTACAACCAGAGAGAGGACTGTGGGAACTGAATGTGGACTACAACTTTGGATTTTTACTCTTTCTGTTGTTGTTTGCTTGCATTGTTTTTCTTTCTCAGTTTTTTTTTCCTTCTTCATCCAATTTTTCTTATGAAGCAAGATAACTATAAATATGTGTACATATATTAGATTTAACATATACTTTAACCTAACATGTATTGGACTACTTGCCATCTAGGGGAGGGGTTTGGGTAAGGAGGGAGTATTTTGGAACAGAAGGTTTTGCAAGGGTCAATGTTGCAAAATTACCCATGCATATATTTAAAAATAAAAAAAGATTTAATAAAATTTAAAAAAAGAAAAAATTCATTGATCCTTTCAGGAAGTAGATCCCATAGGGAGAAAAAAAAACAAGGAACATTGTTGCACAACTCTGGAACAATAATCTTAAAGAAAAAAAAATACTAAAAAGTGCCAGGCAAAAACAATTCAAATATTAAAAAGAAACAGTCAGGATTACCCAGGATCGAACAGTTTCTACAATAAGGGATCAGAGGATCTGAAATACCATATTCTTTCTATCATAAATAGACCAAGAATTAAGTACCTACCTATACTGACCATCATTTTTAAAAGGAGAAGATGGATCTTCAATGAAGTAAGAAACTTTCAATTCTTTCTAATAGAAAATAAAAACAGAAGTAAGGAAAAAAAGATAATCTTCAAACACAAGACTCAAGAGAAGCATAAAAATGTAAACAGAATATATCTGCATGCATATATACATATATGTATGTGTGTATTATGTATATATGTATATATGTATTATTTGAAAGTTACATTGTCTACATGCCTAGACAAAAAAATTATATCTGTAACTCTAGAGAACTATATCTGTTCCTAGGGTCGTTAGTAGGGGTATATATGTACAGTGTGGATATGAAAATGGATTTTGATCTGATGATATCAAAAAAAAAATCTTTAAGAGATGGAAAAGGATTCTACTGGGAAAAACGCCAAGAAGAGGTAAAGTGGGACAAATTAGATATGAAAAAGTACAAAAGATCTATTACACTAGAGGGAAAGAAGGGAAGGAGATAAACATTGTCTGAAGTTTAATCTCATAAATTTTAGCTCAAAAAAGGAATAACATTCACTCAATTGGGTATAGAAATTTATCTTATCCTATAAGAAGTGAGGAGAAGAAAGGGGAAAGAAAAAAGGTGGGATCTTACAGAAGGGCATGCAGAAACACCAGGCAACAAGAGTAAGATTAGGAATAAGGAGCTATAGAAAAGAAGGCAGGCTCAAGCTGGGCTGAGTTTGAAACAAAACACTACTAAGGAGACACAGGGGAGAAAATAGAATGGAGGGAAATACAGAGGTGATAATCATACTGTGAATGGGATGAATTCTCCCCCAAAATGGAAGGAACTGGAGAATGTGTTTAAAAAACAAAAACAAACAAACAAATAAAAACAGAATCCTGCACTATGCTGTTCATAAGATACACATTTGAAACAGAGAGATACACATAAAAAAAAAAGTAAAAGGATGGAACAGAATTTATTTTGCTTCAGCCAAAAAGAAAAATAAAAGCAGGAGTAATAATTTGTAACAACCATGCTAGCACACAGGACACCCCAGAATCAGCCGGAGTCGGGATAAGCAAAAGTCCTCAGTCTTTATTCTTTGTCTTAGATGCAGAGTTGAACAGGATAGAAGCAGAATCTCCATGACCTCCCTCTCCCTCATCTACTCCTGAGAGTGTGTTCCTTGCTTGTCTTACTCCACCCCCAGTCCCTCCTATAATCCTCTATACACCAATCATTAAGCCAGTATAGATAGTGAAAAGGACCATTTTCCAAGCATATGCCCATAGATTATTGTCCAGTCAGTAGTTAACCTCAAGCACTTAGCAGTCCTGACCTCAGTGCATCAACCCAATAGTTTCAGCCCTCTACATTCCCCTCTTTCTTTTGTTTTAGAACACAGGTGGTCATGCCATCCCTGACTTCTCAGGATGGTGAGAGTCCCCAAAAGGAGGTGATCACACCCACCCCACCCCACCCCGACTTCTCAGAAGGGAGGTGAAAACACTAAAAAGGAGATGATCATGTTTTCCCTGACATCTCAGGAAGGGAAATGAAAAGCACCAAAGGGAAGTGGGGATTGTTTGTGGGTTTCTGGGCTGAAGGCTCTTATTAGAAACAGGTATGCACAAACCCATCAGAATGGGAGGTATTACATGAGCATATAGCAATAACACAGAGGCTATTAGTGATGACTCTCCCCACAACCAGTGCAGGTTCAACGTGGTGCAACAAACGTGAATTGTACATGCAAGTAGTGATATAACAAACAATATAAATCAATATGGTATTATAAGAGATTTCCAGAAGTCCTAGAATGTATGTAAAGTATGTAAACAACAGTCCCACATACACCTTCTTCAGCAGACAAGAAATAATCTAAAACCAATCTACTGTCCATTGCTTCATGTATCATGGAACCTAATGATCCCCACAAATTTTTGAAGTCCCGCAAGTCTTATCATGTGTTAGGGAATCCAATTATCCTTGCAAGTTTTTGAAGTCCTGAAACAGTCTTATCATGTCTCAGAGAATCCAGTGATTCCTGAGGGTTTTGAAGTCCTACAACAATCTTATTATGTCTAAGAGAATCTAATGATTCTTGAGGTTTTTGAAGTCTGACAATTTTTGATGTCCATGAGTCAAACATCATAACTGCCATGCTCTGTCAGTGGTGGCCACAGTCAGCAACGGAACCATCCAATGTTTATGGGTCTTCTCCTTTGTTTCAAAGGTCTGCTCTGTCTCCCTCCAATGGACAAAGTGTATATGGCTGATTGGCACCCATCTGATTCTTTCTCCACTTATGGAAATACAAGCAAACCCTCTCCCCAAGTAGTTAACCTATATGGTCCTTTCCATTCATCACCTTCTGGGTCTCTCCACATCACCTGGCGATTATCTAAAGATAGTGGAGCTACTCACACTGGACACTGCCTTCCAGTGGGTTATAAAACCTGTCTGCTGGAGCCAATGCATCTTTGTCAAAAATCAAGAAATTAATAGTATAAAGAACTAGATGTAGAAGTTCTCTAGGGTTACCTATGGCTCCCCCTTTCTTTTGTTTTTGGAGGAGCGTCTTAATGTCTCTTTCTCCTCTCTACTATTGCCTGTCCTTGAGGATTAAAGGGTATGCCAGTGGTGTGTAAAATCTTATACTGTGCACAAAAGTATGCAAAATGTTTAGAAGTATATGCAAGTCTTCAACAGCAGTCCTGCCTAAAAAAACCGAGGTACTCATTTTAAATCCTAATTGTTGTCAAATGTCTCTTTCCCACAGATTGAAGGGGATTTTTTCAACTATAAAAGGAGTAAAAACTCCTGTTTCACCTTCAAATATCCATCTCAAAGGGGTAGCACTAACTTCAGCTGCTATTGATCCCTCTACGCCAGACATCCAGACATGAAGTGTCTGCTTTAATCTTTGGCCAGTGACTGGGCCAGTTGGCACCTCTAATGACTGTACAATCTGCACCTGTGTCTACCAATCCTTTTAATTGTATGCCATTTATATAGATAGTGAGCGTAGGTCGGTCAGCTGTCACAGCTGCTGTTCAATATATTCCTGGATTTTTTTTTTCTTGGAGTCAGAATCTGGGTGACTATTACCAGATTGCTTATTAAGAGTCTGTACTAGTAAATCTGATGCTACTACTTCTCCTGGTTGATAAGTCATACATTGTCTACCTATATTAGTGACTGGGGTTTAATCTACACATTCCTCAGTTTCCCACATCAGTGTGTGGATGGATACTGTTTTGTAAATGCTCTCAGGAGGTGAAATGGTCAAGCCTACTGTGCCTGGAGGCAAGGGATCCAGGCTGGAGAGGAACAGATTTCACCTTTCCAGGGGGTATCTCAGTTGTCCCAGCTACATACAACTCTATTTTCCCCAATTGTAATTCCTTTCTCCCATCAGGTTGCTTTCTGGCTGGTTGATTATGTAATGCCCTTCTCCCATCATATGGCTTCCTGGCTGATTGGTCATGTCTGAGTACTGAACTTCTAACTGCTCTCTGAGTGTAGCATGGACTGCCATCATGCCCCAAGTGTTTTTTTGTCTTGGGCCCTGAGGCTGGGCCCCTCATCCCGTTTCCCTGAATCAGTCTACATTTTGAGGCCTAATGGAAGCCTCTGTTGCATTTTGGACATAGGGTTTTGGGTGTTGTTCTCCCACTCTGTTTTCTCACTCTGTCTCTATGCCAACATTGAGCTTTCAGATGCCCTACTTTACCACATTGAAAGCATTGACAAGTCTCTCTGGAAGTCCCTTGCCAAAAGAGACCCTGTCTTCCCATGTTGGGATCTTGGGAAGTCCACATCATAGCATGGCTATAAAAGGCATTTGTGCCCATTGTGGCACAGTATCTTATGATCTCTTCTAAAGGAGCATCCTTGTGTAGTCCTAGTATAATTCTTCTGCAAACCTCATTAGCATTTTCTGTAGCAAGTTGCCTTATCATAATGCCTGTTACTACATTTTCACCATTAGTTCATATGATAGCTGTCTGCAGACATCCCACAAAGTCAGCAAAGGGTTCATTTGGCCCTTGTGTTATTTTTGTGAAGGCTTCACCCTTGTTGTTCTTATTGGGAAGTGAAGTTCATGCTTTGATAACAGCAGCAGCAATTTGCCCATATGCTGTTAAAGGGTAATTAATCTGTACTGAAATTTCTGCATAAGAACCTACACCTGTTAGTTGGTCACAAGTGCATGGAGGATTAAGTCCACTTTGCCTATTTTGTTGGACTTGTATCCTACAGATCTCACTATATTCTAAGCATGTCCTTGGTATAGATTTCCAGTCCCTAGGGGTTAAGACTTCATAAGCCAAATTCTGTAGTAACATCTTAACATAAGCTGATATAGCCCCATAAAGAGTACAAGCCTTTTTCAGGTCTTTGAAGATTTCTATATCAAAAGGAGCATATCTTCTACTTTCTTGACCTGAAGAGTTAAACTCTTGAATCACTGGGTACATTTCCAGTTGCAAATCACTTAAATTCTGGCCTTCTTTCTGGTCTTTAACTACTGTCTTTTGCAATCTAGTCATAGGAGGGGGTGATTTTTTGGGTGAGGAGCTGGTGGTGTCACAGCCCCTCCTACTACTCCTTCCCCCTCCATACTGGAAGGTGAAATTGATGGGGGCATGTCAAGAACCAGTTCTGGGTTAGGAAGAATTGAAGCTGTTTTGTGAGAGTGAGAATCACCACGACCTTCACCCTCACCACACCCTTCATCCTCACTTAACTCCCCATGCCCTCTGGTGATATCACTTTTAATCCCTCCTTTGTCCTCCTTATTTTCCTCATACTTCCTCATCTGGCCATTCTGAAAACTTTTCTTTTTTCTATAACTTGCAGAGTTTTTTAAGGCCAATTGTATTATGTTGTATATATATAGTGTTTCTTTGGAAAGTGACTTGGAACCATTATCATTATAATAGACACATAATTGATCTACAAGTTTCCAATTATTTAGGCTTATCTCTTCTTCCTCAAAGAACCAAGGGAATGTACATTCTAATGTATCCAGGAATCCATCAATCTGCTCCCAAGTCATAAATAAGCCCTGTCTCTTTATCAGTCTGAGTATGCTTCCTGCAGATCTCCTTTGGGGTGGGGTTGGGGCTGAAGGAGAATCTTTTCCCAATATCTGCCCCATTGCAGCTAGAAAAGGTTACTAGTTTAGCCCTTAAGAAAGTAAATTCCCTGTTTATCTATTAAAATACTCACCTAATTTCCTGGTCACCAGAGACTTCTTCAGTGAAGTTAGGGTCCTCAGTTCCCATGCTTGGGCGCCAAATGTAATGACTGTGCTAGCACCCAGGACACCCCAGAATCAGCCAGAATCAGGATAAGCAAAAGTCTTCAGTCTTTATTCTTTGTCTTAGACTCAGGGTTGAACTCCAGGATGGAAGCAGAATCTCCACTACCGCCTTCTCCCTCATCTACCGCTAAGAGTGTATCCCTTGCTTGTCTTACTTCACCCCTTAGTCCCTCCTACAATCTTCTATACATCAATCACTGAGCCAGTACGGACAGTGGAAAAGACCATTTTCCAAGCATATGCCCATAAAGTATTGTCCAATCAATAGTTAGCCTCAAGCGCTCAGCAGTCCTGACCTCAGTGCATCAACCCAATAGTTTCAGCCCTCTACAGTAATTATTATCTCAGATAAAGCAAAAGCAAGAATAGATCTAATTAAGAGGTAAGTAAGGAAACTTCATCTTCTTAAAATGTATCATAGACAATGAAGCAGTGTCAACAGCAAATGTATGGCAGAGCATAAAAATTCTTACAATAAAAGTTAAACCCATTGCAGGAAGGAATAAACAGTAAAAATATGTTAGTGGGGGCCTCAACCTCCCCCTCTCAAAATTAAATAAATCTAACCACAAGATGAACAAGAGAAGAAAAAAAAACTAGGGAGATTAATAGAATCCTAGAAAACTTAGATATGATAGACCTCTGAAGAAATTGAATGGAGAAAGAAAGCAATACATCTTTTTTCTCAACAGGGCATGGCATTTACACAAAATTGACCTTGAATTGAGACATAAAAATATCAAAAATAAAATGCAGAAAGGCATTAATAGCAAATGTTTTCTTTTCAGACCATGCAATAAAAATTGTATTAGTAAAGAGCCAGGGAAAAATAAACTGAAAACCAATTGGAAAATAAATAATCAAATTCTAAAGAATGAGTGGGTCAAACTACAAATTAGAAACAATAAGTAATTTCATCCAAGAGAATAATGCAACAACATACCAAAATATATTTTATGTAGCTAAATCAGTTTTAAGGGTAAATTTTATATGTCTAAATACTTATTTGAATAAAATAAAGGGTAAAAAATATCAATGAATTGGGCATGCAACTAAAAGATCTGGAAAAAAATAAATTAAAACCCTCCAATTATATACCAAATTAAATTTTCTTTAAATCAGAGAGATTAATAAAATTGAAACTAAGAAAATTATTAAAGAAATTAACAAAACTAACAAGAAAAAACAACAAAATAGATAAAATTTTGGTTAATTTGATTAAAAAAAGGAAAAAAAATAATCAAATTACCCCTATCAAAAATGTAAGTGTTGAACTTACCACCAATTAAAAATAAATTAAAGCAATAATTTGGAGCTATTTTGGACAACTGTATGCCAGCAAATCTGACAATCTAATCGAAAGGGAGAATATTAAGAAAAATATAAATTGCCCAGACTGATGAAGAGGAAATCAATTATATAAATAGTCCTATTTTAGAAAAAAGAAATTGAACAAGCCATCAGTGAACTCACTAATTAAAAATCTCCAGACCCAGATTGATTTACAGGTAAATTTCATAAAACATTTAAAGAATAATTAATTTGAATACTATATAAACTCTTTGGAAAATTAGGTAAAGAAGTTATTTTCTATATTCTTTCTAAGAAACAAATATGGTATTGATACCCAAAATAGGAAGAGTCAAAAGAGAAAAAACAAAATTAGAGACCATTTTCTCTAATGAATATTCATGCAAAATTTTAATTACAGTAAAACCAACAAGATTACAAGATCTTGTAATCTTGCAGGATAATACACCATGAACATTTGAGATTTTTACCAGGAATGCAGGGCTAGCTCAATACCAAGAAAACTATCACCATAATTGACCATACCAATAGCTTAAGTCATAGGATAATCTCTATAGATGCAGAAAAAGCTTTTGGCAAAATGCAGCACCATTCCTATTAAAAACACATGACAGTATAGGAATTAAGGGAGTTTTCCTTAATATGATAAGTGACATCTATCTAAAACCACCAGTAAGCATTACTTGTAATGGGAAGAAGCTGAACAAATTTTCAGTAAGATTGGGGGTGAAACAAGGCTGCCCATAATCACCACTGTTATTCAATATTGTACTAGAAATATTGACTTTAGCAATAAGAAAAGAAAAAAGAAATTAAAAGAATTAGAATAGACAATGAGGAGATACAACTATCACTCTTTGCAGATAATATGACAAGCATAGAGAATTCCATAAAATCATTCACAAATGTATTTGCAAAAAATAACAGCTTTACTAAAGTTGCTGGATATAAAATAAATCCACACAATTCATCAGCCTTTGTATATATTGCTGAGAAACCTAGCAGCCAGAGATAGAAAGAAAAATTCAATTTAAAATAATTATAGAAAAATAAAATACTTGAGTTTCTACCTGTTAAGACAAACCCAAGAACTATATGAACATAATTACAAAACATTTCTAATACAAATGAAATGAGAACCAAACAATTGGAAAAATGTCAATTGCTCATTGGTAAGATGAGATAATGTAATAAAAATGACAATTCTGCCTAAATTGGTCTACTTGTTCAGTGTCACACCAATCAAACTGCCAAAAATTATTTTAGACACCTAGAAAAAATGATAACAAGTCTTCTAGAAGAAATAAAAGGCAAGATCTAGGGTATTAATGAGAAAAAATACAGAGGATGATGGCCTAGCAGTACCAGACCAAAACTGTATTATAAAACAGCAGTCATCAAAATCATTTGGTACTGGTTAAGAGTGGTGAATTAGTGAAATAGGTAAGATACAGATGACACAATAATCAAGAATCTAGTATTTAATAAATCCCCCAAATTCCATCTTTTGGCATAAAAAGAGCATACTATTTCACAAAATTGTTGGGAAAACTGGAAAATAACATGTCAAAAACTATGCATAGAACTACATCTTACAGCTCATAACAAAATAAGGTCAGAATGGTACAGAATTTGAGCAGAGAGGGTGATACTATAAGCAAATTAGAAGAGCAAGGAATAATTTACCACTGAGAATTCTGAAAGAGAATTTATAGACAAAGAAGAACTAGATAATATTATGAAAGGCAAAATGGACAACTTTAAATGAAAAGTTTTTGCACAACAAAAGCAACACAAAAATTATTAAAAGGGAAGTACAAATCGGGGCGGGGGGGGGGGGATTTTTGCAGCCAGTGTCTCTGATAAAGCCCTCATTTCTAAAATAAAGAACTATGTCAATTTTTTTAAAAAAACATTTTTCTTTAATTAATAAATGGTCAAAAGATATGAACAATTTTCAGATGATAAAATTAAAACCATCTATAGGTCATATGAAAAGTTGCCTAAATTGCTATTAAGTAGAGAAATGAAAGTTAAAACAATTCTGAGCTACCTCTTCAACCTCTCAGATTGGCTAAGTTGACATGAAAAGATAATGATAAATGTTGGAAGGGATATGGGAAAACTGGGACAGTAATGTATTGTTGATGGAGCTGTAAAATTATCCAACCATTCTGGAGAGCAATTTGGAACTATGCCCAAAGGGTTATAAAACCATACAGATTCTTTGATCCACTAGTACAATTATTAGATCTGTATCCCAAGGAAATTATAAAGGAGGAAAAATGACTCACACATGCAAAAATGCAGCCCTTTTTGTAGTGGCAAAGACTTGAAAAACAAGTACATACCCAAATTATGTATATGAAAGTAGTGTTCTATTAAAATTGTTCTATTAAAATGATGAAGTTGATTTTAGAAAGCACTGAAAAGATTTACATGAACTGATGCTGAGCAAAATAAGTAGAATCAGGAATACATTTTACACAAATATATATACATATATATATACAAATATATATACATACACACACACACACACACACACACAACAAGATTGCTGTGATAATCAATTAGGAGAAATTTGTTTTTTCTCAGTACTTCAATGATCCAAGATAATCCCAATAAAATTTGCATAGAAAACACCATATGCATATTGAGAGGGAACTATGGAGACTGAATGTAAATCAACATATGCTATGTTAGCTTTTTTCCTTTTTCTTCTACTTTTTTTTCTTTCCCAGTTTTTCCCTTTTGTTCAGATTTTTCTCTCTTAATATGATTCATAAAGAAATGTATTTTAAAAGGAATAATGTTCATATATGACCAAAAACTATAAATCTCTCTTGAGAACAATGACAACATTAAGTTTAAAAAAATTTACTTTCAAATACAAGGAAAGAGATGTATTAAGGATTTGATAAGATTAAACTGTTACTATACCTTTATTGAAAATCATTTCTAATGATTTTGCAATTTCTAAAAATTTTCCTATTAGGGCAGTTAGAAGGAGTGTGGTAGAGGGAAAGCAGAGATGTGTGTTAAATGTGATGGTATTTATTATTATTATTATATTAAAAATAAACAAAGGATTAGAAAGGATGTACTGGGAGAACAGCAAAAGCAGAGGTGAAATGGATAACTATTTGACATTAAAAAAGCCTGAAAGAGATTTTACAGTGAAAAAAAAAAGAGGGCTCAAAAATGGAGTAATATATACATTATATACAGTTTGGTGTAGACATATTTTACCACGCAAGAAATTAAGAAGGGAAGAGGATAAGAGGAAAGTGAGAAAGCTGATAGAAGGGAGAACAGTTTGGGTGAGGTATAAATTGGAAGCAAAACACTTTTAAGGATACAGTAAATGTAGAGAAAGAGTTGGATAAAGAAGGGGGAAATAGAATGAAGAGAACTATATAGTTGGTAATCATTACTATCAAAATAATTTTTACAATGAATTTCTCTGGTAAAGACTTCATTTCTCACAATATAGAAAAATGAGTCAAATTTATAAAAAGAAGAGCCATTTCTCAATTGATGAATGGTTGGAGGATATGAACAGACAGATTTCTGACAAAGTAATCAAAGCTATCTATAGTCATACAAAAAAGTGTTCTAAATCACTATTGATGAAAGAAATGCAAATTAAAGCAACTCAGAGATACTAGCTCATACCTGTCAGATTGGCTGATATGACAGAAAAAAAATGACAAATGTTGGAGAGAATGTGTGAAAATTAAAATACTAATGTACTATTGGTGAAGTATATTGATTCAACCATGTTGAAAAGCAATTTGGAACTTTGTTTAAAGGTTTAAAAAACTATGTGTACCCTCTGACAGAGCAATCTCACTATCTGTTCTGTATCCCAAACATACTTTTAAAAACCATGAAAATAATTTATGTATTCAAATGTATTTATAGCAGTTCTTTCAATGGTGGAAAAGAATTAAAAATAGAGGAGATGTCCATCAATTGTGAATGGCTGAACATGTTCTTATATAAGATCTTGATGGAATACACTTGCACTTCAAGAAATGAGGAGCAGGATGCCCTAAGAAAGAAAAAAATACGTAAAACTTACATAAATTGATGCAAAATGAAATGAAAAGAAGTAGGAGAACACTGTAAACAATACCAATAGTGTATAATGATCAGCTATGAAGGACTTAATTTTTCTTAGCAGAACAATGATACCAGGCAAATGTGTAAGAATTATGATAAAATGTACTATCCATCTCCAGAGAAAGAACTGGTTTCCTTTAACAGAATGACTTGTGTGGATATGTCTTTTGAATGATTACATGTGCATAATCTTTGTTAAATTGCTTGTCTTTTCAATGAGGAAGGGAAGGAAGGAAGAAAATTTGGAATTCAAAATAAAAAAATACTAAAATTGTTTTATATATAATTGGGAAATAATAAAACAGAAAATGAAACAAAATTAATAAATTTTAATTGAAGTAGAATTTACCTATTCTCTTTACCTAATCCTAGTTTACCTAATCCTGTTTATTCTATATATGTTTTTGTTTTGCTCTTAATGTTCATTTATAATTAAGTCAAATAAAATCAACAAGCATTTATTAAGCATTACTATAGTTCATGCTCTGTCCTAAATGATAAAAAGGATAGATAAAAAGACATTCCCCACTATCTAACAACTTATATTTTATTGGGAAAAACAACAACTTAATACAAACTTTATGTGGTCAGAGTAGAAGGAAGTTACTCTAAAAAATGAAAGGATAAGCATCTGGGTATCATTGTGGGCAAAAGCTTAAGGGTATGCATTAAACTAGAGAATGAAAGTGAAGGTCAAAGCATTCTAGTCATGGGATACAGTTTATTCAAAGGAATGGAGATAATTGTCATCTTTGAGGAACCATAATAGGAAATTGGTGTTTTGGGAACTATGCTTAAAAGGTTACCAAACTGTCCAGTAGTGTTTCTAATGGGCTTATATCCCAAAGAGATCTTAAAGAAAGGAAAGGTGCCCACATAAGCAAAAAAAATATTTATGGCAGCCTTTTTTGTTGTGGCAAGAACCTGGAAACTGAGTGGATGCCCATCAATTGCAGAATAGCTGAATAAGTTATGACATATGAATGTTGTGGAATATTATTGTTCTGTAAGAAATGATCAACAAGATGGTTTTAGAAAGGCCTGGAGATATTGGATGAACTGATACTAAGTGAAATGAGTAGAACAAGGAGATTATTATACATGGCAACACGATTATTTGATGATCAACTCTAATGGACATGACTCTTTCCAACAATGAGATGATTGAGGCCAGTTCCAATGATCTTGTGATGAAAACAATCATCTACACCCAGAGAGAGGAATGTGGGAACTGAGTATAGACTACAACTTAACATTGTCACTCTTTTTGTTGTTGTTTACTTGCATTTTGTTTTCATTCCCAATTGTTTTTAATTGGATATTTCTTATGCAACAAGATTATTGCATAAATATGTATGCATATATTGGATTTAACATAAATTTTAGCATGTTTAATGTATATTGGATTACTTATCATCTAGGAGAGGGGGTGAGGGGAAGAACACAAGGCTTTGTAAATGTCAATGTTGAAAAATTATTCATGCACATATTTTGCAAATAAAAAAGCTTTAATTAAAAAAAGGAAATTGTTGCTAGAATTTAGAATGCATTGAAGAAAGTAAGATATAATTAAACTGGCAAAGCAGATTAAGATTAAAATAAAGATTGGTATAAAGCAAACTTTAATTGCTCCCTAAAGAAGTTTGTATTTGATTTCAGAGACAAATGAATGCTATGAATCTCATGGGATTGGTAGCAATTAGAAGTGGACAATAGTCAAATTCATACCTAAAATGAAATATTACCTTTTTAAATTTATTTAAATTTATTTTATATGAAGTTTTTTATTTTCAAAACATATGCACAGAAAATTTGACAACATTCACCCTTGCATAACCTTGTGTTTCAGATTTTCTCTTCCTTCCTCAACTCCCTCCTCTAGATGACAAGCAATTCAATATATCATAAACATGTTAAAATATATGTGGAATTAAATATGTATAAACAAATGTATACAATTCTGTTGTTTCACAAGAGAAATCAGATAAAAAAAAAACAAAGTAAATGAGTAAGAAAACAAAACACAAGTGAACAACAACAAAAAGAGTGAGAATGTTGTGTTGTGATCTACATTCCGTTTCTATACTCCTCTCTCTGGTATAAATGATTCTCTTCATTACAAGATCATTGGAAGTGGTATCAATCATCTCATTGTTTCAAAGAGTCACATTCATCAGAATTGATTGTTATATAATACTGATGTTATTGTATACAATGATTTCCTGGTCCTGCTCATTTCACTCAACCTTAGTTCATGTAAGTCTCTCTAGGCCTTTCTAAAATCATCCTCCTGATCATTCCTTATAGAAAAATAACATCCTATAACATTCATATACCATAACTTATTTAGACATTCTCCAACTGATGGTCATCCACTCCGTGTCCAGTTTCTTGCCACTACAAAAAGGGCTGCCACAAACATTTTTGCACATGTGGGTCCCTTTGATTCCTTTAAGATCTCTTTGAGATATAGGCTCAATAGAAACATTGCTGGGTTAAAGAGTATGCATAGTTTGATAACTTTTTGAACATAGTTCTAAATTGTGCTTCAGAATGGCTGGATCCATTCACAACTCCAACAACAATATATTAGTGTCCCGGTTTTCCACATCCCCTCCAATATTCATCCTTGTCTTTTCTTATCATCCTAACCAATCTGAGAGGTATGTAGTGGTAACTCAGAGTTGTTTTAATTTGCATTTCTCTGATTAAGAATGATTTAGAGCACTTTCTTATTTGATTAGGAATAGTTCTAATTTCTTCATCTGAAAATTGTCTGTTCATATCCTTTGACCATTTATCAATTGGAGAATGGCTTGGATTCTTATAAATTTGAGTCAGTTCTCCATATAGTTTAGAAACAAGTCCTTTATCAGAATACTTAAATGTAAAAATTACCTCCCAATTTATTGCTTCCCTTCTGACTTTGTCTGCATTAGTTTTGTGTGTACAAAAACTTTGTAACTAAATATAATCAATTATCTATCTTGTGTTCAGTTATGAGTTCCAGTTCTTCTTTGGACACAAATTCCTCCCTTCTCCACAGATCTGAAAGGTAAACTATCCTATGTTATTTTAATTTACTTATAGTATCATTCTTTATGTCTAAATCATGAACCAATTTAGATCTTATTCTTGGTAAGTAGTTACCTAATTTCTTACATACTAGCTTCCAATTTTCCCAGCAGTTTTTGTCAAATAGTGAGTTTTTATCTCTAAAGCTGAGGTCTTTAGGTTTATCAAACTGTACATTGTTATAGTTATTGCCTATTTTGTCCTGTGAAACTAACCTATCCCACTGATCTACAAGTATTTTTCTTCGCCAGTACCAAATGGTTTTGTAGACCATTGCTTTATAATATAGTTTTAGGTCTGGCACAGCTAGGGCACTTTCATTAGCATTTTTTTTTCATTAATTCCCTTCAAATTCTTGACCTTTTGTTTTTCCATATGAACTTGGTTATAGTTTTTTTCTAGATTTGTATAACAATTTCTTGGGAGTTTGATTGGTATAGCACTAAATAGGTAGATTAACTTAGATAGTATAGTCATTTTTTATTATATTCACTCAGCCTACCCATGAGTACTTGAAAATTTTCCAACTGATTGGGTCTGATTGTATTTGTGTGGGAAGTGTTTTGTAGTGTGTTCATATAGTTCCTGACTTTCCCTTGCAGATAGATACCTAAATATGGTAATATATAAAAATGCTGATGATTTATATGGATTTATTTTATATCCTGCAACTTTGCTAAAGTTGGGAATTTTTTCTCTTAGTTTTTTAGTTAGTTCTCTAGGGTTCTCTAAATATACCATCATATCATCTGCAAAGAGTGATAATTGCATTTCTTCATTACCTACTCTAATTCCTTTAATCTCTTTTTCTTTTCTTATTGCCAAAGCTAACGTTTCTAATATAAAATTGAATAGTATTGGTGGTAGTGGACAGCCTCGTTTCACTCCTGATCTTATGGGGAATGGTTCTAGTTTATCCCCATTACATATAATGCTTACTGATGGTTTTAAATAGATGCTATTGACTATATTAAGGAAAAGTCCATTTATTTCTATATTCTCTAGTGTTTTTATTAGGAATGGGTGTTAGATTTTATCAAATGTTTTTTCTGAATCTATTAAGATAATCATATGATTTTGTTACTTTGGTTATTGATATAGTTGATTATGCTGATAGTTTTCCTAATACAGACCCAGCCTTGAATTCTGGTATAAATTCCACTTGCTCATGGTGTTTTATCCTGGGGGTGACTTTCTGTAATCTCATTGATAATATTTTATTTAATATTTTTGCATCAATATTCATTAGGGAAATTGGTCTATAATTATCTTTCTCTGTTTTCACCTTACATAGTTTAGCTATCAGCACATTATCTGTGTCATAAAAAGAATTTAGTCAGACTTCTTTTCCTATTTTTTCAAATGGTTTACACAGTATTGGAGTAAATTTTTCTTTGGTTGTTTGGTAGAATTCACATGTAAATCCATCTGGCCCTTGGAATTTTTTCTTTAAGGAGTTGACTAATAGCTTGTTCTATTTCTTTTTTTTTTTTTTCTAAAATGGGGCTATTTAAATAATTTATTTCCTCTTCTATTAACATGAGCAATTTATATTTTTGTAGATATTCCTCCATTTCATTTAGGTTATTAATTTTTTTGGCACATAGTTGGGCAAAATGACTCCTAATCATTGCTCTTATTTCCTCTTCATTGGTGAAAAGTTCTCTTTTTTCATTTTTGAGACTAACAATTTGATTTTCTTTCCTTTTTCTAATCAAATTAACTAAAGATTTATCTATTTTGTTTTTTTTTTATAAAACTAACTCTAGTAGTTTTTATTAATTCAATAGTTTTCTTATTTTCAATTTTATTAATCTCTTTATTTTCAAACTTGGTATTTAATTGGGAATTTTTAATTTGCTCTTTTTCTAGCTTTTTTATTTGTAAGCCCAATTAATTGATCTTCTCTTTCTGTATTTTGTGAAAGTAAGCATATAGAGATATAAAATTTCCCCTTATAAGTGCTTTGGTTGCATCCCCCAAATTTCAGTCTGTTATATCATTATTGTCATTCCCTTGGGTGAAATCATTGATTGTATTTATAATTTGCTTATTCATCCATTTATTCTTTAGGATTAGACTTAATTTCCAATTAACTTTTGGTCTATTTTCTCCTGGCCTTATATTGCATGTGATTTTTATTGCATCATGATCTGAAAAATGTATTTACTATTTCTGCCTTTCTGCATTTGATTTGGAGGTTTTTATGCTTTAACACATGTTCAATTTTTGTGTAAGTGCCATGAAACACTGAGAAAAAAGTAAACTTGTTTCTGTCTCCATTCAATTTTCTCCAAAGATCTATCATACCTTACTTTTCTAAGATTTTATTTACTTCCTTAACTTTTTTCTTATTTATTTTATGGTTTGATTTATCTAGCTCTGAGAGAGCAAGTTTGAGATCCCCCTCTAATATAGTTTTGCTGTCCATTTCTTCTTGCATCTCTCTTAACTTCTCCTCTAGGAATTTGGATGCTATGCCACTTGATACATATATGTTCAGTATTGATATTGCTTCATGATCTATGGTATTCTTTAGTAAAATATAGTTTCCTTCCTTATCTCTTTTAATTAGATTTATCTTTACTTTTTACTTGATATGAGCTCAGGATTGCTACCCCTACTTTTTTTTTTTTTTTTTTTTTTTACTTTATCTGAAGCACAATAAATTCTGCTCCTGTCCTTTGCCTTCATTCTCTATGTCTCACTATGCTTTAAATGTGTTTCTTGTAAACATAATATTGTAGGATTCTGGCTCTTAATCCAGTCTTCTATCTGTTTCCATTTTATGGGAGAGTTCATACCATTCACATTCATAATTAAAATAATTAATTCTGTATTTCCTGCCATCTTCTTTACCCTAAGTTATGCTTTTTTCTTTCCTTTCCCCCTTCCATCCTTCCCAATATTTCACTTTTGATGACCACTTCCATCAAACAGTCTTTCCCCTTTAGAGTCCATCCCCTTTTTTATACCTTTCGCTTCCTCTTTCTGTTTTCTCTTCTGTCTTTCCCTTCCTTTTCCCCTTTTCCCTTCAACTTCCCTATAAGGTGAGACAAGTTTCTCTGTGAACCAAATATGTTTGATATTCTTTCTTAGAGCCAAATCTGATGAGAATTATATTCACACTGTTCATCCTCCTCCCTTCTGTCCCTCAATTATAATATATTTTGTTCTTTTAGTGAAATGTAATTTCCCTTATTTTCCCTCTTTTCCAGTACAATCCCTTTTCCACCTCTAGTTTATTTTTCATATTATCATAATAAAATCAAATTATACCCGCATTCTTTATGTATAATCATAACAGAAATATAGTTCTCAAGAGTTCTTTCCTTTTTACCTTTTTATGCTTCTCTTGAGTTCTGTATTTGGAGATGAATTTGTTTTATTCAGTTCAGGTCTTTTCATTAGAAGTCGGTGAAACTCACCTATATCATTATATGTCTATTTTCTTCCCTGAAAGATAATGCTTATTTTAGCTGGATAGCTTATTCTTGTCTATAAGCCAATTTCCTTTGCCCTTTGGAATATCTGATTCTAGGTCCTTTCATCCTTTATTGTAGAAACTGCTAGGTCTTGGATAATTCTAAATGTGGTTCCTTGGGAATTAAAATTATTTCTTTCTGGCTGCTTGCAATTTCTTTTCCTTAATGCGATAGTTCTGAAATTTAGCCATAATAATTTCTTTGGGATTTAATTTTGGGGTCTCTTTCAGGAGATGATTGGTGAATTCTTTCGATGGCTCTTTTACATTCTAATTCTAAATTATCAGGACAGTTTTCTTTTATGATTTCCTGTAAGGTAATGTATAGATTCTTTTTTTTTTTTTTCCATCATGGCTTTCAGGAAATCCAATAATTTTTTAAATTGTCTCTACTAGATCTATTTTGCAGGCCAGTTGTTTTTTACTAGGAGATATTTCATATTTTCTTCTTTTTTTTTCATTTTTTTGCTTGTGTTTGACTGATTCTCAATTTACTTCCATTTGTTCAATTCTAATTTTCAGTGTATTATTTTCTTCAGTTATTTTTTTTTTAGCTCCTTTTATAATTGGACAATTGAATTTTTTTTTGTTCCTTGCATTCTTTTTCCATTTCACAAATTTTGTTTTTCAGTGAATTGATGTCTTTTTCATATCTCTTTTGTAGGGCATTATATGTTTTTTTCCCCATTCCTTCTTGAAATAATTTCATTTCATTTCCCCATTTTTCTTCAAACTTTTTTTTTATGATTCTTTATACAATCTTCCAAGTAAGCTTGTAATATTGTGACTAGTCCATGTCTCCCTTTGGGCCTTCATCTGGAGTTGCTTTGTATTTAGAGACCTCAGGATTTGAGGTCTAGTCTCCCTCTCTTTAAAAGCTGTCTATTGTGTGAGTTGTTGTTGTTGTTGTTGTTGTTTGTTTGTTTGTTTTTTTTTTATTCATTTTTTTAAGGCTTGAGGTTTGCTTACAGTAAAGGAGTGACAGCTGCTTTAATTTGCCCTGGGGAATTTGTGTTGATTGATTCCGGTGCTGGATAATAATGACTAGGTCCACTGTTCTTCCAGGGCTTAGTGGTTTACAATTGGCCTTTTGTAGCAACTCTGCCAAACACCTGCTTGCAACCAAGACAGAGTAGCCTAAGAGACTTAGAGAAGATTCCCAAGTGTGTGGAAAGTGTAATGCTCTGACTCCCTGCCCCAGCTCCTTGCCCTGGTCTCCCTATGCTGTGGTCTAGGCTCAACCCACTGTTCCCGTCTGTTTGACACAGATCTATTCTGAAGTTCATCCAAGGTTTCTTCTTTGGGTAATGTGTTGTACTCCAAATATTTGTGGATTCTTTGACTACAAAACCAGTTCAGAGACCTAATCTGCAGTTGGTATGAGAGAAAGTCAGAGAAGGTCACAGAGGGTCATGTCTTCCCTCAACCATCTTGGCTCTGCTTCCCAAAATATCACCTTAAAAACTGAATGTAAGATGTGTTTGATTGGCAAAAAATAAGCAAAGGAGACAAATTAGAAGTTACAAAAGTTAAAAAAAGAATTGAAAGTACAAATAATATTTGGCAAGAGAATAGATATATGGGTATCAAGGATGGCACCTACATTTGATGTTGAAGTTTGTTTTTCTTATAGCTATTCCTTCTCTGATTATACTTCAACAATATATTCCCTTTAAAACCTTTTCTCTGGAATACTTTGTTCATTTTCGGGTGCTATAAACTTAAAAGGGTTATTGACAACCTAGAAAATGATCAGAGGAGGATAACCAAGATAGTGAAGGGATTTGAGGCTGTTAAACACAACAATCAATTAAACTACCTGAGTATGATAAAACAAGAGAAGATTCAGAAAAGATGTTATATGTACTCAACTATTTGCAGGAAGATTAGAGCTGGAAAAAGATTAGATTTTTTTTTTCCAGTGGAAAAATCAGAATGAAAAGTTATAGCTGCAAAGAATCCTATTTACGTTTGATATCGGGGTAAAAAAACTTTATAATAGTTAGAGCTACATAATGGAATAGAATACCTTTGGAGGTCATTGTTTACCATTCCTTGGAAGTCATTAAATAGAAGCTGGATGACCATTTGTGTGATATGTTACAGGAAGGGTAGTGAATTGGCATAATAAATAGAATGCCAGATCTAGAATGAGAAACACTCATATTTTTTAGTTCAAATTAGGCCTCATATACTAATTACCTGTATGATACTGGGCAATTCACTTAATGTGCCATTTCCCTCTCACTTCTAGATTGAATCTTATTTTGTGTCTTGTCTAGAATTTGAACTTTATTTTTGTGAAATGCAATTTTGGGGTTAGAATAAACACTTTTAAGTACTGAATTCTAATTTTACTATGATTTTTCCCATTGGGATCACATAGAATAAGTTTATTCTGGTTAGAAGTCCTTTCATTTTAATGGATTTTTCTCCATTGGTGTCAATAATATTTGTCCTTTCATATTATGAAACTATAACATTGGACTATAAAATTTCTTGAAGAACATTATTTAGAATGTCCTTTCTTTTCTGATGCTCAGAACAATAAGTCTTTGCACTTTATCTTTTCTTCAGTTCCCTTACTGGCTGTCTCTTTCCTCCTGGGCTGTATAAATTGCTTTCAAGAATCATATATGTTATCTCTTCCTAAATGCACATTTTTTCCCTCCTGAAGGTCTAAACTTTTATTTAACTTCCTTTTTTCTTTCCTTTGGGACATGGAAGGATACTGATCTTCATTTTACTTGTTTTAAGAGATTCTCTTTGGAAACTATAAATGATTGTATTCAAAAGTAGGGTTCCTATAATGACAGTTGTCATTTGTCTTGTCAGGTCACCATGGGTCAATGTGAAAAAATTGGAGCTGATTTATCCCAGGACAAGAATTCTGGAATGAGAGAGCCTCCACCAAACTTTGAGCAAGGTCCTCTTCCTGTGAAACTACAAAGGGATTGTTAATTTCCAAATCAGTTGCTCATTAGTCAGTTAATTATTTTTTCACGGGGTAGTCTATTTAACTTTGGATTAGCAATAAATGTTAAAATATTATTTTCTGTAATTTCCATCCATGTTCTGCTCTTAAGGAGCCAAACAGAATAAATCTATTTTCTTTTTCTTTTAACAAACTTTTCAAATATTTGAAGACATTAATTATGTGCTTCCTTAAATAGTCTCCTTTTTGGGCCAAACATGTTTAATGCAACAGATTGTTGCCCACCATTGATTTCAAAATCCTTCAGAATCTAGATCACTTTCATTTGGGCATATCCTGACTTCCCTGAAATATGATTAAAATTACATAGTTTTCTGAATCTTTTGTAGCCTACACAGAATACAATTAGGCCATAGTCTACTTTTTCTGCATTTAAATAAATTGTGAATTTAAAAATGGATTAAATCCAATATGAACCTCAAAAAACTTAACTATCCCTGTCTTCAGGTAATTCCAAAACATCTCAGACAGAAGAAATTCATTATTATTTCATAGCTATTCCTATATAACTCATCTTAATGTCCTACAGCTCTCATGGCCATAAAGTCTTTCTAACTCTCAACTGTTTTGTATACCACAAATTAATCTCCACTTGTTCCCTGTCAAGATTAAATAAATTTTGACATCTTTTATGTTTGAGACTCTATTATCCTTCACTTTACACTGGAAAGCAATGTTTTTCCCCTTTCCCATCAGTATTTTAAACTGTTTCTCCCTTTTGAGTATTCTCCAAATTTTCTAAAACCCTCTTTAGTGCTGCCTAAGCTATACAATCTGAAAACTAGAATAATAGAATCTAAGAATTAGAAGGAATTAGATGGTCTCTAAGGTCTCTTTCAGTTCTAAACCCTAATGATTTGTATTTCCTTATAACCATTTCTGTCTTTTCCCCTTGTTTCCTTTCAGCTTTATGAGTATTAGACCTGGAAGACACCTTAGAAATCATCTACATCAATCTCTGATTTTACAAGTGAAGGAACTGAGGCTCAGAGATTTTGACTGACTTCTCAACTTTAGATTTGTGAATTTAGAATTAGCTTATTATAAATGCACTAGTGGTTCTCTCACAGACATACAAATTAAAACAAAGGAAACATAGGAGTAACTGATTCAGAATGTGCTCTATCCTGATTTATTAGAGTCCCATGTTTTTTTTTTTAATTTTTTTATTTAATAATTACATTATATTTACACTCATTTCTGTTCCGATTTTTTTCCCCTCCCTCCCTCCACCCCCTCCCCTAGATGGCAAGCAGTCCTTTATATGTTAGATATGTTGCAGTATATCCTAGATACAATATATGTTTGCAGAACCGAACAGTTCTCTTGTTGCGTAGGGAGAATTGGATTCAGAAGGTATAAATAATCCGGGAAGAGAAACAAAAATGCAGATAGTTCACATTCGTTTCCCAGTGTTCTTTCTTTGGGTGTAGCTGCTTTTGTCCGTCATTTATCAATTGAAACTCAGGTCTCTTTGTCAAAGAAATCCACTTCCATCAAAATATGTCCTCATACAATATCGTTGTCGAAGTGTATAATGATCTCCTGGTTCTGCTCATTTCACTTAGCATCAGTTCATGTAGGTCTCTCCAAGCCTCTCTGTATTCATCCTGCTGGTCATTTCTTACAGAACAATAATATTCCATAACATTCATATACCACAATTTACCCAGCCATTCTCCAATTGATGGGCATCCATTCATTTTCCAGTTTCTAGCCACTACAAACAGGGCTGCTACAAACATTTTGGCACATACAGGTCCCTTTCCCTTCTTTAGTATTTCTTTGGGATATAAGCCCAATAGAAACACTGCTGGATCAAAGGATATGCACATTTTGATAATTTTTTGGGCATAATTCCAGATTGCTCTCCAGAATGGTTGGATTCGTTCACAACTCCACCAACAATGCATTAGTGTCCCAGTTTTCCCGCATCCTCTCCAACATTCATCATTATTTTTTCCTGTCATCTTAGCCAATCTGACAGGTGTGTAGTGGTATCTCAGAGTTGTCTTAATTTGCATTTCTCTGATCAATAATGATTTGGAACACTCTTTCATATGAGTGGTAATAGTTTCAATCTCATCCTCTGAAAATTGTCTGTTCATATCCTTTGACCATTTATCAATTGGAGAATGGCTTGATTTCTTATAAATTTGAGTCAGTTCTCTATATATTTTGGAAATGAGGCCTTTATCAGAACCTTTAACTGTGAAAATGTTTTCCCAGTTTGTTGCTTCCCTTCTAATCTTGTTTGCATTAGTTTTATTTGTACAAAGGCTTTTTAATTTGATGTAATCGAAATTTTCTATTCTGTGATCAGTAATGGTCTCTAGTTCATCTTTGGTCACAAATTTCTTTCTCCTCCACAAGTCTGAGAGATAAACTATTCTATGTTCCTCTAATTTATTTATAGTCTCGTTCTTTATGCCTAGGTCATAGACCCATTTTGATCTTATCTTGGTATATGGTGTTAAGTGTGGGTCCATGCCTAATTTCTGCCATACTAATTTCCAATTATCCCAGCAGTTTTTATCAAATAATGAATTCTTTTCCAGAAGTTAGGGGCTTTGGGTTTGTCAAACACTAGATTGCTATAGTTGACTATTCTGTCTTGTGAGCCTAGCCTTTTCCACTGATCCACTAATCTATTTCTTAGCCAATACCAAATGGTTTTGGTGACTGCTGCTTTATAATATAATTTTAGATCAGGTACAGCTAGGCCACCTTCATTTGATTTTTTTTTCATTAATTCCCTTGAGATTCTCGACTTTTTATTGTTCCATATGAATTTTGTTGTTATTTTTTCTAGATCAATAAAATATTTTCTTGGAAGTCTGATTGGTATAGCACTAAATAAATAGATTAGTTTAGGGAGTATTGTCATCTTTATTATGTTCGCTCGGCCAATCCAAGAGCACTTAATATTTTTCCAATTATTTAAGTCTGACTTTATTTGTGTGGAGACTTTTTTATAATTTTGCTCATATAATTCCTGACTTTCCTTTGGTAGATAGATTCCCAAATATTTTATGGTATCAACAGTTATTCTGAATGGAATTTCTCTTTGTATCTCTTGCTGTTGGGTTTTGTTGGTGATGTATAAAAATGCTGAGGATTTATGGGGATTTATTTTGTAGCCAGCTACTTTGCTAAAATTATGAATTATTTCCAATAGCTTTTTGGTAGAATCTCTGGGGTTCTCTAGGTATACCATCATATCATCTGCAAAGAGTGATAGTTTGGTTTCCTCATTGCCTACTCTAATTCCTTTTATATCTTTCTCGACTCTTATTGCCGAGGCTAGTGTTTCTAATACGATATTAAATAATAATGGTGATAGTGGGCAACCTTGCTTCACTCCAGATCTTACTGGGAAAGGTTCCAGTTTTTCCCCATTGCATATGATGCTTACTGATGGTTTTAAATATATGCTCCTGACTATTTTAAGGAAAAGTCCATTTATTCCTATGCTCTCAAGTGTTTTTATTAGGAATGGATGTTGGATTTTATCAAATGCTTTTTCTGCATCTATTGAGATGATCATGTGGTTTTTGTTTGGTTGGTTATTGATATAGTCAATTATGTTAATAGTTTTCCTAATATTGAACCAGCCCTGCATTCCTGGTATAAATCCTACTTGGTCATAGTGTATTATCCTGGTGACAATTTTCTGTAATCTTTTTGCTAATATTTTATTTAAGATTTTAGCATCAATATTCATTAGGGAGATTGGTCTATAATTTTCTTTCTCTGTTTTCAGCCTACCTGGTTTAGGTATCAGTACCATATCTGTGTCATAAAAGGAGTTTGGTAGGACTCCTTCAATCCCTATTTTTTCAAATAGTTTATATAACATTGGAGTTAATTGTTCTTTAAATGTTTGGTAGAATTCACATGTAAATCCATCTGGTCCTGGGGATTTTTTCTTAGGGAGTTGATTGATAGTTTGTTCTATTTCTTTTTCTGAGATGGGACTGTTTAGGATATTTACTTCTTCCTCTGTTAGTTTGGGCAAGCTGTATTTTTGGAGGTATTTTTCTATTTCATTTAAGTTGTCGAATTTATTGGCATAAAGTTGGGCAAAGTAACTCCTAATTATTGCTCTAATTTCCTCTTCGTTAGTGGTGAGTTCTCCCTTTTCATTTTTAAGACTAACAATTTGATTTTCCTCTTTCCTTTTTTTAATCAGATTTACTAAGGGTTTGTCTATTTTGTTGGTTTTTTCATAGAACCAACTCTTAGTTTTATTAATCAATTCAATAGTTTTTTTACTTTCAATTTTATTGATCTCACCTTTTACTTTTAGAATTTCAAGTTTAGTGTTTGACTGGGGGTTTTTAATTTGTTCCTTTTCTAGCATTTTTAATTGCAAATCCAATTCATTGACCTTCTCTTTCTCTATTTTATACAAATAGGCCTCTAGGGATATGAAATTTCCCCTTATTACCGCTTTGGCTGCATCCCATACATTTTGGTATGATGTCTCATTATTATCGTTTTCTTGGGTGAAGTTATTAATTATGTCTATGATTTGCTGTTTTACCCAATCATTCTTTAGTATGAGATTATTTAGTTTCCAATTATTTTTTGGTCTACTTCCCCCTGCTTTTTTGTTGAATGTAATTTTCATTGCATCGTGGTCTGAAAAGGATGCATTTACTATTTCTGCCTTACTACATTTGAGTTTGAGGTTTTTATGTCCTAATATATGGTCAATTTTTGTATAGGTTCCATGAACTGCTGAAAAGAAAGTGTATTCCTTTCTGTCTCCATTACATTTTCTCCAGAGATCTATCATATCTAGCTTTTCTAGTATTCTGTTTACCTCTTTGACTTCTTTCTTATTTATTTTCTGGTTTGATTTATCTAATTCTGAGAGTGCAAGGTTAAGATCTCCCACTATTATAGTTTTACTGTCTATTTCTTCTTGCAGCTCTCTTAGTTTCTCTTTTAAGAATTTAGATGCTACCCCACTTGGTGCATATATGTTTAATATAGATAGTGCTTCATTATCCATGCTACCCTTTAGCAAGATATAGTGTCCTTCCTTATCTCTTTTAATTAGGTCAATTTTTGCTTTAGCTTGATCTGAGATCAGGATGGCTACCCCTGCTTTTTTGACTTCACCTGAAGCATAGTAGATTTTGCTCCAACCTTTTACCTTTAACCTGCATGTATCTCCCCGCTTCAGGTGTGTTTCCTGTAAACAACATATTGTAGGATTCTGGCTTTTAATCCATTCTGCTAACCGCTTCCTCTTTATGGGGAGTTTACCCCGTTCACGTTTATGGTTAGAATGACCAATTCTGTATTACTTGCCATCTTGTTAACCCCGGTTTATGCTTTCCTCCCTTCTTTCCCCTTTCCCCCCCTTCCAAGTATTAAGCTTGTGAGCACCCCTTGCTTCTCACAGCCCTCCCTTTTTAGTGTCCCTCCCCCCGCCTTAGAGTTCCTCCCCCTATCTTACCCCTTTCCCTCCCAGTTCCCGTATTCCCTTCCGCTTAGCTTATTCCTTCCCTTTCCACTTTTCCCTTCTCACTTTTCAATGAGATGGGAGAAGTTTCACCATAGATTGAATATGTCTTAAGATTTTTCACTTAAAGCCAATTCTGAAGGCAGTAAGATACCCACTATATTCATCCCCCTCCATTCTTTCTCTCAGATATAATAGGTTTCCTATGCCTCTTCATGAGATGTACTACCCCCACTTTACCCTTTTTCTGGTACAATGTCCTTTCCACATCAATTTCTAGAACAAGGTATACATGTATTCTTTATACATCTATATAGTCAAAATATAGTTCCCAAGATTAATCTTTACCTTTTTAGATTTCTCTTGAGTTCTATATTTGTAGATCAAACTTTTTGTTAAGTTCTGGTTTTTTCATCAGAAATAGATGAAATTCGCTTACTTCGTTGAATGTCCATCTTCTTCCCTGGAAAAAGATGCTCATTCTCGCTGGGTAAGTTATTTTTGGTTGCATACCAAGTTCCTTAGCCTTTCGGAATATCATATTCCAGGCCCTTCGATCTTTTAATGTGGATGCTGCCAGATCCTGGGTGATCCTTATTGTGGCTCCTTGATACTTGAATTGGGTTTTTCTAGCCGCTTGCAATATTTTTTCTTTCACCTGAGGATTCTGGCATTTGGCCACTATATTCCTTGGTGTTTTGATTTTAGGATCCCTTTCAGTGGGTGATCGATGAATCCTTTCAATGTTTATTTTTTCCTCTGTTCCTATGACTTCTGGGCAGTTCTCTTTGATAATTTCCTGGAAGACAGTGTCCAGGCTCTTTTTTTCATCATGTTTTTCTGGGAGTCCAATGATTCTCAGATTGTCTCTCCTGGATCTGTTTTCCAGGTCTGTTGTCTTCCCCAGAAGGTATTTCACATTTTTCTCCATTGTTTGATTTTTTTGGATTTGCTTGACTGATTCTTCTTGTCTCCTCGAGTCATTCAATTCCACTTGTTCAATTCTGATTTTCAGTGAAGTATTCTCTTCACTCACTTTTTTAAAATCTTTCTCTAATTGTCCAATTGAGTTCTTTTGTTCTGTGGAATTTTTTTCCATTTCGCCAATTTTGTTTTTTAGAGAGCTGTTTTCTGTTTCCAGTTCACTAATCCTATTTTTCAAGGATTTTACTTCTTTATCCACTCTCTCTTTAACTTTCTCCAGGCTCTTTTGCCAAGCCTCCCTCTCCTTTTCCCAAGCCTCCCTCTCCTTTTGCCAAGCCTCACTCTGCTTTCCCCATTTTTCTTCTAGCTCCCTTGTGAGAGCCTTTTTAATCACTTCTATGAGGTTCATCTGTGCTGAGGAACAGATGATTTCCTCCTTTGGGGAATCACCTGGGGACTGCCTGTTTTTAGTCTCCTCAGGATTTAGAGTCTGCTCTCTATCTGTATAGAAGCTGTCAAGGGTTAAAGTCCTCTTCAGCTTCTTGCTCATTCTGTCTATTAATCAGAGATAAACTACCAAAGAAAAACAGAAAAAACTGGAGTCTTTCTTTGGGAGGGGGCTGGGTGTGTTATCGAGCTTCCTCTACAGACTGCAGGTGGCAGCAGTGAGGCACTAGCAGGACTGTGCTGCGCCTGCGCTCTGAGATCCCAAAGCGTGCTGAGTCACTGAGGGGGAGGAAGGGGGGGGGGGGCAGGTCCTGAGAGACTCCAGCTGTTTGCGGTTGTGTTCTTCAGCCCCGGTGTTTTTAGCTTCTCTGCTGGGCTGTTGACTTGCTGCAGGTTCCAAACCTGTAGCGAAGCTCTCCCCGCAGAGACGGCTACGATCACTCCCCACCCCCTCTCAGCTCTGCTCCCGTGCTCTCACTGCCGCTGCCCTCAGCCTGCGCCTGATCTAAAACCGCCCCAGCCCTCCAGTAAAGACAGACCTTTCTTGGCGGATCTCAAGGATGGCTTCTCTTGGTAACTATTTGTGGGTTTTTTTCAGTCAAGCATTGATTCAGAGGCTTGTAATGAAGTGGATAGTGAGAGAAAGCGCGGAGCTTATGCAACTGTGAGCCTCCTCTCCGCCATCTTAACCGGAAGTTGACCGAGTCCCATGTTTTAATAACCAAATTTTAAAGATTTGACAAGAGCAATTACTCTAAATTTTAACACATTCCCCTTCTTCTTATGTCTCTATAAGCCTCTTAACCAAAAAAGGTTACTTAAAAAATTCTTAATTGTAAGTTGTGATTATGGTTTTTCTGCTCCCTTTAAATGAAGGAAAGTGGCATGGAAACTCTAAAGTTGAGTATATGATTCACTATTTCTTGGTAAGAAAAAAAATATATATATATATATATATATATATATATATATATATATAAAGACAGGGACAGGTGGGTGGGAATGAACTAAAAGAATGAGTTGTGAAAGATAGTTAAAATAAGGGAAAAGATACAAAAGAAGAAAATCAAAACCAAAGGCATATATATGATATGGCAACACTAGAGATTTGAATTCTCTCAAGTGGAATACTCAAATCCATGTTCTCATTTATAGGATCTTGAGCAGTGTCAGATTAAAATGTATGAATATGAATGAAATGATTAGTGTGAAAAAATGTAGTAGTTACCTTGTTTTTGAACTAGATACAAAAGGTAAACAATAAGCCAACACACTTTTACATACTTACACATGGCAATTCTGATTATGCCAGTGCTCACTAGACAAATTTATTATATATATGTATACACACACACACACACACACACACACATACACACAGAGAGAGACATATAATATTTAGTTAGCTGTAAAGACATTCAACTTATAGTGCTATTTTAGAAAAAATCCACCAAAACAAAGTAACCATTCTATTTTGTATATTTTTCTTTTATGAAATTTTGAAAGGATAAAATATTTTAAATTACTTGAAAGAGAGGAAACTAGAATTCCAAGACAATAATGCACACATGTTTCTTGAGTTTATAACTACAGATATGGATGGGTCATTGGAATTCTTTACTCCACTTAAGACAGTGGTCCAATTGAACCTTCTCATCCTGTGCAATTTCTATCTTTGTTTTTCCATAAATCATTGCAAAATGAGAGACCTAGATATCTGTGGCTTTCCTCTTTCAAGTTAATCATCAAACATTAATTAAATTCATACCATGTTCCATATTTTGTATTTGGTCCTGGAAATACAAAGATGAAAAATGTCACATAATGTCCTCAAGGAGCCTACACACTAATTAATGCGGTGATGACATAAAAAGCCATGATTCAAATGTGAAAATAATTTAGTACATAGAATTAGTTGGAAAACTTAAGAGAGAAAATATTTCTATCTACATGAATTAGGTATACTTTCCTCTAATTTTTTAATGTCTCATATATATTAATGTATCATATCCCCTCTCTTTCTTTTCCATTCTTCATAGATGACCAGTTCACATATTTTCTAATTCTATATGTCTTTGATAATCTCTGACACTACTACCTATGTCATATAAAGAAAAAGCAACATAGATTAAATAAAAGGGAACATAATGTGGATTGAAAGCTGTATTTAAATCTCAAATCAGCCAATAACTAACTGGTTTACCTAGGTGAGTCCTTTCTAACTTTAAGGCTGACTTTTCTCTCAAATAAAAATAATACTTGTGCTTCTTATTTCATAGAGATATTTGAAGTTCAAATGAAATAAAATCTATATCATTGTTTTGAAAATTGTAAAGATAAAAATCCAAGTTTATGATTTAATTGGAGAGAATAACTTTTGATGAGGAATCCATTTAACCAATATACTATATTGGTTGAATTTGCCTGAGTTGGCAATTTACTCTTAGAAAGTAGATTAGGGAATCAAATATTTAAGTGACTTGTTCATGGGGATACATTGTCTTTGTCAGAAGGAAGATTTGACCTTAGAGCTTCTAAGTGTGTCCCTTTCTAATATAAAGTTCTACTAAAACTGTAAATTCTAAATCTCATGGCTCTATGTAAAATTCATCCATCTTACTAGACTCTGACCTCCTTGAGAACAAATATGGTTTCATTTTTCATCTCTGTCTCCTTGATGTCAGTGTCTGACACATATCAGGAATTTAATCAGTGTTTATTCACTCAGGCAATAAAATGGCATAGTGGATGGAGATCAGGAAAATTAAGTAAGATTAACTTGGGTTCCAATCCTGTCACTAACTTATATTATAGGTTGCATGATCCTAAATTAGTCTAGTCTATTGCCCAAAGTGTCTAAGACTGTAAAGTTACAGACAAAGCACTGTCTTGCATTTATATAAGAAATTTTGTTAGTTGGAAGGTCCCTATCCCAAATGAAAGCATATGTCCAATTCATTTCTTTATCTACTGTCTTTCACTTGAATTGGATGTCAAGAATTTCAAGAATATTTAAAAAACAGAAAAAGAAATGATTAAACTGACAAAGACAAGAGTTTGAGAATCATCAGAAGGGGAAAATAGCCATTTTCTTGATTTAGGCTCAGCCCAAGAGAATGAACAAATGATGATACTACATTGCTTTCAGATGTTCATATAGTATTACTGATTTCAGGTCTGTGATTAAAATTGTGGGGACCAATAAGGTCAAGATCAACTGGAAAACACAGTTTTTATCAGCATTTTGAACATTTGTAGGCCAGAGACATGTGATTGAATATTTTTTTTTAAAATACATCTTCATAAACTTAACTATCGATTTTATTCGTTGCATAACAAACCCACCAACTAATGTTGAAAACAACCAAAATGGAATGAGTCATAAAAATTCTGCATTATGTCTACTTTTGATGCCGTCATTAAGGAGAAGGGATGACAGAGTGAAAAGAAAAATGCACTGATTCTTTTATGTGAAGATTACATTTAAAAATAACCAACTAACAGTCTGCACTTTTCAGGGGGCTGACGTCTTGAAATGCATTTAGATTGATGCAGGCTGGGCCTGGAGTTCTCTTGCTGAGTAAACAGTCAAGTGTTCTTAATAGGAATTGCAGTTTCTCGACATCTGTTGGGGAAAAGGGAATGGCGAAACAACAATTTAGATTGAGATTGGTTTTGTTAAATGCATTTAAATTCCAAGATTAGTGGTGTTCTTTCTTTTTCAATTAGCATTTACTTGTAGAAAGGTTACAGATGAAGGGGCTGAGGAAGAGATCATGTGTTTTTTTGTGTGTGTTTTTTTCCTCTCTGAGGGCATTACAAAACACACTAAAACTGAAATAGGAAGAGTAGCACAAGACTTTAAAGAACCTCAAAGTTGTACCAAATCAGTGCTGCAAATCTGTAAGAGAATTTTTTTAAGCCATCACCAAGTTGATTTCACCTCTTGGTAGAATATCATAAATTGCTTCAAAAAATAGAAAGTCATTTTTATTTTGCAAGCTAGTCACCAAGCACAATTGGCATTATTTCTCAAATATATGTCATGACTCTGCTTGTGCATGTGCAAAACTGTAACTAGTTCCACTCCTTTTTTTTTTTTTTTTTTTTTAGGAACATAAACAGAGATGAAAGATGTAAGGAATGTTTCACCTGTTTTACTGCCATTAAATAAACCTCATCTGTTGCCAAGCTGTTTTGGGTGACATTTGTTAAATAAATACATTTCAAGACAGATTTTTTTAGGAGACTGAAACAATATAGTTGAAAGTCAGCTGTTGTTCTTTTATTAATCCCTTTTTATCTTATTTTCTGTTTGTGAGTGTGTGTTTGTGTGTGTGTGTGTGTGTGTGTGTGTGTGTAGAGAGAAAATTCAAGGTTTTACTTTCCCTCCTTGTATCTTGATTACACCCCCCCCCAGACACACACACACACACACACACACACACACACACACATGCATGTATTGATTTACTAGTGTGACAGTCTCCCTTTATTTTACAAAATTTATTTCTGAATTTGTTAGTGTTTATTTTGGCTTCTTTTTGAAGGTAAAAATAGCTCTAATATTTTCTTTAGCCTGTTGTACAATGTTATAGAATGTATCAGTACTGAATTGCTTCTTTAAAAAATGCCCCATCGATTCATGAAAGTGATGATTGGTTGAAGAGGTCAGAGGGCAAGCTGTGGGTGGCTCCTGCTAAAGTGGAAAGACTTCATGTATCAGCTCTGTGACAGGGCTACAAACTTGCCCTCTAGGGGTCAGCTTCACTATGTGTGAAGGAGATTATCAACAAAAGAAATTCCTGTAGACAATCAATTTGCAGATGCACAATAATTTGTGAAAATTGACAACTATATCACAGGGAAGAATTGTGAATTGTTTCAGTAGAGGGAAACACACACAAATGAAATCATTTATCTTTGTAAAGTAAGTGTGTAATACTTTATAAACACATTATTTTATATGCACATCTGTAAATATTATATGTGAGCATAGTGATGTTTTTAATCCTTATTCTGAGGAGTTTGAGGCTGAGGGATAATTTAGCTCAGGAATTCTGAGTTGTAATAGGAATAAAACTCATTAAGCAACTACAACAAATTTGACATCAATGTGGTGAACCCTCAATAGGAAGGGTTGGTGGAAGTTGTTCAAAGAGGATCAAACCTGCTTTGGTTTTAAAGAGAATAAATCAATGCTTCTATTCTCATCAGCTGGTTGAGATAGCCTTTCAGTCTGGGGTGGAGAGAAAGAGCCATCCTTAAACTAAAAGAAAAAACAATCCTCATTCTGGGGGAAAAATCTAAATAGGAGAAATAACTTGGTCTAGGACAGACCTTGGTAACAGACTTTTAATTCGTAAAAAAGGCCCATCACAGAACATTTTTCTGGAATATGTTTTGGATACTTACAAAATGATGAGCTTAATTATTCTTTATTAATTCTATTTGGTGTTATCTAGAAATAAAGGGAGTGGCTATGGGACACAAAACTATATGTAGAATTTGCTTCTTGTACTACCTTGAAGTCAATCATTTCTATTTATCTTTATCAGTCAACTGCTGACCTACAAGAAATTGTCACTTTATTATTAATAGTTAAATGGGCATCACTGTGATACACTAAAAAGAATCCTTACTTTATTTGTAAGTAAAAGTCAAAGATCAGATCTCACTGACTACCTTTTTGACTATTGATAAATTATTTGTCCACTTTAAGCATCAGTTTCTTTTTTTTTTTTCTTATTATAGCTTTTAATTTAGAAGTTATATGCATGGGTAATTTTATAGCATTGACAATTGTCAAACCTTTTGTTCCAATTTTTCCCCTCCTTACCCCACCCCCTCCCCCAGATGGCAGGTCATCAGGGTTTTTTTTTTTTTTTAACTTTAAAAGGAAGCCACTTAGAAAAATGATCTCTTAAGATCTCTAAGCCAGCTCTTAATCTTCAATTTTACACACACACACAACACACACACACACACACACACACACACACACACACGTCTATATGTCCAGGTGATGGACTTCGAATGACAATGTCCTTTCTAAGAGATCCTCCTTCCTGTTTCTCTTTTCTCTTGCTCATTTTTTTTCTCATTTTTTTTAAAGATCTGTCAATTTTCAGACTGCAAATAACAACACACATGTCATCACTTTGGGACTTACCAACTGATTTTCTCTAAGCATTCAGACCATAAGTAATGCAATTCAATATGTTCCTTTCCCGTTTTAAGTAGAGTTAATATTACTGAACAGATTTTGGTCAGCATCCAGAAATCCAGAGTGCCGAGATGCAAGGTTTTATTTTAGAAGGCACGTCAGTTTTAAAAATGTGAACTTCTCCAATCACTTCCTTTGTCTGCTTTTCTCCACAGAGCATAGCCTTGGGCTGCCTTTATATCTCTGTATACTCATCATAGTAGACCTAGATTTTTTTTTTAAGACCAACAAATTACACAGGAGAGATGACTTCAAGAATACCTCATTAACCAAGGAAAGTATAATTATATTTCAAAAGTATTATGATAATTTACTATTATTAGTACTTTTGAAAATAATTCTCATATTGTTCAATGAATTTCAGAGACAAGCAATCCTGGGATAAATCTCTATCCTGCTATTATTTTTTTATTTTAAAGTTCTGAAGATTAGTGCACAGACAGGAAAAAAAAAACTATTTTCTGTAGATTAATTTTAAAAAATTAATCTGTAAGTAAATTTTCTGTAGCTTCACTGAAAACTGCTTCAGTACTACTTCATTCAATTCTCAGAATGTTTCATTATTTTCAGCATGATTTCTATATTATTAAAGCTTTTATTAGTATATAACTTGGGGTTATAGACATTTACTGAATTTTAGCCATTAAAATAATTTTCTTATTGCTTATATGGCCCATTGTGGCTTTTCAATTTTGCTACAATCTATTCTATAATGTGACAATTGTACCTTAAAACTGACACTGCATTGAGTATAATTTGATTGATTCAAATGTGTTCTTCATATTCAGCCAAGTTTTATTTAAAAAAAAGATTCTTTACTTTACAAACACAATTAAAGATGAGCCAACTTTGATTTAAAGATGCCAGTAAGTCTCTTAACATATTCAGTCAGAGCTTTCTCCTCGATAACTTTATGCTTGATGTGTTTTGGCTGTAGAAGATCAAATAATTAAAGAGAATAGTCTCCATCCATTGGCTAAATTTAACCTCTAGATAGAGGATTCAATCTCTGACAGTCTTTAGTTTACATAAAAATTATATTCAATGAATCCAAATAGCATTTTGTGAACATTGCAGAGAAACTTTACAAGATAAGAATGCTATTTCATGTTTTGTTTTACTGATGGAATATCATAGCTTAATATGATTCATGTATAGTAAACAATTATTAAAATGTTCTGGTTATTTTTTATAGAATTCCTTTTTTCATGGTGTATATTTTCTTAACAATATTATATTTTCTGTATCACTGAAAGTGATTCCCTCCACTTCTCTTCTTCCACCATCATGTTGTATGAAGCAGAAGTTCTTCTTAAATGACAGCATTCAAAAAAACACTAAGAAAATTATTAGTCATGATTTAGTCTTTTTGGGATCAATCACAAATCCCATTATTTAGATTCCTATATTATTAAAGGGCCATTCAAAAAGTATTGGGGGAAGAAAGAATAGAGGTCGTTAGAGTTCAGTTTCATTTGATCCGCAAAAGGAAAACAAACCAATCTTCTAGGAGAAGCAAAAAGTGAATATTTAAGAACTAAAAGTAAAGAAAATGGAAGAGTAAGAAAAATCCTGTTATTATATTGTGAACTTTGTTAAATAATCTTAGTAAATAAATGAAGATATTTCTCTACTTTATGAAATACAATGAGCAAGGTTAAAAAAAAAAAGAAGTAATCCCACATATTTCACCTATTTCCAAATGTACAATGTCCCAGATGGTCTCATTGATTGAGTTAACTAAATTAATTGTCTCTTTTAATTCCTCTTGCAATCTTAGAGCATTTGCTGTAGGCTACAGTATACTATGATTCCTCTAATACATCATATAATAACCTTTATAAACATACTGACTTCTTACATATGAAATTAAACTGGGACAGGCAACAAACAACACATGAGCACATCAATTTTTTACATCAAATCAAGGGTCAAAGGAGAAGTTGTCATTTTTCTCATTCATCAAAATGTGCTTCTTTAAAAGGAGAAAAAAATATTCAGAAATCATTACCTGCTCCCCTCTTCACACATAAAAAAAGGGAGGCAGAGCACAACCCCCAATCACTAAGTTGCTTTCAGTGACAGATTTTTGTAAATGCATGTACCCATTGGAGATAAGACATTTGTTTTCATAAGAATCTTCTTTTTCATGATCATTTTTCACTTAATGAAATGTTTCATGAATTAAACCTAGACTTTTCCCTCAGATACTCTCTAAGGAAAATGAAGAGGAAAATGCCAGTAGTCCATATAAATGTCATCTTGTCCACCAGTAAATCTATTTAATCACAGTTTTAAAGAAATATTCCAAATTGATAAAAAAGAGAATTCAGTCCATAAGGTTTCCTACATTCAAAAATTTAAATGATTCTTTGATTTGATAATAAACTTTTAGAGTAGTTCACAAATATTCATACATAGGTTTGAAATCAGAGGACACAACTTTGAATACCATTGCACTTGCTATGGAATGGTCATATTGCAGTTCAAGCAAGTAACATTCCCTTGGTTTCTTTATCTGTAAAATAAGCATGACATGAATGGTCTAAGTGATCAACAAGATCTCTTGCAACTCTAATACTATAATGAGATAATTTTCCCAGTTTGAAGAGATGCTTTCCAATTTGACTTTCCCAAAATGACTTCTATTTCCAACATTAAGGCAGATATACTTTGAGGATGTGAAGGATGACCAGTTTTATGAAATGACTGAATTTAGAAGAGGAACAAAAAGGTTTAGGTTCCCAATGTAACACATCAATATCATATGTGTTTATTGATAAGCATCTGGAGGTTTTAAAGCGAAGAGCAGCGGGTACATTTTGATAACAAGTCACATCAAGCAAGGCTAAGAAATTTCATCTGCTTTGGTTATCTTATATGCAGAATCAGTCTTTGTTACTTTTGCTTTTAGATTTCTGTTGCATAACTATATTTTGTTCTTGAAAATGTGTAAATTATTTTACAACATATAGTATGTGTATGTTGAGAAGTGTGCGTGTGTGTGTGTGTGTGTGTGTGTGTGTGTGTGTATAGCAATCTCATGTTAAGGGGTCTCTGTATCAAACAGACGTAAATATAAATATAAATATCTCTCTCTTGCACTGAGTCACTTCAACTAATTCACTGCAAAGAAAATTGGACAGTTTTATGTTTGAGCACCTAAAAAGTTAAAAATATTTTGTGAGTGATCAAAACAAGATAAAAAAAAAATTGGATGGACAGGGATGGAGCCAACATGGCAGACAAAAGACACATTTTTTTTTTTTTTTAGCTCTCCCCATGTCCCTCAGATTAACAGGGTGAACTCAAGCACAGGCCACAGGCAGGTGAGCACAAATACCAAGCAGTGCACAGTCACAGGAAAGTCAGGTCTTTGCTAGCAAGGGAATCTCTTGGGAGGAATCTACAGTAGTGTTGGCTACTCTGTCTTGATTGCAACCAAGTAGAATCAGATTAGCTATAAGACAACCAATGCAAATACAAAAGGCAACTACTGAGTCCTTGAAGCCCAGAATATCTGGATCAGGTTGTGCTCATCCAAAATTATAACTTAGCACTAAACCAGTGCAGCTACTGTTGACTGTAACAGAAGTTTGCACAATTTCCCTGTTGCCCTGAAAGTAGACCTAAACTTTTTTTTTTTTAATGAGCATAAAAGCAAAAAGAACTCTGACCATAGATAGTCTTTATAAAGAAAGAGAAGTGATTTAAAACCCTAAAGACACTAAAAGCAGATCATCTCCAGATGAAGTCTCAAATGGTGTTATGAATTGGACTCCATCTTACGAAGCTCTCTTCAAAGAACTCAAAATGGATCTTAAAGGAGATCTTAGAAGAAAAATAGGTAAAGAAAATGACAACTTTGCAATAAGGTTTGGAAAAGGAAACAGTGAAATTCTATAAATAAAATTCCTTACAAAATAGATTGAGTGAAGTAGAAAAACATATAATTCCTTACAAAATAGATTTGACAAAATGGAAAAAGAAAACAACTCCTTAAAAAGCAGAATTCGTGAAATGGGGGAAAAATAGAACAAAACAACTCATTTAAAAATTCCATTGACCAAATACAAAAAGAATTTAAAAAGGTAACTGAAGAAAATAATTTCACTTAAAATTAGAATTGAACTAGTGAAAATGAATGATTCAATGAGACATCAAGAATCAGTCAAGCAAAGTCAAAAAATGAAAAAAAAAAAAAGAAGAAAATGGAAAACTGCCCTCATGTACCAGAATCAGAAGGTAAAATAGCCATTGAAGAAAATTCACTGTTTACTTCCTGAAAGAGAACCCAAAATGAAAACTCCAAGTAATATGGTAGATAAATTTAAAACTTTAGGACCAAGAAAAAAATTATTGCAAGCAGCCAGAAAGAAAACATTCAAATACTGAGGAACCACAATCAGGATTGTGCTAGCACCTAGCAGCTTCCCGATTAAAGGATTAAAGGGCCTCGAATCTGATATTCTGAAAGGCAGGGGAACTAAGGAATGTGAATAAGAAGAAGAAAAAAAAAACTATCCAGCTAAACTGAGCATTATATTGCAAGGAAGGAGATGGTCATTCAATGATGTAGGTGAATTTCATTTATTTCTGATGAAAAGACCAGAGCTAAACAAACAATCCAAAAAAGACCTTCAAATATAGAACTCAAGAGAAACATAAAAAGATAAAAAAAATTAACCCCTGAGAATTATATCTCTACTTTGGGTATACATAGAGATTGCAAATATAATCTGATTTTACTGTGATAATATAAAAAAGAAACTAGAGGTGGGAAGTCAATTGTACTGGAAAAAGAGGGAAATGGACATAAAAGAAAGGAAATTACATCTCATGAAGAGGCAAAGAAGACCAATATAATTTAGAGAAAAGAAGAATGGAGTGAACATTATATGAATCTTGCTCTCTTCAGATTTGGTTCAAAAATATTAGACACATTTGATTTCACAGAGAAACTTATTTCACCTTATATAAAAGTGAGAAGAAAAAAAAGGGAAAGGAAACAGGGAGCTTATTATAAGGGAAAACAGAAATAGGAGAAAGATAGAAGAAAGAGGAGGGGGCTATAAAGGGACAGGGCTGTTTTAGGGAAGCAGTAGTCAGAAGCAAAATCCTGGAGAGGAGAGAAAGGGAAAAAGGAAAAAGAAAGGCATAATTTGGGGTAAATAAGATGGTGGGAAATATTAACAGTGAATGGGAATAGGATGAACTCTCCCATAAAACAGAAACAGTTAGCAGATTGGATTCAAAGACAGAATCCTGCAATATGTTGTTTACAACAAACACATTTAAAACATGGTGATATATTTAAAGTAAAGGTAAAAGTCTGCAGCAGAATCTATTATGCTTCAGGAGAAGTAAAATAAAGCAGTGGTCAATACTGATCTCAAATCAAGCAAAAGCAAAAATAAATTTAATTAAAAGAGATAAAGAAGAAAACTGTACCTTGCTAAAGGGTCCATAGATAATGAAGCAATATCAGAACTAAACATATATTCACGAAGTGTATAGCATCTAAATTCCTAAAGGAGAAGTTAAGAGAAGTGCAAGAAGAAATAGACAGCAAAACTATAATAGTAGGGGATCTCAGAACTAGCAAATCAAATCACAAAATAAATAAGAAGTTAAGGAGGTTAACAGAATTTTAGAAAAGTTAGATATAATAGATCTTGGGAGAAAATAAATGGAGACAGAAAGAGTAAACTTTTTTTTTTCTCAGTAGTCCATTGGAACTACACAAAAATTGATCGTATGTTAGGGTATAAAGTCCACAAAACCAAATGCATAAAGGCAAAAATAGTAATTGTTTTCAGATCATGATATAATAAAAATTACATGCAATAAAAGGCCAGGGGAAAACAGATCAAAAATTGTTTGGAAACTAAAGAATCTAATCCTAAAGAACGAATGGGTGAAACAAATCATAGAAACAATCATTACTTTCATCCAAGAGAATTACAATAATGAGACAACATACCTAAATTTGTGGGATGCAGCCAAAGTAGTAATTAGGGGAAATTTTATATCTCTAAATGCTTCCTTGCATAAAATAAAGAAGAAGATCAATGAATTTGGCTTGCAACTAAAAAAAAAAAGTACTAGAAAAAGAACAAATTAAAACCTGCCAAATAAATACCAAATTTGAAATTCTAAGAATAAAAGGGAAGATTAATAAAATCGAAAGCATGAAAATTATTGAATTAATAAATAAAACCAAGTATAGGTTTTATGAAGTAACTAACAAAACAGATAAACCGTTAGTTAATTTGATTAGAAAAAGGAAAGAAGAAAATCAAATTGTTAGTCTCAAAAATGAAAAGGGAAAACTTTCTATCAATGAAGAGAAAATTAGAGGAATAATTAGAAATTATTTGCCCACCTATATGTCAATAAATTTGATAATCTAAGTGACATGAAGGTGTTGGAATCTTTACAAACTGCTAACTCATTAGAGTTGATAGAGACAATAATTATCTAATTTAGCATTGTTCAGTATTATTTTCTGATCTTTTGGGCCAGAACCTGAAACAAAGTACTAAGTAGAACTAACTGATACAATGCTGGGTTCACACCTTAACTCACTGGAGTTCACACATTTGGGAGATTTCAGGGTTTAGTATGAGATCTCTGAATTCACACCTCCCTTGAAGCTCTTAGGGCCAGAGGGCACTATGGGAGAAAACCCATAATCCCACTCTCTGATATATAAGAAGAAAGCAGAAACCCAGTGAGGAGAGTTCAGCTGAATTAGATTGGAGAGGAGCATGCCGGGATAGACACAGAGCACGCTGGGACAGACACAGAGCACTCTGGGAGATTGAGAGCCAGAAGTCCTCTCTTGGAGGCAAGACAGATTCAACTTAGTGCTGGCTCTGGAGGCTGAAGAAAGCAGAGGCAGAAGCAAAGGGCAAAGCTGTAAGAGCTCTTAGAATCAAGCAGAGAGATAGGCCTCAACTAACTGGGCTATTTTGGAAGGAGAAAATAAATGTTTGCATTTTTTTCCAGCTGGCTGCAGGTGATTATCACTTTCAACTGAAACTAAAGCTGCCTCCAGAAAACCTCCCCGAGAAACCTGCAATTTCCCCAAGAGAACCATTAATATATTAAAGAAGAAAAATACCACATGAAGGCATACCTACAAAACAGTAGATTGCCCAGATAAGAGAAAAGAAAATAATTTATTTATTTATTTATTTATTTTAAATTTAATTTTTATTTAATAATTACTTTATATTGACACTCATTTCTGTTCCGATTATTTTTTTTCCTCCCTCCCTCCCTCCGCCCCCTCCCCTAGATGGCAAGCAGTCCTTTATATGTTGGATATGTTGCAGTATATCCTAGATACAATATATGTTTGCAGAACTGAACGGTTCTCTTGTTGCATAGGGAGAATTGGATTCAGAAGGTATAAATAACCCAGGAAGAAAAACAAAAATGCAGATAGTTCACATTCGTTTCCCAGTGTTCTTTCTTTGGGTGTAGCTGCTTTTGTCTGTCATTTATCAATTGAAACTCAGGTCTCTTTGTCAAAGAAATCCACTTCCATCAAAATATGTCCTCATACAATATTGTTGTCGAAGTGTATAATGATCTCCTGGTTCTGCTCATTTCACTTAGCATCAGTTCATGTAAGTCTCACCAGTCCTCTCTGTATTCATCCTGCTGGTCATTTCTTACAGAACAATAATATTCCATAACATTCATATACCACAATTTACCCAGCCATAATCCAATTGATGGGCATCCATTCATTTTCCAGTTTCTAGCCACTACAAACAGGGCTGCTACAAACATTTTGGCACATACAGGTCCCTTTCCCTTCTTTAGTATTTCTTTGGGATATAAGCCCAATAGAAACACTGCTGGATCAAAGGGTATGCACAATTTGATAATTTTTGGGGCATAATTCCAGATTGTTCTCCAGAATGGTTGGATTCGTTCACAACTCCACCAACAATGCATTAGTGTCCCAGTTTTCCCGCATCCCCTCCAACATTCATCATTAATTTTCCTGTCATCTTAGCCAATCTGACAGGTGTGTAGTGGTATCTCAGAGTTGTCTTAATTTGCATTTCTCTGATCAATAATGATTTGGAACACTCTTTCATATGAGTGGTAATAGTTTCAATTTCATTCTCTGAAAATTGTCTGTTCATATCCTTTGACCATTTATCAATTGGAGAATGGCTTGATTTCTTATAAATTTGAGTCAGTTCTCTATATATTTTGGAAATGAGGCCTTTATCAGAACCTTTAACTGTGAAAATGTTTTCCCAGTTTGTTGCTTCCCTTCTAATCTTGTTTGCATTAGTTTTATTTGTACAAAGGCTTTTTAATTTGATGTAATCAAAATTTTCTATTTTGTGATCAGTAATGGTCTCTAGTTCATCTTTGGTCACAAATTTCTTTCTCCTCCACAAGTCTGAGAGATAAACTATTCTATGTTCCTCTAATTTATTTATAATCTCGTTCTTTATGCCTAGGTCATAGACCCATTTTGATCTTATCTTGGTATATGGTGTTAAGTGTGGGTCCATGCCTAATTTCTGCCATACTAATTTCCAATTATCCCAGCAGTTTTTATCAAATAATGAATTCTTTTCCCAGAAGTTAGGGGCTTTGGGTTTGTCAAACACTAGATTGCTATAGTTGACTATTCTGTCTTGTGAACCTAGCCTTTTCCACTGATCCACTAATCTATTTCTTAGCCAATACCAAATGGTTTTGGTGACTGCTGCTTTATAATATAATTTTAGATCAGGTACAGCTAGGCCACCTTCATTTGATTTTTTTTCATTAATTCCCTTGAGATTCTCGACTTTTTATTGTTCCATATGAATTTTGTTGTTATTTTTTCTAGATCAATAAAATATTTTCTTGGAAGTCTGATTGGTATAGCACTAAATAAATAGATTAGTTTAGGGAGTATTGTCATCTTTATTATGTTCGCTTGGCCGATTCAAGAGCACTTAATATTTTTCCAATTATTTAAGTCTGACTTTATTTGTGTGGAGACTTTTTTATAATTTTGCTCATATAATTCCTGACTTTCCTTTGGTAGATAGATTCCCAAATATTTTATGGTATCAACAGTTATTCTGAATGGAATTTCTCTTTGTATCTCTTGTTGTTGGGTTTTGTTGGTGATATATAAAAATGCTGAGGATTTATGGGGATTTATTTTGTAGCCAGCTACTTTGCTAAAATTATGAATTATTTCCAATAGCTTTTTAGTAGAATCTCTGGGGTTCTCTAGGTATACCATCATATCATCTGCAAAGAGTGATAGTTTGGTTTCCTCATTGCCTACTCTAATTCCTTTAATATCTTTCTCGACTCTTATTGCCCAGGCTAGTGTTTCTAATACGATATTAAATAATAATGGTGATAGAGGGCAACCTTGCTTCACTCCAGATCTTACTGGGAAAGGTTCCAGTTTTTCCCCATTGCATATGATGCTTACTGATGGTTTTAAATATATGCTCCTGACTATTTTAAGGAAAAGTCCATTTATTCCTATGCTCTCAAGTGTTTTTATTAGGAATGGATGTTGGATTTTATCAAATGCTTTTTCTGCATCTATTGAGATGATCATATGGTTTTTGTTTGTTTGGTTATTGATATAGTCAATTATGCTAATAGTTTTCCTAATATTGAACCAGCCCTGCATTCCTGGTATAAATCCTACTTGGTCATAGTGTATTATCCTGGGGATGATTTTCTGTAATCTTTTTGCTAATATTTTATTTAAGATTTTAGCATCAATATTCATTAGGGAGATTGGTCTATAATTTTCTTTCTCTGTTTTCAGCCTACCTGGTTTAGGTATCAGTACCATGTCTGTGTCATAAAAGGAGTTTGGTAGGACTCCTTCAATCCCTATTTTTTCAAATAGTTTATATAACATTGGAATTAATTGTTCTTTAAATGTTTGGTAGAATTCACATGTAAATCCATCTGGTCCTGGGGATTTTTTCTTAGGGAGTTGATTGATAGTTTGTTCTATTTCTTTTTCTGAGATGGGACTGTTTAGGATATCTACTTCTTCCTCTGTTAGTTTGGGCAAGCTATATTTTTGGAGGTATTTTTCTATTTCATTTAAGTTGTCGAATTTATTGGCATAAAGTTGGGCAAAGTAACTCCTAATTATTGCTCTAATTTCCTCTTCGTTAGTGGTGAGTTCTCCCTTTTCATTTTTAAGACTAACAATTTGATTTTCCTCTCTCCTTTTTTTAATCAGATTTACTAAGGGTTTGTCTATTTTGTTGGTTTTTTCATAGAACCAACTCTTAGTTTTATTAATCAATTCAATAGTTTTTTTACTTTCAATTTTATTGATCTCACCTTTTATTTTTAGAATTTCAAGTTTAGTGTTTGACTGGGGGTTTTTAATTTGTTCCTTTTCTAGCATTTTTAGTTGCAAACCCAATTCATTGACCTTCTCTTTCTCTATTCTATACAAATAGGCCTCTAGAGATATGAAATTTCCCCTTATTACCGCTTTGGCTGCATCCCATACATTTTGGTATGATGTCTCATTATTATCGTTTTCTTGGGTGAAGTTATTAATTATATCTATGATTTGCTGTTTCATCCAATCATTCTTTAGTATGAGATTATTTAGTTTCCAATTATTTTTTGGTCTACTTCCCCCTGGTTTTTTGTTGAATGTAATTTTCATTGCATCGTGGTCTGAAAAGGATGCATTTTCTATTTCTGCCTTACTGCATTTGAGTTTGAGGTTTTTATGTCCTAATATATGGTCAATTTTTGTATAGGTTCCATGAACTGCTGAAAAGAAAATGTATTCCTTTCTGTCTCCATTACATTTTCTCCAGAGATCTATCATATCTAACTTTTCTAGTATTCTATTTACCTCTTTGACTTCTTTCTTATTTATTTTGTGGTTTGATTTATCTAATTCTGAGAGTGCAAGGTTAAGATCTCCCACTATTATAGTTTTACTGTCTATTTCTTCTTGCAGCTCTCTTAGTTTCTCTTTTAAGAATTTAGATGCTACCCCACTTGGTGCATATGTGTTTAATATAGATAGTGCTTCATTATCCATGCTACCCTTTAGCAAGATATAGTGCCCTTCCTTATCTCTTTTAATTAGATCAATTTTTTGTTTAGCTTGATCTGAGATCAGGATGGCTACCCCTGCTTTTTTGACTTTACCTGAAGCATAGTAGATTTTGCTCCAACCTTTTACCTTTAACCTGCATGTATCTCCCCGCTTCAGGTGTGTTTCCTGTAAACAACATATTGTAGGATTCTGGCTTTTAATCCATTCTGCTAACCGCTTCCTCTTTATGGGGGAGTTTACCCCGTTCACATTTATGGTTAGAATGACCAATTCTGTATTACTTGCCATCTTGTTAACCCCGGTTTATGCTTTTCTCCCTTCTTTCCCCTTTCCCCCCCTTCCCAGTATTAAGCTTGTGAGCACCACTTGCTTCTCACAGCCCTCCCTTTTTAGTATCCCTCCCGCCGCCTTAGAGTTCCTCCCCCTATCTTACCCCTTTCCCTCCCAGTTCCCGTATTCCCTTCCGCTTAGCTTATTCCTTCCCTTTTCACTTTTCCCTTCTCACTTTTCAATGAGGTGGGAGAAGTTTCACCATAGATTGAATATGTCTTAAGATTTTTCACTTAAAGCCAATTCTGAAGGCAGTAAGATACCCACTATATTCATCCCCCTCCATTCTTTCTCTCAGATATAATAGGTTTCCTATGCCTCTTCATGAGATGTACTACCCCCACTTTACCCTTTTTCTGATACAATGTCCTTTCCACATCAATTTCTAGAACAAGATATACATGTATTCTTTATACATCTTTATAGTCGAAATATAGTTCCCAAGATTAATCTTTACCTTTTTAGATTTCTCTTGAGTTCTATATTTGTAGATCAAACTTTTTGTTAAGATCTGTTTTTTTCATCAGAAATAGATGAAATTCGCTTACTTCATTGAATGTCCATCTTCTTCCCTGGAAAAAGATGCTCATTCTCGCTGGGTAAGTTATTTTTGGTTGCATACCAAGTTCCTTAGCCTTTCGGAATATCATATTCCAGGCCCTTCGATCTTTTAATGTGGATGCTGCCAGATCCTGGGTGATCCTTATTGTAGCTCCTTGATACTTGAATTGGGTTTTTCTAGCCGCTTGCAATATTTTTTCCTTCATCTGAGGGTTCTGGCATTTGGCCACTATATTCCTTGGTGTTTTGATTTTAGGATCCCTTTCAGTGGGTGATCGATGAATCCTTTCAATGTTTATTTTTTCCTCTGTTCCTATGACTTCTGGGCAGTTCTCTTTGATAATTTCCTGGAAAATAGTGTCCAGGCTCTTTTTTTCATCATGTTTTTCTGGAAGTCCAATGATTCTCAGATTGTCTCTCCTGGATCTGTTTTCCAGGTCTGTTGTCTTCCCCAGAAGGTATTTCACCTTTTTCTCCATTGTTTGATTTTTTTGGATTTGCTTGACTGATTCTTCTTGTCTCCTCGAGTCATTCAATTCCACTTGTTCAATTCTGATTTTCAGTGAAGTATTTTCTTCACTCACTTTTTAAAAATCTTTTTCTAATTGTCCAGTTGAGTTCTTTTGTTCTGTGGAATTTTTTTTCCATTTCGCCAATTTTGTTTTTTAGAGAGCTGTTTTCTGTTTCCAGTTCACTAATCCTATTTTTCAAGGATTTTACTTCTTTATCCACTCTCTCTTTAACTTTCTCCAGGCTCTTTTGCCAAGCCTCCCTCTCCTTTTCCCAAGCCTTACTCTGCTTTCCCCATTTTTCTTCTAGCTCCCTTGTGAGAGCCTTTTTAATCACTTCTATGAGGTTCATCTGTGCTGAGGAACAGATGATCTCCTCCTTTGGGGATTCACCTGGGGACTGTCTGTTTTTAGTCTCCTCAGGATTTAGAGTCTGCTCTCTATCTGTATAGAAGCTGTCAAGGGTTAAAGTCCTCTTCAGCTTCTTGCTCATTCTGTCTAATAATTAGAGACAAACTACCAAAGAAAAACAGAAAAAACTGGAGTCTTTCTTTGGGGGAGGGGCTGGGTATGTTATCGAGCTTCCTCTACAGACTGCAGGAGGCAGCAGTGAGGCACTAGCAGGACTGTGTTGCGCGTGCGCTCTGAGATCCCAGAGTGTGCTGAGTCACTGTGGGGGAGAAAGGGGGGGGCGGCCAGGTCCTGAGAGACTCCAGCTGTTTGGGGTTGTATTCTTCAGCCCCGGTGTTGTTAGCTTCTCTGCTGGGCTGCTGACTTGCTGCCGGAGCAAAGTATCCAAACCTGTAGCGAAGCTCTCCCCACAGAGACGGCTGCGATCACTCCCCACCCCCTCTCCAGTCTGCTCCCGTGCTCTCACTGCCGCTGCCCTCAGCCTGCGCCCGATCTAAAACCGTCCCCAGCCCTCCAGTAAAGACAGACCTTTCTTGGCGGATCTCAAGGATGGCTTCTCTTGGTAACTATATGTGGGTTTTTTTCAATCAAGCATTAATTCAGAGGCTTGTAATGACGTGGATAGTGAGAGAAAGCGTGGAGCTTATGCAGTAGTGTGCCTCCTCTCCGCCATCTTAACCGGAAGTCCCCGAAAATAAATTATTTAAATTGTTCCATTTTAGAAAAAAAAAATAACAATGAATTAATCAATTCCCAAAGAAAAATTCTCCAGGGCCAGATGGATTATATGTGAATTCTACCAAATATTTAAAGAACAATTAATTCCAATACTATGCAAACAATTTGAAAAATAGGGAAAGAAAGAGTCCTACCAAATTCCTTTTATAACACAGACATGGTGCTTATATCTCAACTAGGTAGGATGAAAAAAGAAAAAGAATATTATAGATCAATTTCCCTAATGAACATTGATGAAAAAATCTTAAATAAAGTATTAGTAAAGAGATCACAGAAAGTCATTCCCAGGGGAATAAGTCAGGACCAAGTAGAATTTATACCAGGCATTCAGGGCCAGGTTAATATTAGGAAATATTAGCATAAGTGATTATATCAATAACCAAACTAACAAAAATAATATCTTAATAGATTTTTTAAAAATTTGAAAAAATTCAACACCCATTCCTACTAAAAACACTACAGAGTATGGGAATAAATGGACTTTTCTTTAAAATTATCAGTACTGTTTATTTAAAACCATGAGCAAGCATCACACATAATGGGGAAAAAAGCATTCCCAATAACATCAGGGGTGAAACAAAGTTCCCACTATCACAATTATTATTCAATATTATATTAGAAATGTTAGCTTTGGCAATAAGAGAACAAAAAGAGATGAAAAAATTAGGATAGGTAATGATACCAAATTATCACTCTTTGAAGATGATAAGGTGGTATACATAGAGAATCTTACAGTAACAACTAAAATTTATTAGAAACAGTTCACAAATTTAGCAAAGTTGCAGGATACAAAATAAATCCACAGAAATCATTAGCATTTTTATATATTATCAAAAGAGTCCAGCGGCAAGAGATATAAAGAGAAGTTCCATTTAAAATAACTGTCAATAATACAAAATATTTGGGAATCTATATGCCAAGGGAAAATTAGGAACTATATGAACACAACTACAAAAAGTGTTTCCACACAATAAACTCAGATCTAATCAGTTAGAAAAATATTAAATGTCCATGGATGGGCCAAGTGAGTATAATAAAAATGACAATAGTACCTAAATTAATAAAATCTAATACATGATAAATCCAAAGACCCCAGCTTTTGTGATAAGAACTTACTATTTGATAAAACTGCTGGGAAAATTGGAAATTAGTATGGCAGAAACTAGGCATTGTTCATATCTAACACCATACACCAAAATAAAGTCAAAATTGTTTCATGATTTAGATATAAAGAGTGATATTACAAGCAAATAGGATAGTTTACCTCTGAGATGTGTGGAAAAGGAAGGGATTTGTGAAGAATGAGAACTCATTAACAAACACCAAATAGATAATTTTGATTATATTAAGTAAAAAAAAAAAAAAAAAAAAAAAAAAAAGGTTTCATACAAAGAGAACTAATACAGACAAGACTAGAAGGGAAGCAATAAATTGAAAAAAAGTTTTTATATTCAAGGGATATAATAAAGGCCTTATTTCTAAAATATACAGAGAAGTAAATCAGATTCATAAGAGTTCAAACTATTCTCCAATTGATAAATTTTAAAAGAATATTAACAATTTTCAGATGAAGAAATTGAAATCATCTCTAGTCATATGAAAACATACTCTATCACTAATGATCAGAGAAATACAAATTTCGATAACTTTGAGACACTCATTACACACTTCTCATATTGGATAAGATGACAAAAAATAATGGCTTATGTTGGAGGGTATATGGGAAAACTGGGACACTAGTACATTGTTGATGGAATTGTGAACAGATCCAAACATTCGAGAGAGCAATTTGGAACTATGCCCAAAGGTTATCAGACTGACCACATCCTTTGATGCAACAATGTTTCTACTGGGTTTACATTGCAAAGATATCTTAATGGAGGGAAAGGGACCCACATATGCAAAAATGTTTGTGGCAGCCCTTTTTGTAGTGCAAGAAACTGGAAAGTAAGTGGATGCCCATGAGTTGGAGAATTGCTGAGTAAGTTATGGTATATGAATGTTATGGAATATTATTGTTCTATTACAAATGATCAGCAGGATGATTTTAGAGATGTCTGGAGAGACATACATGAACTTATTCTAAGTGAAATGAGCAGAAGCAGGAGATCATCATACACAACAACAGCAATATTATATGATGATATCTTCTGATGGACATGACTCTTCAACAATGAGATGACTCAGGCCAGTCCCAATGATCTTATGAAGAGAGCCATCTACATCCAAAGAGTGCACTGTAGGAACTGAATGTGAATCTCAATATTTCATTCAAATTTTTACTTAGTTTGTTGCTGTATGCTTGAATTTTATTTTCTCTCTCATTTTTTTCCTTTTTATCCAAATTTTCTTCCATTGCATAATAATTGTATAAATATGAGTGTCTATATTGAATTTATGAAAAACAACAACAAAAAAATGGATATAGTTAAATAAAATATTTTGTCTACTACCCCTGTGGTACACAGAATTGAGAACTTGCATGCTTTTTTCTTTTTTTACATAAGAGAATGGGATATGCAAGGTGTTGGTACACATCTTGTTGAATGCTTTTTCTTGAATTCTCCTTCCTTTTCTGTGCATATTTAATTTTATTTTGAAATTCCATATTTGGAGACATGTATAAAGAAACCAGATTTTTTTTTCACATGTACACTTTAGTTCTTAACTGGCCCAGGTTATATAATATAGGAAAAGTTTTTCATATCAGATATCTATTATTTTCACAATATTTTGTCCCCATTGTGTTAAAATGTTAAAAGTTTCATGTATGATTCATAAAATTATTTTGAATATTCAAGGGGTCTGATAAAGTCCTCATTTCTAAAACTATACATAATTGGCCTAAATTTATAAGAATTCAAACTATTCTCAAGTTGATAATTGAACAAAAGATATGAACAGACAATTTTCAAATGAAGAGATTAAAACTATTTCTATCCACATAAAAAGATGCTTTAAATCATTATTAATCAGAAAAAAAATGCAAACTAAAATAATTCTAAAGTACCACACTTTAAATATCATCTTATATTGGCTAAGATGATAGGAAAAGTTAATGACAAATGTTGGAAGGGATGAGGGAAAACTAGAATACTAATACATTGTTGTTGGAGATGTGAACTGATTCAACCATTCTGGAGAGCAATTTGGAGCTATGCCCAAGAAGATTTTAAACTGTGCATACACTGTGATCCATCAGTGTTTGTACTGGGCTTACATCCTAAAGAAATCATAAAGGAGGGAAAGTTACCCAGATGTGCAAAAATGTGAGTTGATGCTCATTAGTTAAGAGTGACTGATTGAGTTATGGATATGAATGTTAAAGAATTTCATTGTTTTATAAGAAACAATCAGCAGGATGATTTTAGAGAGTCCTGAAGAGACTTGCATGAACTGATGCTAAGTGAAGTGCGCAGTACCAGGAAATCATTATACACAACAAGAACAAGATTATATGATGATCAATTCTGATGGACATGGCTGTTCTCAATGATGAAATGATTCAAGCCAGTTCCAATGTTCTTATAATGAAGAGAACTGTTTGCAACCAGAAAGAGAACTGTGGGAACTGAGTGTGGTCCACAACATAGTATTTTCATGTTTTTACTGTTGTTTGCTTGCATTTTGTTTTCGTTTTCATTTTTTTTTCTTTTTGATCTGATATCTCTTGTGCAGCATGATACTTGTGGAAATATGTATGCCCATATTATATACATATATGTATGTATTGAAGGAAATAGGGGGAAGGAAAATAAAAAGTTTAGAACATGAGGTTTTGCAAGGGTAAATGGTGAAAATTATCCATGCATACATTTTAATTTTCAAAATGTTAAAAGCTTTAATAAAAATAAAATAATTAAAATAATAAAAATTTACAAGTTACTTTGAATAAACAAGACTTTTCCCACTGTTTTTACATCATCATTGTAAATGATGGTCTATTGCAGAAAAAAATCTAATTTATTAAAGCTTAGAATTTCATGTATTCTTTCATTAATCCACCTCCACATTGTCCAGTGCAATTTTTAAATTAGAATTTAATTTAAATTTATCTTTTTATGTCATTTTTGTATCATGTGTTGCTAATGTTTGTCATACATTGGTAAAATGATATTGAAATATGCTGAAAAATTACATTTCACTCTATGAACCATTCAGATTTTAGCAAAAGCTGTTATTAGAATTCTGTAAACACTTAAGAAATTAAACCTATGTTACAGTTTATGTAATATAACTTGTAACCTATGTTGTAAATTATATAATATAATATTATGTTATCTTATATTATGTCATGTATATGTGTGAGATACTGTTAATGGTGAAGGTATAAAAACTTCAAACTTTTCAGTTTGATGTTCCTTGACATGAATTTCTCTTTGTTTTATGAAAAATCTAGTGTCCCCCAAAATACATGTAAATGCATTATTTACATGTGAAATTAGATATGAAGTAAAAACATAGTTAAATTTCAGTGATAAATAAAGATAAAGAGTGAGACAGACAGAGACAGAGACAAAAACAAAGACAGCCAGGAATCTTACATGGGAAATCTTATGATCTGCTGGTTATCTTTTGAATGTGGGATGAATTCCTTTCATATTAAAATCTATCCATTTCTTTAAGATGTATCTTTAAGTGTCACTTTCTTTATAATGCAGTATTATTAAAAGCATGCTAAATTTAGCTTGAAGAACTGAATTTTTATTCCAACTATGCTTTTTAAAAAAAAATTTTGAACAAGCTATGTAGAAGAGTAGATAGTGCAGCAGTCTTGGAATCAGGAAGACACATCTTCCTGGGTTAAAATATGGCCTCAGACACTTACTAGCTATGTGACTCTAGGCAAGTCACTTAACTCTACTTGCCTCGCCTCATCTATAAAATAAGCTAAAGAAGGTAATGGCAAACCTCTCCAATTTTTCTACCAAGAAAACCACAAAATAAAACCATGTAGAGATGAACAACACTGAAATGATTGACTAACAATATGTTTCTTACAACTTTACTATTACCTTATAACCATGAGGAACTCACTGAAGTCTGTATTTGATTTTCTTCATCTCTGAAATGAGGAGTTGGGAGAATCTATGAGGTTGTTTCCAACTCTGAAATATAGAATATCTTTGATCTCATAAAAAAGGGAGAAATATTGTATTTGAAATTCAAAAACCTTGGCTTGAATGCCATGCCTATTGATTAATACTTTTATGATTTTAGTAATGACTAAGTTTTCCCCATCTCTAAAAAGAGAGAGTTGGACTTAGTGATTTTCAGGTATTTTTTAAATTCCCAAATTGTATTCCTCTAGAGAAGATCTCTCTTTTATTCAAATCTCTCAAATTATTTTATTACTACTTTTTTCAAAATCACTTATTATATGTCATAATTATTTTTATGTGTTTTGTTTTACCTAGTCAAAGGTACTCAAAAAACTTTTATTGTTTTTCATCAACACATTCACATTACAAACACAGGAAATGGGATATATTAGAAACTTTAAAAAGCTTGCTAAAATTCCTGCATATGTAGAGAGAAATCTGATACATTCCCCATAAGGTATTGACAAATTATGTAAATAATCTTTTCCTGATTATATTTAATTTCACCTATACTTCTCCCACTCTCATTTTTTACAATGCACATTCTTCACATACCAAATGCTGACCCCAACAGACTGTAAGAGTAATCTTTAAGTAACTTTAAGAGAATCAATATTGTAGGTCCAAAAGACACACTACCTCAACCTATTATGAGGATAACACCAGTGACATTGGTGGTAGGTACTCATAAACCAAAAATCTAGACCCTTCCATCAAAGAAATGAAGGAAATTTGTTAAATGTTAAGACATTTCACTGGATGACCTGATACTTAGCCATTTGGAACTTTCTCAAAGATTGATTCAATGAACTCAAAACTTCTGTAGTCTGTTACTGATCCTTTCAGTCACCAGACTCCAATTTATTTAAATTCATCTTATCCCAAGGGGAGTGTGTAGCATGCATAGTTAGGTTAATAAAAAAAAAAGCAAGTTAAAAGCAGATCACTGGACTCTCAAATGTATTAGAGTACACGTTTCCTTGGCTCTTCAAGGAAGAAAAAATTAGAACCTGATATATGAAAAACTAGTGGAAGAACAAGTAATTGAATATTATGAAGCTAAGGTTCCTGATTCAATTCCTGAGAAAACATTCCTTATATATAACATAATATAATTGGCTTTAAAGAAGCCCACGAGTTCTAAAAAATAAGGAACAATTTTAATGTGGACAGCCAGACAAGGAAGTGTGAGGAGAAAGAGGAGGAGGGGGATGGTACTGACAAAACAGCTGAAAGACATGGAGAGTTGGACCAGAAAGAAGTTAAATACAGTGCTGATGAGCTTAAAAAGTGTGGTGCTTCTCACTTTCACAGCTCAATTTCACTTCTGCCTACACTCCAGCAGGTGCCCTTGGGACATTCCCTATCTATTGACCCTCCTCCTTCAATTTCACCTTCATGAAAGAGGCAGTGACACTATCAGTACCACCTATGCAGCAGTTTTGTCCACCTGCTATGACATGATTACAAAAGGCATTAGTTAAAGCTAAAGAGGAAGGACAGGATACATCTGATTTGAGAACAAAAGCATACCCTATGATTAAAGAGTTTGACTCTTCAGGTCAAGAAAGAAGATATACTCCTTTTAACCTGGAAATTATCAAAGACCTGAAAAAGGCTTGCACTTTTTATAGGTCTATACCGTGTGTTAAGATGGCACTAGAAAATTTGGCTTATGAAATTTTAACCCCTAGGGATAAGAAATCTATAGCAAAAACATGTTTAGAACCTGGACAAAACTTCTGGCTTTCTGAGTATAGTGAAGTCCGTAGAATACAAGCCCAACAAAATAGGCAACATGGAGTTAATATACCAGTCACCTTTGATCAATTAACATGTTTGGGACCTTATGCAGGCACTTTAATGCAGATTAATTACTCTACAGTAGCATATGAGCAAATTGTTTCTGCTGCTATCAAAGCATGGGGCACCCTTCCAGGAAGACAAGATAGAGGGGAAGCCTTCACAAAAAGAGGGCAAGGTCCAAATGAATGCTTTGCTCATTTCATGGGACATCTGCAGACAGCTGTCATATGAACTATTGGAGAAAATACAGCAAAGAAATTATGATAAGACAACTTGCTAGAGAAAATGCTAATGTGGTTTGTAGAAGGGTTATAATAGGACTACACAGGGAGGCTCCTTTAGAAAAAAATCATAAGACGCTGTGCTATAGTGGGCACAAATACCTTTTATAGCCAGGCTATGATGTGGACTTCCCAAGATCCCGACATGGGAAGACAGGGTCCCTTTTGGCAAGGGACTTCCAGAGAGACTCGTCAATGCTTTCAAGGTGGTAAAGTAGGGCATCTGAAAGCTCAATGCTGGCATGAAAAACAGGGTGGGAGAACAAGACCCCAAACCCTATCTCCAAAATGCAACAAAGGCTTCCATTGGGCATCAGAATGTCGATTGACTCAGTGAAATGGGAAGTAGGGCTCAGCTCTAGGCCCCAGGTAAAAAAAAACACTTAGAGCATGATGGTAGCTGATGTTACATGCAGAGAATCTTTAGGAGGTCAGTACTCTGACATGATCAATCATTCGAAAAGCAGTTCAATGGAAAATTCAAAGTTTTATCTATTTTATTTTTTTAATAAAACTAATTTAGTTTTATTTATTATTTCAATAGGGACTTTCTTACTTTCAATATTATTAATTTCTCCTTTTAATTTTAGAATTTCAAGTTTAATATTTGATTGGGGGTTTTTAATTTGGTCTTTTTCTACCTTTTTAAGTTGCAAGCAATTCATTGATCTTCTTTTTCTTTGTTTTATTCAAGTAAGCCTCTAAAGATATAAATTTTCCCCTTATTACCGCTTTGACTGCATTCCACAAATTTTGGTATGATGTCTCATCATTGTCATTGTCTTGAGAGAAATTATTAATTGTGTCTATGATTTGCTGTTTCATCCAGTCATTCTTTAGGATGAGATTATTTAGTTTCCGATTACTTTTTGGTCTATTTGCACCTAGCTTTTTCTTAAATGTAGTTTTTATGGCATCACGATCTGAAAATAATGCATTTAATATTTACTATTTCTGCCTTCCTGAATTTAATTTTGAGGTCTTTATGTCCTACTATATGGTCAATTTTTGTATAGTTCCATGAACTGCTGAGAAGAAAGTGCACTCCTTTCTATCACCATTCAGTTTTCTCCAATGATCTATCACACCTAATTTTTCTGTTATTCTATTTATCTCCTTAATTTCTTGCTTATTTATTTTGTGGTTTGATTTATCCAATTCTGAGAGTGCAAGGTTGAGATCTTCCACTATTATAATTTTGCTTTCTGTTTTTTCTTGCAACTCTCTTAATTTCTTCTTTAGGAAGTTTGATGCTATACCTCTTGGCACATATATGTTTAGAATTGATATTGTTTCGTTGTCTATGCTACCTATAAGCAAGATATAGTTTCCTTAGTTATCTCTTTTAATTAGATCAGTTTTTGCTTTTGCTTTATCTGAGATGAGGATGGTTACCCCTGCTTTTTTGACTTCACCTTAAACATAATCGATTCTGCTCCAGCCTTTAACCTTTACTCTTTATGCATCTCCCTGCTTTAAATGTGTTTCCTGTTAAAAACATATTCTAAGGGTTCTGACTTTTGATCCAGTTTGCTATCTGCCTCCACTTTATTGAAGAGTTCATCCCATTCACATTTATGGTTAAAATTACTAATTCTGGATTTCCTGTCATCTTCTTATCCCCAAATTATGCTTTTCTTTTTCTTGCGCTCCCTTTCCCCCTTTCCCGGTATTAAATTTATGAGCATCACTTGTGTCACACAGATCTCCCTTTTTAAGATCCCTCCCACCCCCTTTATATCCTTTCCCCTCCCTTGTACTCTTCCTTTATTACTCTTTTCCTTTTCCCTTTTCCTCTTCCAGTTTTTAATGAGGTGGAAGAAGTTTCTCTGTAAACCAAATATGTCAATTATTTTCTCTTTGAGCCAACTCTGATGAGAGTAAGAAACATACCATATTCCTCGCCCTCTTTAAAATCTCTTAGATATGATAATTTTCCTTTGCCTCTTTGTGGAATGTAATTTCCCTCTTTTTATCTCCTCTTTTCCTTTTTTCTGACATTATCCCCTTGCCATTTCTACTTCCCTTTTTTATGTTATAACAGTTAAATCAAATTATACATGTACACTTTATATATATATATACACACAACAGAAATACAGTTCTCAAGATTTCTTTTTACCTTTTTTTTTTTTTTTTTTTGATTCTCTTAAGTCCTATGGTTGGAGATGAAAGTTTTTGTTTAGTTCTGGTTTTTTCCTTAGAAACAAATGGAATTCATCTCTTTCCTTAAATGTCATCTTCTTCCTTGGAAGAAAATGGTCAGCTTAGCTGGCTAGTTTATCTTGGCTGCATTCCAAGTTCTTTTGCCTTTTGAAATATCAGATTTCAGGCCCTTCGATCTTTTAATGTGAAAGCAGCTAGATCTTGAATGATCCTTATTGTGGCACCTCATTATTTGAGTTTTTTTTTTTTTTTTTTTTTTTTTCTGGCTGCTTGTAATAATTTTCCTTAATCTGATAGTTCCGAAATTTAGTCACAATATTCCTTGGAGTTTTTATTTTAGGGTCTTTTTCAGAAGATGTTTGATGTATTCTTTCAATGTTTATTTTACCTTCTGATTCTATTACACCTGGGCAGTTCTCTTTGATGATTTCCTGTAAAATAGTATCTAGGCTCTTTTTTTCATCATAATTTTCAGGTATTCCAGTGATCCTCAGATTATCTCTCCTAGACCTATTTTCCAGGCTTGTTGTTTTTCAAAGTAGATTTTTAACCTTTTTTTTCTAATTTTTCACTTTTTTGGTTTTGCTTGACTGACTCAATGAATCATTCATTTCTATTTGTTCAGTTCTGATTTTTAATGAGTTATTTTCTTCATTAGCTTTTTTTAAACCTCTTTTTGCATATGTTCAATTGAGTTTTATATGAATTGTTTTGCTCTATGGAATTTTTTTCCATTTCACTAATTGTTTTTACTGATTTATTTTCTTTTTCCAGTTCACAAATCCTACTTTCTTGGGAGTTCTTTATCTTTTCCAATTCACAAGTTCTGTTTTCCTGCACTCCCTGGGAGTTTTTTACCTTTTCCAATTCACATTTCAGGAAGTTGTTGCTCTTTTGCATAGCTTCTTTTTCCTTTCCCCATTTTTCTTCTAGCTCTCTTTTAAGGTTTTTATAGTCTCTTCTAGGAGAGCCTTGTGTAATGGGGATTAGGTTACATCCTTTGTGGTTTTGTCTGGAGACTGTTTGCTATTAGTCTCCTCCAGGTTGAAAACCTTCTCTCTTTCTATATAGAAGCTATCTATCATCTTTTTGATTGTTTTACTCATTTTTCAAGCCTTTGGGGTCTCCCCTCAGGGCAAGGAAGTTACCAGCTTCCACTGCAGAGCAGTGATAGGTATATGGACAGCTGCTATCCTGCAAGTGAGCTGCAAAGAAAGGCCAAGTGCGCTAAGAAAAGTTCCACTCTGGAAGTGATTCAGGCCTGGGTAGCACAGCCAAGCTGTGGAAGTACCCTGCTAAGAGCCCTGCTGTGCAGATTAGCGACTGTCCTGATGCTAGAGGGTGAGCAGGGAAGGTGTCTCTACTCCAGGCAAAAGTTAGATGGGGGTATTAGCAGTTGCCCTGTCCCCCACAGCATTGGAAGTATCTCTGACCAAGGAGCACAGTCACATAGTGGAAATTCTATTGCCCTAGGCCAAGCCCCCCACTGTGCAGATTAGAGGCTACCCTAAGCTACATCCCCCTGCCAGGCAGATTTGTGACTGCCCTGAGCAAACCCCATGTTGCATAATGTGGCTGCCCAGCCCATTCTTTTCCCCATTTTTCTTCTAGCTTTCTTTGAAGATCTTTTACAATTTCTTCTAGTAGAGTCTTTTGTGATGAGAACCACATTACATCACCCTTTAGAGTTTTGTCTGGAAATTGTCTCCTAGGATTTGAAAACCTATTCTCTTTCTGTAGAGAAACAATCAATGATTAGAATTTGCTTGGCTTTTTTTTTATTCATTTTTTAAAAAGCCCTTAGGATCTCCCTTCAGGGCAAGGAGATTACCAGCTTCCTCTACAGAACAGGGATAGATTTATAGTTAGTAGCTGTCCTGAAAATGATCTACAAAGAGTGACCAAGCTACGGAATTGTCCTGGGAATAGCTCCACAGTGAAGTGTCTCTGCCTTGGGAAGAGTAGGTGCACTGTGGGAGTTCCACTGCCCCAGCAGAGCTCTCCCCCACCCCCTTGCAGAATTGTGGCTGCCCGGGGGAGACCCCATCACCCTGGTGTGCAGAAGTGTGTCTACCCTGGGCAAAAGCCACACACTGCAGAATGCAGCTGCACAGCTGTGCTGTAGTCTATGCTGAGTCACTTCTGGTATGGGCTGGGTGTGGCCAGGTCCTGTTAAGTTCTGGTGTTTTTTGGAGTACATTCTACCTTTGGCATTTATGTAACTTCTCTGCTGATCTAATGCTTTGCAACCAAAGCAGAGTAGCCACCTGTTGTAGAGTCCTCCTTGCAAATTCTCCACTGTTGGAGATAGCCCCCACCTCTGGTCCTCTCAGTGTGCTAGCTTCTGTGTTCTGCCTTCCTGCCTACATTGGCCTGCTCTCACTAATCAGGACAAACCTTTTCTGGCAATCTTCCAGATTATCTTTGGCTGATAATTTGTTGTACTCTCCCAATATTCATGGATTTTGCCAGTCAAGCACTATCTCTTAGGCTGAAATTGGTAATTAGTAGTGAGGCTATAAGGGTGTCTTCTCTGCCATCTTGGCTCTGCCCCAGAACATTTGTTAAAGTGGATTATTCAAAAAATTTATTGTTGTTGTTGTTTTTGCAAATAAAATGGCATCATTGTTGAGTAATGTAAAATTAATTATTAGCTTGAATCATTTCCTCTTTCAATTTGTAATGTTAAGTTGAATCTAAAAGGACAATGATGAAAATAAATTATTTCTAGGAAGAAATTTTTCCCTCAAAAATTCTTTGTTCATTTTATCATGAAGGAAGGACATAAATATTGAAAACAAATTAGCTTATTATAATGGATATAATTCAAGACAGAGGAATGAGACAAGAACTAAGAGTAGCCCATACTTTTTTTTTAAAAAAAATTTAATAGCTTTTTATTTACAAGTTATATGCATGGGTAATTTTATAGCATTGACAATTGTCAAACCTTTTGTTCCAATTTTTCCCCTCCTTCCTCCCACCCCCTTCCCTAGATGGCAGGATGACCAATACATGTTAAATATGTTAAAGTATAAATTAAATACAAAATAAGTATACATGTCCAAACCATTATTTTGCTGTACAAAAAGAATCAGATTCTGAAATATTGTACAATTAGCCTGTGAATAAATCAAAAATATAGGCAGGCAAAAATATAGGGATTGGGAATTCTATGTAATGGTTCTTAGTCATCTCCCAGAGTTCTTTTGCTGGGTGTATCTGGTTCAGTTCATTACTGTTGTATTGGAACTGATTTGGTTCATTTAATTGCTGAAGATGGCAGGTCCATCAGAAATGATCATCATATAGTATTGTTGTTGAAGTATATAATGATCTCCTGGTCTGCTCATTTCACTCAGCATCAGTTCATGTAAGTCTCTCCAGGCCTTTCTGAAATCATCCAGTTGGTCATTTCTTACCAAACAATAATATTCCATAATATTCATATACCACAATTTATTCAGCCATTCTCCAATTGATGGACATCTACTTAGTGTTCAGTTTCTGGCTACTACAAAGAAGCCTGCCACAAACATTCTTGCACAAATATAGCCCTTACTTCTTGTGTGACCAGGAATGAATCACTTTTCTCTGAGACCACTCTGGTAATTTGCTATTTTCTACAATAGGATGATGATGCCTGTGCTTCTGGACTTATATAGTTGTTTGGAGGCTGAAATGAGACACTGTATGTAAAGCACTTTACAAATTTTGAATTTTTATATAAATGTCAATTATTTTTCAAACTAGAAAGTCTTATTCCAATAGTCATCTGATGGGACCACAAATTACAAGGGTTGAGAAAAGCACTATTCAACCATTCTGATTATTTTCCATAATCATTTTATTTTGCAATATTTTGTGATAATGAAATATAGAATTAAATTTAGAATATGAGCAGTAAAATGATTTTTCTCAGCTCTTAGTATTAGCAAATAGTGTCCAAGGTAGAATTTGAATTCAAGTTTTATAATACCACATGAAGAGCTTTTTTCATTATTCTACAAGTCTTCTTATTATATTTTTTTTTCTAAAAAAACTTAGTTTAATAAAATTGAAAGCTGACACATATATAGCTCTTTCAGTTTTTCAAAGTGCTTTATATACAGCCTTACTACAACTATATAAAATGATGAAAATAAAGATGAGGAGAATTATGAAGATGATAATGGTTATTTTAATTTTACAGATAAAGAAACTGTGTTGCAGAAGCATATCTTGCTTAGTGTTGTTCAGCTAGTAAGTGACAAAACTAGGACTAAAATCCGGCTTCCCTAATTTTGAGATTAGAAGTCTTTTTATTGTAGTCTGTTCTCTCAAGAAATTGTTTCTTAAAACACAGAAAAGGGAAGATGCTATGTTTCCTTCCTCAATAGTGCTTAAATGGAACAGTTGCTTGATGACTGGTTGAAACCAACCTTAGCCATTTCCCCACCTACACCTCTCGTAACCAATACTTCTAGTCTATTGTGCAATTAGCTGTCATCTTCCACAGCCTCCCAAAGCTACCTTTGCTCTAGCTACCCCAGCATCTGCTGTTGCACATCTGTCTCCTCCCTTCTTTTTCTTCTCCTTCTCTTCTTGCCACCTCCACTACCTCTGCTATCATGGCAACTTCATCTCTCTTTCAGATATAGTAGGATTGCCACCAGAACTCAGATGCTTCCATCAACCATCAATTCAAACAAAAAAATTGAAGGCCTCCACATGCCCAGATATTACTGTTTTGCCATTTATTTTCTACATCAGTTCTACAGGAGAAGAGGGAAAAGGGAAGAGGGAAGCTGATGAAACTCCAAAACCCAAAAATGCCTGAATTTTCTTGTAACACATCAAGAAACCAGATAGGAAAGAATGGGAGAATTGAATGAATAGTGTGCCATTTTCTAGGGGGGCAAATGTTAATCAGTCATTACTGAAATTGCACAAGCTGACTATTGTCACAAAAACCCCTCATGAGGTAATTACATTAAAGCCCACTATCTATATAAACAGATAAAATCCATAAGACAACTGGAGAATTCATAATCAAATTGGGGATCCTTAAACTAATTCTGACATGGCATGGTGGAATATCTTTTTCACAAGCACACCCTTGGAGATAATGACAAGGAGAATAGTGTCACAATGCCTTCTTCCATGCCTTCCATGCCTGGGAATTGTCTTTCAATGAATGCATATTTTGGTTATTTGACATTTTCATAATATGAACCAACAAACTACCACCACTTAGATTCCAATAAGATTAATTTATACTGAAGAAAAAAAAGTTCCAAAAAAATGGCAGAAAAGAAATATGTCTTTACCTGAACTGTCCCTTATGATTCTCAGATCAGCACCAAATCAAGCCTTTAAATTGATTTTGGACTGACAGAATGAACAAATATTTTGAGTGTTGCAAATTTCCACCAGAAAATAATTTGGAAAAACTTCAGAAAAAGTTTGTTTCAATCTGGCATGGAAGGAGGGGGCTAGCAGAGGTACATCAAAGATTCAGAATTGTGTGGGCCCTTATCTATGAATATATACAGAAGAAATTCCCACAGTGTTGGCTACTTTGTCTTGGTTATAAGCCAGTAGATCAGCACATTATCTGTAAGGCATCCAAAGGCAAATAGTGAGCCCCTGAACCCCAGAATAATGTGGGACCTGGCCACAGACAACTAGCACCAAAGGCTAATTAGTACATACCTAGCACAGTCATCTCTCCATCTGTACAGCAAACTTGGATAATCTCCCATTTTTTTCCTAAAAACAGACCTCAACCTTTTAAAAAATGAGCAAAAAGTAAAAAGAACTCTCATCATAGTTTTTTTTTTTTTTTTTTTTTTAATAGAGCAGAAGTGATTTCAAACCCTGAAGACATTAAAAGCAGATCACCTCCATATTACATCCCAAAGAGTGATGTGAATTTGTCCCCATCTCTCAAGGTTCTCTTGGAAGGATTCAGAAAAGATTTTAAAAGAGAGAAGAAAAATGGTGAAAAGAAATGCAAACTTTACAAGTGTGATTGGAAAAGGAAACACTGAAATTATCTGAACAAAACTCCTTACAAAATAGATTTAGTGAAACAGAAAAAGCAAATAACACCTTAAAATAGGTTTCAGAAAATGGAAGAAGAAAACAACTCCTTGAAAAACAGAATTGATGCAATGATAAAAAAAAAACCCATTGAACAAAACAACTCATTTAAAATTATTTTGGTCAAATACAAAAGAAGCTAAAAAGATAACTGAAGAAAATAATTCACCAAAAATTATAACTGAAGAAATGGAAATGAATGAATCATTAAAACATTAAATTAGTCAAACAAAACAAAACAAAATTGAAAAATTAGAAGAATATGTAAAATGCCTCTTTGGAAGAACAATTGACCTGAAAAATAATCATAGAAGAGATAATCTAAGGATTATTGGGCTTTCTGAAAATCATGATTAAAAAAAGAGCTGAGACATCACTTTTCAGGAAATCTTCAAGGAAAACTGCCCTAATGTCCTAAAATCAGAAGGTAAAATAGCCATTTAAAGAATTCACCAATGACCTTCTGAAATGAACCCAAAATGAAAACACCAGAAAATTCTGTAGCTGATTTTCAAAATTATTGGTAGGGAAAATATTTCAAGCAGGCCAAAAGAAATAATTGAAATACTGAGGAACCAACATTATTCAGGAGCTAGCAACTTCCACCTTAAAGGATCCAAGGACATGGAATCTGATATTCTGAAAGGTAAAGGAATGTGTATTGCAGCCAAGAATTAACTATCCAGTAAAAATGAGCATTATTTTTTAGGGAACACGATGGACATTCAATGATACAAGTAAATTTCATTTATTTCTGATAAAAACATGAGAGCTGAGCAAAAATTGCATCTCCAAATATATAATTCAAGAGAAGCATAAAAATGTAAAAAAAGAAAAGAACTCAAGGATTATAACTCTGTTAATGGTATACTTAGAAAGTGCAGGCTTAATTTGATTTATATATATATATATATTTTTTTTTAATAATAACTTTATATTGACAGAATCCATGTCAGGGTAATTTTTTTACAACATTATCCCTTGCACTTGCTTCTGTTCTGATTTTTCCCCTCCCTCCTTCCACCCCCTCCCCTAGATGGCAAGCAGTCCTATATATGTTAGATATATTGCAGTATATCCTAGATACAATATATGTTTGCAGAACCAAACAGTTCTCTTGTTGCACAGGGAGAATTGGATTCAGAAGGTAAGAATAACCCGGGAAGAAAAACAAAAATGCAAATAGTTCACACTCATTTCCCAGTGTTCTTTCTTTGGATGTAGCTGCTTCTGTCCATCATTTATCAATTGAAACTGAGTTAGGTCTCTTTGTCAAAGAAATCCACTTCCATCAGAATACAATATCATTGTTGAAGTGTATAATGATCTCCTGGTTCTGCTCATTTCACTTAGCATCAGTTCATGTAAGTCTCTCCAAGCCTCTCTGTATTCATCCTTCTGGTCATTTCTTAGAGAACAATAATATTCCATAACATTCATATATCACAATTTATCCAGCCATTCTCCAATTGATGAGCATCCATTCAATTTCCAGTTTCTAGCCACTACAAACAGGGCTGCCACAAACATTTTGGCACATACAGGTCCCTTTCCCTTCTTTAGTATTTCTTCGGGATATAAGCCCAGAAGTAACACTGCTGGATCAAAGGGTATGCACAGTTTGATACCTTTTTGGGCATAATTCCAGATTGCTCTCCAGAATGGTTGGATTCATTCACAACTCCACCAACAATGCATCAGTGTCCCAGTTTTCCCGCATCCCCTCCAACATTCATCATTATTTTTACCTGTCATCTTAGCCAATCTGACAGGTGTGTAGTGATATCTCAGAGTTGTCTTAATTTGCATTTCTCTGATCAATAATGATTTGGAACACTCTTTCATGAGTGGTAATAGTTTCAATTTTATCATCTGAAAATTTTCTGTTTATATCCTTTGACCATTTATCAATTGGAGAATGGCTTGATTTCTTATAAATTTGAGTCAGTTCTCTATATATTTTGGAAATGAGGCCTTTATCAGAACCTTTAACTGTGAAGATGTTTTCCCAGTTTGTTGCTTCCCTTCTAATCTTGGTTGCATTACTTTTGTTTGTACAAAGGCTTTTTAATTTGATATAATCAAATTTTTCTGTTTTGTGATCAGTAATGGTCTCTAGTTCATCTTTGATCACAAATTTCTTTCTCCTCCACAAGTCTGAGAGATAAACTATCCTATGTTCCTCTAATTTATTTATAATCTCGTTCTTTATGCCATTTTGATCTTATCTTGGTATATGGTGTTAAGTGTGGGTCCAGTGAATCTTACTCTCATCAGATTTGGTTCAAAGAGAGAATATTTGGCTTCACATAGAAACTTTTCTCACCCCATGGGGTAAAAGGGGAAAGTAAAGTGGGAGGCTAACAAAAGGAAAAACAGAAATAGTAAGGGAAAGGTATGAGAAAGGGGGAATGGCTATAATGGGAGAGGGCTATTTGAGGGAAGTGGTGGTCAGAAGCAAAGTACTGGGAGAAGGAGAAGGGGGAAAGGAAAGATAAAATAATTATCTTGGGTTAAAAAAAATGATAGTAGTAAATATAGAATGAGTCCTTTTAATGGTGAATTTGAGTGGGATGAACACTTCCATAAAACAGAAGCATATAACAGTCTGTATTAAAAGCCAGAATTCAAAAATATGTTGTTTACTTTATTTTTTTTTTTCATTTTTTATTTTGAAAACATATACAAGGATATTTTTTTCAACATTGACCCTTGAAAAACCTGGTGTTCCAAATTCCCTTCTTTTCCTTCACTTCCTCCTCCAGATGTCATTTTATCCAATATATGTTAAATATGGAAAAATATATGTTAAATTCAATATAGTCATCCATATTTATAAAATTATGTTGCTGCACAAGAAAAATCTGAACAAAAAGTTAAAAAATAATATGAAAGAAAATAAAATTCAAGCAAGTCATAACAAAAAATTGAAAATGCTATGTTGTAAGCAACACCCCTTTTTCATAGTCTTTTCACTGGGTGCAGATGGCACTCATCATCACAAAATAATTGGAACTGACTTGAATTGTTTCATTATTGAGAAGAGCCAAATGCATCAGAATTGATCATTGTATAATTTTTCTGTTGCTGTGTACAATGATCTCCTGGTTCTGCTCATTTCACTTAGCATCACCTCATGTAAATCTCTCCAGATTTCTCTGAAATTAACCTGCTGAGTGTTTCTTAGAGAATAATAATATGCCATAACACTCATATACCATAATTTATGTAGCTGATCTCCAACTGATGAGCATCCACTCTCTTTGCTAACATTTTATTTAAGATTTTTCGCATCTATATTCATTAGGGAAATTGGTCTACAATTTTCTTTCCCTGTTTCCATCCTAGGTGATTTACCTATCAGTATCATGTTTGTATCACAAAAGGAATTTGGCAGAAGTCCTTCTTTCCCAATTTTTTTTTTTCAAATAGTTTGCATAGTATTGGAATTAATCATTCCTTAAAATGTGTGGTAGTATTCACATGTAAATCCATTCTGGCCCTGGAGATTTTTTTCTCAGGGAGTTGACTAATAACTTCTTCTATTTCCTTTTCTTAAATGGGACTACTTAAGTAACCTTTTCCCTCTTTGGTTAATCTGGGCAATTTATATTTTTCTAGGTATTCTTCCATTTCACTTTGATTATTAAATTTATTAACATAAAGTTGGGCAAAATAACAACGAATTATTGCTCTAATTTCCTTTTCATTGGTGGAACTTTCTCCCTTTTCAATTTTGATATTAACAATTTAATTTTCTTCTTTTTTTTTTCCAATAAAATGAAATAAAGATTAAGTTTTTTTTTCATAAAACCAACTCTTAGTTTTATTTTTAATTCAATAGTTTTTTTTTTTTTCATTTTCAATTTTATCAGTTCTCCCTTTTATATTCAGAATTTCCCAAATGGTATTTTCTTGGTATTGTTAGTTTGTTCTTTTTCTGGCTTTTTTCAGTTGTACACATAATTTCCTGATCTTTTCTTTCTCTATTTTATACAAGTAAGTATCTAGACATATAAAATTTCCCCTATTAACTCCTTTGGCTGCATCTCACAAATTTTGGTATGTTTTCTTATTATTGTCATTCCTTGAATGAAATTATTTATTATGTGTATGATGTGTTGTTTTTTTTTCCATTCATTCTTTAAGATTAGATTACTTAATTGCCAATTTTTTTTTTATCTATTTTCCCCTGGCCTTTTATTGCCTATAATTTTTATTGCATCATGATCTGAAAAAAAATACATTCAGTATTTTTGCCTTTCTGCATTTGATTTTGAGGTTTTTAATGTCCTAATACATGGCAAATTTTTGTTTAGATTCCAAGAACTGCCGAGAAAAAGGTACTCCTCATCTCCCATTTAATTTTTCCAAAGATCTATCATACCTAAGTTTTCTAAAATTTTGTTTACTTCCTTTACTTTTTTCTTATTTATTTTGTGGTTCAATTTATCTTCTTCTGAGAGAGCAAGGTTGAGATCCCCTATCTAGTATAGTTTTGTTGTCTATTTCTTCTTGCAGCTCCCTTAACTTCTTGTGTAGGAATGTGGATATCATGCCACATGTTTAGTATTGATATTGCTCCATTATCTATGTACACGTCAGCAAGAAATAGTTCCCTTCTTTATATACTTTAATTCATCTATTTTTTGCTTTTGCTTGCTCTAAGATCAGGATTGCTACTCCTACCTTTTTTTTTTTTTAGCTTCATCTGAACCATAATAGTTTTTGCTAAAGCCTTTTACCTTTAGCCTGTATGTATCACTCTGCTTTAAATGTGATTCTTCTAAACAACATATTGTAGGATTCTGGCTTTTTTATATATTCTATTTTTTTAATAATAGCTTTTTATTTACAAGTTATATGTATGAGTAATTTTACAGCATTGACAATTGCCAAACCTTTTGTTCCAATTTTTCCCCTCCTTCTTCCCACTCCCTACCCTAAATGGCAGGATGAGCAGTAAATGTTAAATATATTAAAATATAAATTAAATACACAATAAGTATACATAACCAAACAGTTATTTTGCTGTACAAAAAGAATTGGACTCTGAAATATTGTACAATTAGCCTGTGAAGGAAATCCAAAATGTGGGCAGGCAAAAAATATAGGGATTGGGAATTCAGTGTAATGGTTCTTCGTCATCTCCCAGAGTTCTTTCGCTGGGTGTAGCTGGTTCAATTCATTACTGCTTCATTGGAACTGATTTGGTTCATCTCATTGCTGAGGATGGCCAGGTCCACCTGAATTGATCATCATATAGTACTGTTGTTGCAGTATATAATGATCTCCTGGCCCTGCTTGTTTCACTCAGCATCAGTTCGAGTGAGTCTCTCCAGGCCTTTCTGAAATCATCCTGTTGGTCATTTCTTACTGAACAATAATATTCCATAATATTCAGTCATTCTCTAATTGATGGGCATCTATTCAGTTTCCAGTTTCTGGCCACTATAAAGAGGGCTGCCACAAACATTCGGGCACATACAGGTCCCTTTCCTTTTTTAAGATCTCTTTGGGATATAAGCCCAGTAGTAACACTGCTGGAACAAAGAGTATGCACAGTTTGATAATTTTTTGAGCATACTTCCAAATGGCTCTCCAGAATGGTTGGATGTATTCACAATTCCACCAACAATGTATTAGTGTCCCTGTTTTCCCATATCCCTCCAACATTCCGCATTATCTTTCCCTGTCATTCTAGCCAGTCTGACAGTATGTAAGGATTCTGGCTATTAATCCAGTCTGCTCTTTGCTTCCATTTTATAGGAGAGTTCATCCCATTCAAAGTCATGTTAAAATAACTAATTCTGTATTGTCTGCCATCTTATTTACCCTAATATATACTTTTCTCCTTCCCTTTCCCCCTTTTCCTCCTCCCCAATATTTTACTTCTGACACCACCTCTTTCAAACATTCCTCCCCTTTACAGCCCCTCCCTCTTTCTTATAATTTCCTCTACTACTTCCATTTTCCCTCATATTAGCCTCCCCCTTTCTTTTTTACCCTTTCCTATCTGAGTTCCCCATAAGCTGAAAGAAGTTTCTCTGTGAATCCATATATGTCTCATATTCTCTCTTTGAGCCAAATCTGATGAGAGTAAGAGTCACACAATGGACATTCCCCTCCATTCTTTCCCTCCATTGTAATACTTTTTTTTTTTTTTTGCCTCTTCATGATAGGTAATTTCTCTCATTTTATCTCCATTTTCTTCTTTTTTCCAGTACAATTACCTTTCCACCTTTAGTTTCTTTTTAATATTATCTCAAGAAAATCAAGTTATACCTGCATTCTTTAATGCAGTATATGGGTATACTCTTTAAGTATACCCATAATAGAGATATCGTTATGAAGAGTTCTTTCTTTTTTCTTTCTTTCTTTTTTTTTTTTTTTTTTTTTTTTTTGCTTCCTTGGAGTTTTGTATCTGGAGATCAAGTTTTTAGTCCAGCTCTGGTCTTTTCATCAGAAATAAAGGAAATTCACCTATATTGTTGAATGTCCATCTTCTTCCCTGAAAGATAATTATTGATTGCTTGACTGCAATGCAAGTTGCAAGGGTTAAAGCCCTTTTATTCCTTTAAGGTGGAAGCTGGTAGCTCCTGTGTAATCCTGATGGTGACTCCCTGATATTTGAATTGTTTCTTTCTGGCTGCTTGCAATATTTTTGCCTTGGTCCAGTAAGTCTGTAATTTACATATGGTATTCCTTAGAATTTTCATTTTGGGGTCTCTTTCAGGAGATGATTGTTACATTCATTCAATGGTTATTTTACCATTTGGTTCTAGGATATGAGAGTAGTTTTTCTTGATAATTTTCTGAAAAATGATGACTAGGCTCTTTTTTAATCATGGTTTTCAGGAAATGCAATGATCTTTAGATTGTGTCTCATAGATCTGTTTTCCAAATCAGCAGTTGTTCCAGTGAGTTATTTTACATTTTCTTCTATTTTTTTTTCACTTTTTGGGGTTTTGTTTGATTGATGTCTTGCTGAGTCATTCATTTCCATGTATTCAATTCTAAGTTTTAGTGAATTATTTTTTCATTTACCTTTTTTAGTTCCTTTTTGTATTTAGCCAATTGAATTTTTAAATGAGTTGTTTTATTCATTGCATTTTCTCCATTTCACAAATTCTGTTTTTCAATGAATTGTTTTTTTTTTCATATCTGTTTTGTAAGAATTTATATTATGTTTTCATTTCATCAGATCTATTTTGTAAGGAGATATTTGCTTTTTTTCTTTTCATCAAATTTATTTTGTAAGGAAATATATGCCTTTTCTTCATATAATTTCTGGTTTTTCTTTTTTATATCCTTTTGTAAAGATCTCATTTCCTTTCCTCATTTCCCCATTTTTCTTCTTACTCTCTTTTAAGATCAGTTTGAATTCTTTGAAAAAAGCCTTGTGAAATGTGGACTAACTCACATCACACTTTAGAGGTTCATCAGAAGTTAGTTTGCTTTTAAGAACCTCAGGATTTGAAGTCTGTTCTTCTCTCTCTCCATAAAACCTATCTATGATCACAGTAGTTTTTGCTTTTTTGCTCATTTTTAAAGGTTCAGATTTGCTCTTAAGGCAAAGGGGAACAGCTGTTTTAGTGTGCCCTGCACCAGGTATTTTTGACTGACTTCCAATTCTGGGCAAGCCTGGCCAGGTTCTGAGTTCTTCTGGGGCTCAGTGGATTACAATTTGCCTTTTGTATATGCATTTGAGTTTCTCATTGCAAATCAACTAAACCACCAACTTACAACTAGGACAGAGAAGCATTCAAATTTCACAGTAGATTCCCTGGTGGGGAGAAGCAACATTGCTCTGGTTCCCTGCCTCAGCTCTTACCCAGAGCTTCCTGCACTGCAATCTAGGCTATGCAGCCTCTCCCCATGACCAGTTGAAGTAGACCTTTCCTGAAGTTCTTCCAAAGTACCTTCTTCTGAAAATTTGTTGTACTCCAAATATTTGTGGGTTCTGTCATTCCAAAATCAGTTCAGAGGAATAATCTGCTATTGATTTGATGAAAGTCACATTGAGGAGGTCACATAAAGCTGCATCTACTTTCCACTATCTTGGTTGTTCCCTTAATGTGTGTGTGTGTGTGTGTGTGTGTGTGTGTGTTTTTTTTTTTACAAGAAACACATTTAAAACAAAGTGATATATACAGAGTAAAGGTTAAAGGCTGGGAAAGAATCTATTATGCTTCAGGTGAAGAAAAAAAGAAAAAAAAAAAAAACAGGAGGGATGATCTCACATTAACCAAAAACAAAAATAGAACTAATTAAAAGAGATAAGGATAGAAACTAGAAGTATCACAGATAATGAAGTAATATGAATACTAAACATATATATATATCTATATGGAGAGAGAGAGAGAGAGAGAGAGCATCCAAAATCCTAGAGAAGATGTTGAGAGCTGCAAGAAGAAATAGACAACAATATTATACTAGTATTGGCTGTCTCAGAAATAGATAAATCAAACCATAAAATGAATAACAAAGACAATACAGAGGTAAATAGTATTTTAGAAAAGTTAGATATGATAGGTCTTGGAGAAAATTAAAAGGAGACAGAAAGGAGTATACTTTTTTTTTTCTCAGAGGTTTATGGAACCTATATAAAAACTGATCAAATAATAGGGCATGAAAACCTCAAAATCAAATGTGGGAAGTCAGAAATATTAAATGCATTTTTTAAGATCATGATGCAATAAGAATCACATATAATGAAGAGCCAGGGAAAAATGGACCAAAAATTAAGTGCAAACTAAATAATCTGATTGTAAAGATTGAATGGTTGAAACAAGAAGTTTTAGACTCTATTGATAATTTCATCCAAGAGAGTGACAGTAATGAGACAACATACCAAAATTTATGGGATGCAGCTAAAGCAAGTCTTAGGGGAAACTTTATATCTCTAGATGCTTACTTGCATTAAATAGAGAAAGAGAAGATCAAGGAATTGTGCAACTAAAAAAATCTAGAAAAAGAATAAATAAAAATTCCAATTAGATACCAAATTTAAAATACTGAAAATAAAAGGGCAAATTAATAAAATTGAAAGTAAAAAAAGTATTGAGCTAATAAACAAAACTAAGAGCTGGTTTTGTGAAAAAACAAAAATAGATAAATCTTTAGTTAATTTGATCAACAAAAGGAAAGCCGAAAATCAAATTGAAATCATGAAAAATGAAAAGAATTAACTTTCGACCAATGAAGAGGAAATTGGAACAATAACTTGGAGCTATTTTTCTCAAAAGTATTCCAACAAATATGATAATCTAAATAAAGTCAATGAATGTTTACACAAATATAGATTTCCTAGATTGAACTTGGAGGAAACAAATAGTCCCATTTTATTAAAACAACAACAAAAACAACAACAACAACAACAACAATTGAACAAGCTATTAATCAATGTCCTAAGAAAAACTCTCCAGGCCAGATGGATTTATATGTGAATTCTACCAAACATTAAAAAAAAAAAACACAATTAATTCTAATACTATGCAAACTATTTGATAGAGAGGGAAGGAATCCTACCAAATTCTTTTTATGACACAGATATGGTGTGACACCTAAACCAGGTAAGATCAAAACTAAGAAAGAAAATTATAGATGAGTTTCACTAATGAATATTGTTGCAAAAACCTTGTTGGAATCTTTACAAACTGCTAACTCATTAGAGTTGATAGATTATTGATCTGATCTTACAAGAAGATGTTTTGGGCCAGAACCTGAAACAAGGTACTAAGTAGAACTGATTAGTACAATGCTTGTGTTTACACCTTTACTCAGTGGAGTTCACAAGTATGCCAGCTTCACAAAGTAAATTTTGTAACTTTGTGAATTCACACCTCCCTTAAAGCTCTTAGGGCCAGAGAGCACTATGGGAGAAAACCCATAATCCCATTCTCTCAGAAGAGTCATATATGGGGCCAGTGAAGAGAGATCTATTCCAGAATATATTCCACTTGGCTGGCTGGTCGCAGAAGAGAGTTCAGCTGGATTGGAGAGGAGCACTCTGGTGCAGACACAGAGCACTTTGAGAGATTTCAGCGGAATTACGCCAGAAGCCCTCTCTCCAAGGCAAGAAGGAATATTTTCCACTTGGCTGGCTGGTGGCAGAAGAACCTGAAACAAGGTACTAAGTAGAACTAATTAGTACAATGCTTGTGTTTACACCTTTACTCATTGGAGTTCACAAAACCTTAAATAGACTATTAGCAAAGAGATTACAGTAAGTTATCACCAGGATAATACACCTTGAAAAAGTATGATTTATACAAGAAATGTAGGATTGGTTCAATATTAGAAAAATCATTAGCATAATTGACCATATCAATAACAAACTAACAAAAATCATATAATTAGCTCAATAGATGCAGAAAAAGCATTTGACAAAATCCAACACTCATTCCTTTTAAAAACACCCCAGAATATAGGAATAAATGGACTTTTCCTTAAAATGATTAATAGCATCTATCTAAAGCCATCAACAAGTATCACATGTAATGAGGACAAACTAGAACTATTCCAAAAAAGATCAGAGGTAACACCATTATTATTCAATATTGTATTAGAAATGTTATTTTTTGCAACAAGAGAAGAAGAGATTAAAGGAATTCAAGTAGGAAATGAGGAAACCAAATTATTACTCTTTGCAGATGATATGATGGTATACTTAGAGAACCCTAGATAATAAACTAAAAAACAATTAATAATAATCTACAGTTTTAGCAAAGTTTCAGGATACAAAATAAATCGCCATAAATCATCAGCATTTTTATACATTACCCACAAAGTCCATCATCAAGAAATGCAAAGAGAAATTCCATTTAAAATAGCTGTCAATAAATATAATATTTGTGAGTCTATCTGCTAAGGCAAATTCAAGAATCATATGAACAAAATTACAAAACACTTTCCACTCGAGCTCAGATCTAATCTCATGGAAAAATGTCATATGTTCATGGATGGGCCAAGCAAATATAATAAAAATGATAATACTATCGAAATTGTTCCATTTATTCAGTCTCATACGAATAGAACTCCCAAGAAATTACTTTACAGAAATAAAAACAAAATAATAATGCAACTAATCTGGAAGAAAAAAAGATCAAGAATTTCAATGGAATTAATGAAACAAAATGTCATTGAAAGAGGCCTCACTGTACCAGACCTAACCCTATATTATACAGCACCAATCATCAAAACCATTTGCTACTCAATAAGAAAGAGAGTAATCCATCACGTTTTATTAGCAAATTATAAGAACAAGGGATAATTCATCTCTCAGATCTCTGGAAAAGGAAAGAATTTGTGGGCAAAGAAGAACTTGAATGTACTTTTGAATGCAATATGTGTAATTATGTTTATATTAAGTTAAAATGTTTTGTATAAACAAAATCAATGCAGACAAAATTAGAAAGGGAGGAATGAAATGAGGAAAATTTTACCTTCCAGGGTTCTGATAAAGGCCTCATTTCCAAAATATAGAGAATTGATCAAAATTTATAAGAATTCAATCATTTCTGATAAATGGTCAAAGAATATGATCCATTTTCAGATGAAGGAATTAAAACCATTTCTAATCATATGAAATGGTGCTCTAAATTCTTACTGATCAGAGGAATTCAAATTAAGACAACTCTGAATGCTACCACTCCACACCTCTCAGAATGGTTAAAATGACAGGAAGATATAATAACAAATGTTGTAGGGCATGTGGGAAAACAGGATGTTTTAGAGATGTTGATGGAGTTGTTAATTGATTCAACCATTCTGGAGAGCAATTTGGAACTATCTTTAAAAGGATATCAAACTGTGTGTATCCTTTGATCCACCAATGTTTCTACTGGGTATGTATCATAAAGAGATCATAAAGGAGGGAAAGAGACTCACATGTGCAAAAAAAAAAAATTGTGGCAGCCCTTTCTGTAGTGGCAAGAAACTAGAAACTGAGTGGATGTCCATCAATTCGAGAAAGACTGAACAAGTTATAGTGTATAAATATTATGGAATATTATGTTTTATAAGAAATGATCAGCAAGATGATTTCAGAGAGGCCTGGAAAGACTTACAGGAACTGTTGGTAAGTAAAATGAGTAGAACCAGGAGATCATTATACAGGGCAACAGCAAGGCTATATAATGATTAATTCTGATGGAGGTGACTTTATTCAACATTGAAATGATTCAAACCAGTTCTACTTGTGCATTGATGAAGAGAGCCATCTACATCCAGAGAGAGAATTGTGGGAACAGAGTGTGGAACACAACATAGCATTCTCACTCTCTCTGTTGCTATTTGCTTGCATTTTGTTTTCTTTCTCAGTTTTTCTTTTTCTTCCTTCTTGATCTGATTTTCTTGTGCAACGAGACAACCATATAAATATCTATGCATCTATAGGATCTAACATGCATATCAACATATTTAACATGTATTGGATTACCTGCCAGCTAGGAGAGGGCATGGGCAGAAGGAGGGGAAAATTTGGAACAAAAGATTATACATGGGTCAATGTTGGAAAAATATCCCTGCATGTGCTTTGTAAATAAAAAGCTTTAATTAAAAAAAAAAATCATTGTCTACTTCCTGATCCAGCTAAAATTGTATTCTACATAAAACCTTTCCCAGCCAGTCAGGACCATCATCATTCCCTTTTGTCAATTCCTATAACTACCTCACATTAATGGTTAGCTATTAATAATAAATAAACATGTTTTATCTCACCAAATGGATTCTGCAAACCTTTATTAAACATCCTACTATGTGGAAGTTTCTCTGCTAGGCATTAGGGCTTTAAACACAAAATCAATATTATATTCAATCTCAAGCAATTTGCAATCTAATGTAGGGTTAAAAAAACATACACAAATTACTGTGATAAAAAGGAGATATTTGGTTTTATTTGAGAAGGGGGAAGAAAAAGTTGTGGAGTAAATGATAATGGATTTGGCATTTAATAGAAGACTTTAATTGAAGAGATAGAAGTTTTTTTGTTTGTTTGTTTGTTTGTTTGTTTTAATTATTAGAGCTGAATTTTGACCAGGCCTGGCTCAGTCTAATCCAATAGTCCAGTCTTGGGATATGAATGAAATGAGCCTGTAAATGATCTAACACTGAACAAAGGAAGTTTTTTTCAATAATGGATGGAAAAGCGTTCAACAAAAGCATAGTTCTGGTTTTGTTGTCACTTCTACCCTCACCTTTACATTTACCAGGATGACCTTATCAGTCAGAAGGATATATTTACTGGTGTAATGTCTGGGATAGCTTTTTGGAGGGCCTTGGGATTAGCTTTTGTCTCAGCAGAATAATCACCACAAGAATAGTCAGGAGTAAAGTTTAAAGTCTTTATTGTCTCTTTCAGTCTCCCAGTCTGCACCAGCAGTCTCAGTCAGTCATCAATCAACCAGTCTATAGTCTCTTGTCTCTTCTAGTTAGCCAATTACCCAGTCAGCAGTCTGCATATCTCAGTCTCTTCTCCACAGATTGATAGGGATTTTTTCAACTACAAAAGGAGTAAAAACTCTTGTTTTACCTTAAAATGTCCATATCAAAGGGATAGCACTAACTTGGCTGCTATTAATCCTCTTATTCCAGACATATAGGTGTCTGCCTTAATCTTTGACCAATAACTGGGCAAACTGGCACCTGTAAAGACTGTATAAACTGCAAAGGTATCTACCAACCCTTTCAATGGTGTGCCACTTACATAGATAATGTGTTATGTAACAGAACTCTAAAACAAGGATTTTTACAAGGAGTTAAATCAGGGGAATTGATGAGACAATGGTTGTCTAGTTTAGCATGGTGATTAATAGTTCTCTAAGTTCAGTATGATTGATTTAATATTACAACAAATAATAGTTTCCTAGTGATATAATGATTGGTTTATACCCAATGTAGAGCATATAAGCTGGGATTTAGAGCCAGATTCATTCCATTGTCCACCTTTGTGGTGGCTGGAGACTGAAGCTCAAGCCCTTGGATTCAGAGAGATTCAATTACATCTTCATCAGCCTTGTGGTGGCTGGCCTATCCTCCTGCATTTTCTCCGCTGAAACCAAGTTTCCTTTGAAGACCACGAGAAAGGTAGCTGAGTGCCAGGTGAAGAAGACAATTTAGACTTTGGACTTTAACGCCTGACTATTCTCATGGTAATTACTCTACTGAAAAGAAGGATGCCCCAGAGACTTCCAGAAAACCACCAAGAACATTACAATAGTGAGCAATAGGATGGTCAGATGTAACAGCTGCAGGTTAGAATATTCCTGGATTCTGTTGCTGGGAGTCAAAATCTGGGAAAATATCACCAGATTGCCTATTAGGAGTCTGTATCAGTAAACCTTATGCTACTGCTTCTCCTGGTTGTTAAGTTACACATTGTCTACCTGTTTCAGTGATTGGCATGTTAGCTACACATTCCCCAGTTTCCCTCATCATTGTATGGACGCACACTGTTTTGTAAGCACTTTTAGGAGGTGAAGTGGTCAAGACTACTATGTGTGGAGGCAAGGGATCTATTGTCCAGACGGGGCCAGATTTCACTCTCCAAGCGATATTTCAATAGTCCCAGCTACATAAAACTCTATTCTCCCCAATTGTAATCCCTTTCTCCCATCAGATTGATTCTATCTTTGATCAGTCCCATGGTGGCTCTCCTACCTCCTGCACTATGGGGGACACTGGTTCAGATTGGGAGACTGAGGGAGACAATAAAGACTTTGGACTCTATTCCTGACCATTCTCGTGGTATTTATCCTGCTGAGATCAAGGCCCATCTGAAGGACTTTCAGAAAGCTAGCCCAAACATTACAGACTGAAATAACAATTTTATAATTATCCAAGTCTGAGGAGCCCAACCACTATATTAGACTTTTATGCCTTAGGCAACTAGGAAGTTATGCCTACCATTTGAATCTTAGACATTGGAAACAATTTAGTCTTTAAAACACTTTAATTGGATTTTTAGGAAAAATCCACTTATGTGGAAAGAATCTTCAAATCTTATAATCATGTGTCCCATCCATATTTGTGGTAGCTATTGTTCCTACCACAGGTGTGAAAAGTTCATTTAAAGCGTGCAATAAAGATGAGTAAAAAAAAAAAAGTAGGGTGTGTAATAAGAGAGGATAGGACTAGAACAGGAGATGGAAGATAATACAGTTTAGTTGGAAGCTGAAGAATATATTCTTTTATAAAAGGGAATTGTAGATGAAAGCTCTGTAAAGGATGAGTAAAACTTTATTGGGAAGAGCCTTGAAAGCCAGGATCAAAATTGTATTTTTATTCAGTTGGCAATGGAGAGTCACTCAAAGTTCTTGAGTATGAAAACATTCTGAATTCAAACTATTAAGATAGTTATGTTAAGAATAAATTAAAGAGATAAGCTGAAGGAAAAAATAATTAGAGGGTCACAACAGATATACTAAAATATTCTTGAGAACAAGAATGGTATTTTACACAGTTTCTCTCCTCATATCTCTTATTAGGCACAGAATAGGTATTTAATAAATATTGATTGCTATTCAGAACCAGGAGATCATTATACACTTCGACAACGATATTGTATGAGAACATATTTTGATGGAAGTGGATTTCTTTGACAAAGAGACCTGAGTTTCAATTGATAAATGACGGACAAAAGCAGCTACACCCAAAGAAAGAACACTGGAAAACAAATGTGAACTATTTGCATTTTAGTTTTTCTTCCCAGGTTATTTATACCTTCTGAATCCAATTCTCCCTATGCAACAAGAGAACTGTTCGGTTCTGCAAACATATATTGTATCTAGGATATACTGCAACATATCCAACATATAAAGGACTGCTTGCCATCTAGGGGAGGGGGTGGAGGGAGGGAGGGGAAAAAAAATCGGAACAGAAACTAGTGTCAATATAAAGTAATTATTAAATAAAAAATTAAAAAAAATATTGATTGCTATTGTTGTTGTTGATGATGATAATGGTGTGACTTTAAAAGAAAAAAAAATCATGTTTTGTATAGTTTTATTCTCTCCCTTCCCCAAGGAAAGAGGGAAAGCCCTTAATGAAAAATGCTATTCTTATTAACATTATCATAATTATCATATAGTGATTAAGATGATTATAATTATATTCTCATTCTATCATTTATTTAAGAAAACCTATGCAAGAGATGGTCCCATGGTACTTTTCCAACATGCAGGGTGTTTACCATTACAGCCTGGCAAATTTCCAGTTGGGGTAATTGCATTCTGCTCACCAAAAACTCCCTGTAGTTTTCACTGGATAGGGTCTCCCTCATTTCCTGTTCCAAAACAGCTGTGTTGTATGGCTGTTGAACAGCTGCCATGTATTTACCCAGAGGTAGCTGCATTTCAGCGCTAGTTAGAATAATTCTTGGATATTAATGCTTTGGGCAAAGTTCTCTGAGGGAAAATAGGTTTACTACCTAGTTGCTTCCATTCACGGTGCAAGGCCATGCCCTTACCAGGTAATACTTTAATGTTGATGAATAAATTGAATGTTATGTGCCTAATGGTTCTTGGTGAAATAGTTAATCTTTTTCTTGGGATCCTTTCCTTATATCCATTCCACTTCACCAGATGCCAATAATTGAAGATAAGGGGAATTTTTTTCATTGAAAGTAATTAAATATGACCTCTGATGCTTATTAATTAATCATTTACTCTCTGACAAGGATCTGCATTTGGAGTATGAAAGGAGATGCTGAAAATGAGCCCTACTTCTGAACTGTGATCTTGCAGATGTACTTTTGAATAATAACATGATTCTGTTTACATGATGTTTAGTGAAAGGGACTCTGTAAATGTCTGTGGCTTCATGCAGGCATCCCATAAACCCCACACAGAAGATGAAACATGACACTTTCTTTGTAAGCCATCCAACAATACTACCTCTGGCCCAGACGCCTCATATGTATGTAATCAACTTTTATTGGTTCCTGAATTACATTCGGTGAGCACAGACCTTCCCTTCACCAATCTGAATACAATACAAAGTTTGACAGTGTCATTAATAAAGGACTGCCAGGCATCAGGCATGCTGAAAAGTTTGTATAAACCTTTCTGTCTCTACTTTCACAGATACAGTGAAGTTTATTCTAACATCACTGAAGCTGTCATATAAATTCTCACTAGATGTCTTAAAATAAAAATTGGAAACCCTTTGGGAAGATGGGAAGCCTAAAGGAGAGGCATTCTGAGATTAGATTTGAGAAACTGTACATTTGGCTTTATATCACAATAAGCTTATTTGGTAGCACAACAGTCAAGGGATTATGTAAATCCTAAATTTTTGGTATGTTTTTACCACTGCCATTCTCTGTACAGTCACACAACCTTGTATGTAGTAGTGGTAAATTGTAACACATTGTTGTCTACCCCTAACTATTCAGGATCTTATGATTCTGTTTGTGGAATATCTAAGTCACTTGCTTTTGTGCAAAATATCTTACATTTGAAAATACCCATAGATTACTGCAATAAAAGGAAACATGAGAAAAATTCAAAGAAAAGCCCAAAATGAAATGAAGAGTTTTAGGAGTAATTCTGGTTACTTGGTAGAAACAGGAAGTTGTCCTTATACAGATTACTCCCTATCTTTCCTGAACCCTAAGTTCACATGATCAACAGCCTAATGGAGATATCAAATTGGATCTTTTGAAGGTATTTCAAACTCACATTTTTAAAATCAAACTCATCCTTTGTCAAACCTACCCCCTCCTAGACTTCTTTACTATTCTTGAGGACACCACAATCCTTGTGGTTCCCAGGTTCATAGTCTTGGTTCCACTTTCAACAGTTTACTATATGTCACCCCACATATTCAATCAATTATTCAATCTTATTGTTTGTACCTATACAGAATTTTTATATCTGCCCTCTTTTCTTTACTCACAATGCCAACAGCCTAGTTAAGACCCTCATTATTCCTCCTTAGAGTTGTAAAGGCCTCCTAACAGTGTCATCACCTTGAGTTTCTCCTCTATCTAATTAGCCCTTCATGTTTTTTTTAAGTTTTATTTTTTTTCTAAAGTATAGATAAAAAAATGTCAACTCAGCAAACTAGTTGTTCCTTTTTACTGATAAAAACACAAATAACCAACTTTCACATTTAAAATCTTTGCCAATTTGGTTTCAAATTAATTTTTTGGCCTTTTTTAACATCACTTAAGTCTATTCATGTAAAGGGCTGAAACTCTGAATAGGTGCACTGGAATGAGACAACTGAGCACTTAAGGCTAATTACCTATTGGACAATAACTCTATTAGCCTATGCTTGGAAAAATGGCCCTTTTCACTATTCTGTGCTGGCTCAATCTTTTGGTGTATACAAATAATAGTAGGAGGGATTAGGGGGTGGAGTGAGGCAGGACGAGGAGAAGGGAGTTTGCTGGAGAGCTTGTGGCAGTTTTGTCCATCCCTTTCATTTCTCCCCCAAAAGACCAAGGACTTTTGCTTATCCTGACTCTGGCTGATTCTGAGGCCTCCAGTGAGCTAATATGAACATCACATATTCACCCTAGATTTTAGCAAAATTACTCTTCTTACTCTTCCTTACAAGTTATCATTGTTTCTATCTCCAAGGCTTTGCATAAGCTTTACACCATACCTGCAACATACTTCCTCATTACAACTGCTTATTACAACCACCTCCCCTCTCCTTGAAGTTCCAACTGAGTACTCCTTTATAAAGTGTTTCCTAATTCCACCAGCTGTCAGGGTTTGCTCCCTCAACAAAGAAAAAATATCATTGAATTGTATTTTTGTATAGGTAACCTAAGCTCCTTGAAGGTAGGAAATATTTAAATTTTGTTATAGTATTTCCAACATCTGGAAGAGTGCCTGGCGTATAATGAGTGCTCAGTAAATACTTATTAAAGATTGAACCATTCAGGGTAGATAGTTCATTCCAGATTTGAAGAAAAATAAAAAAAGACTTTAGATATGAATTCTGAATATTGATTTATTAGTTGTATTTTCTTAAGCTAGTCATTTCATCTCTCTGAGCTTTAATTTCTTCTTTTGTTAAATAGGGATAGAATTGAAATACCCCCTGTCTTTTTTGTCTCCTGATTTCTTGCCCCAAATTCATTTTTGTGTTCATATCCTGCTTTCAGCTTTTCCATTGCTACCATAAAAATTTAGGTATTCATATATTTTTGCTTCTCCTACTCCATAACTTATCATTACTAGAATCCTTAATTCTGTTTTCTGAATCCTTCCGACCTATTCTGTAATGTTGCCACATATTCTTTCACTGTGTAGAGGAATAAATAAATTAGAATGGATCTAAATATGAGGTCAAGTTCTGTTATGACACATCAGTTAGATATTTGACAAAACTAATCTCTAGGTGGAACTGAAAGTTGACATAATGACACCTGGAAGAAAAATTATGAAATATTCCATCCAGTTGACTTTTTATGACAAATTAATCTGGGGGAAAACAGAAATCATAGTCACCACTTTATTGGGAGGAAGGAATGCATGAATAACAATCCCATTATACCTGTTAGCTGCTTTGGGGGCAGTTATTGCCAGAACAAAATTTGTTTCTCAAGTCTTTGCAACAATTTTAATTGATTCTGCTTTTTACAATTTATTGTATCTTCTGTATTTACTCATTTTGTTACCTTAACCTTTTGTTTCTTTATTTTAATTATTAATTAAGAGAATCCAGAATTTCTGATATACCCTTGCTTTTTTATATTCCATCCCTAAAATATATTTTGTACTGATATTAATCAGCTAATATGAAGTTCAAATTTCCTACTTCATATGTTAGCAAGATATGATTTAATAATATATTGCCTATCTTCAGATTTCTAAAATTGCTCACTCAAGTCTCCATTTTCATTGAGATATTTGTTTTGAGTGTATTCCTTCATAGTGTCTTATTTTCTCTTGTAATTATATTTTAGGATAAAAATATTTTTACTACATGTCCTTGTCTCTGCAGGTCTTGAGATGCTTACGTACATTCTTCATTATATTTTAGAATAATTAATTTACTTATGATGGCTATAGTCTACCTTTTTTAAATTACTACATTTTGGTATAGTTGAACTACTCATTAAATGTATTCCATCAAATTAAAAAAGGGCTTTTCCTATTCCTATCTAAGCATTCCTATCGCCCTTTCAAAATCATTTGAAACTTTAGTAATATATATTTTTTCCATTCTTAATTAGACATTATTTCTTTAGCTTTCTATTAAACTGAAATTTTCAGGGACCTCAGCTTCTTCAACATTTCTTCCTTAAGATGTTAGCAGTTATTGAATTTAAACTTCTATTTCTTTTAATCTTGATTTAGACATCAAATATTTTTGTCCTTTTTTTGTATTACACTACAAATAACAGCAAGACATCAATATGTGGTTTAGAGCCAAGGCTGTTGATAAAAAGTATGTGGAGCTTTCATTTAGAACTTATGAGATTTATTTCCAGCTTTTTAAGGATAAAGTATGATCATATAATAAACTAGTCATATCTTTAGTCCATTTCCTTCACACTCAAGGTTTTATAGTTTTAGAGGCTAACACCATCACTAATAAAGCTTTTCCTTCAATTAAAATCTTAAGACTGCTGATGTGTGCCAATATGTCATCTTCTTGTAGTGCAAGAACAAGGCATAATTCTATCTGCTCTTCTTTCCTTGATGACAAGGAGATCATAAAAATGGGTCATTTTGCTATAAAACAGCATTCAACAGATTTATTTGATTCCCATGTGTCAAATGCTCTTGGAAACTTACACTAATCAAGATGCCATCAAAGTCAATAGTATTGCCAGAATCTAGTTTACCAATACTTCAGGGTCCTTTCAAGCCTGTACAGATACTGAAATGGTTTCAGAACACACAGAGTTCTTCATGTATATCATATAGACTGGAATTGCCCTGTTTTGTGTTCTTCTCTCCTCCCCCTACAGAATACATGTGATAAGTTAGTCCTAGAGAGATTTGTAATTGTTATAGTTAATTACTATTATTTTTTCATTCTTCTTAGACTTTTAACAAGATTCAGACAGAAAGAGTACTGGCATAAGATCCTATCCTGCTGTTATTTATTCACATCCAAATGTTCTATATATAATTGCACAGGTGAGTAAATTGACTGGTTTTATTTTGTTATTTTATATGAGCATTGTTACATGATCATACTTTTTAGATGCACAGAAAACATTCTTGATACTACTTCAATAGCCGAGTCAAAATAAATACTTTAATATCCTTCATTATTTCCCTATATTTTGAAAGTTGTTCATTAGACATAGCTTAGAGATTATGAGTAGTTGAACTGGTGATTGTATATTCATCCATACATAATGCACATATATGTATATATAATAATTATATACAAAGATACAAAAAATTAGGCCATAGAGATGTAAAATATAGATAATGTAGATATAGGTGTAGAAAAGGGTATGGGTATAATTGTAAGTATAATAATAGATATAGGTAAAGATATAGCTATAGGTATTGGTGTCAGTATAGGCATAAGTAGATGTAAAGGAATAAGTATAGGTACACTATAAGAAGATAGATATAGCTATAGCTATAGCTATTCCCAACATTCATTCTATTATATCTTCACTCTGTCTCACATTGCCATGGTCATATTCTTGATCTTTGTACCACCACTCAAAAATCTTTTGTTTGCTCAGGTTCATGAGCTATAAAACAACTTTATTTTATTATATGTGCAACACATACATATATGTGTATATACACATATACATACATGTGTATGCATATGCATGTGTGTTTTGGTATGTAAACACGCATAATCATTTAATTTTCCTCTATGCCTTTTGATTCCTAAATATGTTTTTCTTCTTCCCTAAATCCCTTAGCTCCTTAATTTTTTATTCATCCAAGACTCTTTCACTAGTTACATTCCCAATCCTCAATCTTACTCCCTCAGTAAATCAGTTCAACACAAATTAGCAAATATAGAAATAATTGTAATATTAATCCTAACTAAAATGGAATATAAATTCTAGTATAGTTAGTATAACTATAACTAGTATAAATATATAAAACTATACAATGTTGTGGTTTAGCTGAAGATGATAATATTTCTGATTAAAAGGTCAGGAAAAGATTCATGGAGGCAAATACATTTAATCTGTGTTAAGAAGATATGAGCAAGCAGAGATCTGATATTTAATTTTGTTGTTGTCATTTGCCCCATTTCAAGTTGAATATATATTGTTCCTTTCAGTAACACTTAACCTAAGAGGCTTCTGAAAATTCTAGTTATTTTTCCAATTCAGAGCATATTGGGTAAGTCCTATTAATTGGTCAGTTTTTGAGGATTTGTTCATTTTATATGTTTCATATTCTCTGAAAGAAGCAGCACATATGAATTCTCTCCTAAGTCATGTGTCTATTAGTTTGAAGATTTAATATCCATCTTCTTCCTGAGACTGTATCTTAACTGAATAAACAAGTGCCATCATCAGTATAGCTATCTCATATCTTGAACTGTCTTTTTCAGAATGATTAATGTCCATTGGTTGTGTGAAGTATCTTTTTATGATTTTTTTCCTCATTGCTACACCAAACTCTAGTTTTCCTTTCTAAAGGATGATTGTATCTTTGTGCTACTAATACTTCATAAAAATGCATGACATGAGAGGCATTGTAAAGTAGTGAATAGAAAGCTGATCTGAGAATCAGGCAAATATGAGTTCAAGCTCTGATTCTAAATTTTTTTTGGCTTTTGTGACCCTGGGCAACTCACTTAACCATTCAGTGTTCTAGGCAACTGTCTAAACTAGTGTTGGTTAAAAAAAAAAAAAAGTCTAATTTATATTGTTAATGAAACTTCTTCAATGGGCACTCTCTCCATAGATGAAATCACATATCCATTAAAGTATGTGATACCTTAATAACATTAATCATTCAATTATCAGGAATTTTGGAATCTTTGTTTATTGTGCACGACTGATGTTTTAGTTAGACCTAACTAAAAGAAAATCAGTTCATCATTTTAAAGTGAAAGTTAGTATATAGTTTATAGTTTTGCTGTCTATTTCTAAAAAAAAAGAAAAAGAAAAAAGAAAAAAAAAGAAAGTCAGTATATAGTAAGGAAGATTCATTATGAAGGCAAAAAAGGAAAGAGTCACTCCATAAACATTTATTATTTACTATGTGCCAGGTTCTGCTAAGTGTTAGGGATACAAAATGAGTCAAAAGACAATTCCTAATATCAAAACATGTAAGTAAAAATGCACAATCAACATATATACAAGACAAAAAAAAATAGGAAGTATACCTAGAAAAGAGAGGAAGTATTAGAAATGATAGGAACTAGCAAAGGCTTCCCGTAGAAGATGGCAGTTTAGTTGGGACTAAAAGAAAGCTATAAAAACTGAAAAGAAGAGATAGAGAGAAAGCATTTCAAAAATCTAGAATAGCTGGGAAAACTGCCTGGAGTTGAGAGATGGAGCGTTTTGTTTGTAGATTAGCCAGGATGTCAGTGTCACTGGATTAAAGAATATGGGGTGGGGAATAAGGTGTAAGAAGACTGAAAAAGTAGAAGTTTTAAATTACAAAGGACTTTGAAAGTCACAGAAAACTTTTATTTGATCTTGAAAGAAAAAGGGAGGCATAAAAGTTTATTGAGCATGTGTGTGAGTGGTGACTTGGTCAGACTTATGATTTAAGAAATTCACTTTGATGACTAAATAGAGGATGGATTAAGGAGGAGAGAAAGTTGAGGCAGGCAGGCTCACTAACTAACTATTTCAATATCAAATTTAAAGGGATTAGTCCTGCACCAGAGTGGTGGTAATGTAAGAGAAGAAAAGGGGATGAATTCAAGAGGTCTTGCAAAGTGCATATGGCCCTTGACTTTTTCATACTCTCTCATTTATTAATTTTCTTGTGTTAATTTTTCTTTTATGCTGTATGTTTATACACACATACACATATATTTGTATGTATACATATACACTATAAATATCTATCTACATGGAATGCATATGTTGCCCCTCAAAAAAAAATGTAAAATCTTTGAGAGTAAGAATGCTTTTACTTTTTGCTTTATATCCCCAGCACCTTGGTTAGTGCCAAGGATAATAAACAAATTCTTATGGATTAATTAGTAGTTTAATCAATGGTCATATGGCATATTCTCCTGATCAACTTTGACAGAGCACTCCTGTTGTATGATGCCTAATAATGAAAACTATTCAAGATGTATTATTTACAAGACAACGAATGGAAAAAGTATTACTCCTCTCATACTTGCATATTCTGCTTCAAATGAGTATATTATCTCATTTTGGGTGCACAATCAAACTATTTAAATTGACCTTTGCTATTTAATAATATCTCAAGATTTCTTTCATAGATACTGCTTTTTATTCCTGTTTTCTCCTGTCCTACATGTTAATAGGCAAGTGAGTTTTGTTTGATACCAATGAATTAGAATTATCCTTTTGGTCTATACTGTTGTGATTACTTTTGGTATTGATGCTTTTATCCAACATATTAGTCATTCCTCTTCATTTACAAAATTTACAAGGTTGACAAGCATATCACCTATAGCTTCATTGAAGTCATTGATGAAAATGTTGAGGAATGAAGAATGAAAGTGTAAGTCCTTAGATTACTCCATCAGAAACATCTCTCCATGTTGATACTCATCATTAAAATAACATGAGTTCTAGAAATTCAAACAACATTAAGTCAATCTTTTTTCTCATGTCACTTATGCCTCTCCACAAGATAGAAATCAGCATGACAGAGGGTCTAAATATTTTGCTGAACACCAAATATATAATACTCATGTAATCTTGTTATCCTACCAAGAAGGATCTAAGAGGATTATTTTATAATATGTTCTTTTAAAACACACACACACACACACACATATATGTCCAAACTTACAAAAATAGTTATCTCCCAAATCATTGTCTTGCAATGAAGAACAAAGAGAAAGAAAAAAATAAAGGTAAAGACATTTATCTCTATAGTCAGTATTTATCCCAATACTGCCTTACCTGCAAGAGAATACTTTTACAGCCTGACATGATTTTAACAATATAGTTAATTAAGATGAGTTATAGTAATCAGGCAGGTAAACCTTAAAAAGAGTAGTAGCATGTCATAATGTGCCACAAAATTAATCTGCCAAAATGAACCCCTCAGTAGTTTTATAAATGAATCCTCTATGTTAATAATTATGATACCACCTCTGACTTTTACTAGTTTGTTTTAACTTTACCCAACCTCAATATATTAATCTGTATGTTAGGAATAATTGAAAGAATGCTTGATTTTTAATTGGAAGACATATTTAAATTCCTATTCTTGATTCTCACTTTCTTTTTACCTTGAACAAGTCTCTTTGATCTGATTCCTAATCTGTAAATTGAGAAGACTATATTATACTTCATTACTATATTATTCTTACTATTGTTACAATTGCTAAAATCTTATATACTATTGCTATTACATGCTATTACATGCTATTACAACTTTAACATTCTATATTTCAAGATACTTTCCCGCTACAATATTTGATGTTCTTGTATTTGCAATATTTTTGAGTTACATAATACTGAGGATTATTAACAATTTATGATTCTATGACATCAAATTTATATAAAAATACATACTAATAAGGCAAGATTATTGGAATTTCCCCCCTCTGTTTCCTTTGAGAAAACTGAATTCAGGCATTGTCAATATGAGCTCTAAAACTATACATGTTCTATGTGGATAAGACTGCTTTAATAAAAATAGATCCAGTGCAAGGTTTTACTTGATATAATTGTATGAGAGTTCATGGAGTACACATTTACAAGATCATCTGAAAATTAATGGACAAATAATATAGTAATCATCAAATCTTTATTATTTCAAGCCTGAGACATACCATGAAGGCTTCTTCCTTCCTTGATGAATGTATGTGACCTCCATTAATTTTAATAGGAGTTAAGTATGAACATCAAGGGGGGTAGTAGCAGCTTATACTAGTTTCGAACCAACTCCTATGATTAAGACATGCACTTCTGGCTTTCTGTTGAAAATGTGGCTTATCTTCTGATGTTTTTTTTTTTAATTATGTTTTTATAGTTGAGGCAATTTTGCAAATCATTATTTAACTCATCATTATAAGAAAAAGATATATTATATTAAAGACCTCAGTGATTGGCCTTGTCAAATATTCTTCCTTGATAATTGGAATAATTGCATGTTTGGTCTTACAACAAATATTCATTTTCTCCTGGTAAACCATTTGAAACCAAAAATTCATCTCTCATTCTTATAAAAGATGTAGTAACTATTGTAACTATTTCTAATGCTTATATCACATATAACCTTACTATTTTGTTGCATAGTACAATGTTTCTTGAGCCCACTGATAAATCACTATGGGATTTAGAGTGAGAAAGAAACTCTAAGTTTAATTTTACTTTTTACAAATAAAGAAACTGAAGCACAGAGAGGTGAAGTGATTTGATCAGGCTCAGACAAGGGATGTTCTTGCCAGTAAATCATGTTTACAGGAACAAAAACAAAGGGGGCCTAGGGGCTTCTGGTTAGTCTATTTTTACTAGAATATATTCTATGCACAAGATTACATGGAAACAATGAAGAACATATAGATTAGAATTGGATTTTGGGGGTCTTCAAATATCACATGCATAATAATACCTAATGATTATAGTTCACATTGATGTAACACTTTGCAATTTAAAAAAAAATTCTAATAACAACACTAGGAAGTAGACAATACAAATATCAGTATCCCCATTCTCCACTTGAAAAACTGAAGACACAAAATGGTTGGGTGATTTGTAAGGTAACAAAAACCAAGTTGACTTGACTAGAGCTTATGAGAATGACTCTCTTAATTTTATCTTAAATGAGCTTTCACAATTTGACTGTAGATGAAATATTGGGGAATCTTTTGCAGGGAATGAACATGATCAGATCTTCCATTTAGAAATTTTATTTAGTACTATGTTTATATGAATATCAAGTTATGATCATGAAGGCAAGAATACCAATGAGGACATGACTATGATAGTCATTTTTTTGGGAAAAATAAGTGTAGTTGATAAAAAATAAAAGATATGGATACAAAAGACAATGAGGTGGTAGATGCCCAGATGTGGAGATTGGCTATGTGTTGAAAAAGATTGTCTGTTTAACCTCGATATAGCAAGTATAATGGTTGATATGATTAAAATGGTATCATGGAACAAATTTTCATACCTTTTCTATTCAGTCATCATTGACAATATTATGTCATTATGTGTTATCCTCTGTTACTTATTTACCTTTAAACTACTTGAATAGACAAGAATTATCAAAGTATGTTTGGCATTTGATTTTAACTCAACCATATTACAAGTAGGACAAAAAGATTTAAAAAATAGAAAATGGTCGACATGTAAATATAAATTATATGCCTATACACATTACAGTCATAAATATGCACACATATGTATATATATATATATATATATATATATATACATATACATGAATACTTACATATATAGTACTTTGAGGTTGTAAAGAAATGGCAGTCAAAAGATTACTTATTAGGTGGGGAATGCCTGAACAAACTTATGATAATTGAATATTATCAGAAACGAAAAAAGGGAAAGTTTCAGAGAAATTGGGGAAATTATATAAACTAAGGTAGAATAAGGTGAGCAGAATGAGAAGAATGAATAAAGTAATGACAATATTACAAAGAGAATCCATTTCATAAGGCTTAAGAACTCTGATTAATATAATGGCATACATAGTTCCAGGAGACCAATGAAGAAGTAAGCTATCCACTTTCAGAAAGAAAGGCGTTGGACTTAAAATTACAAATTTTTTTCAGACATGGCCAAAGTGAAATATTGCTTTCTTTAACTATACATATTTACTAGAGAGATTTATTTTTTGGTTTATTTTTTCAATAGAGAAAAGAATAAAAAGTTTCCCTGTCTGTAGAAGAGAGTGAGAGTTTCAATTGAAGCCATACTCTTTACATACCCTTAAAAAATAAGAAATTAATTGCATGCGGTAAAGGCACTGAATCAAAGGGGAGCTCATATAGACCAATGATACAAGGTTTTAGGAAGACAGTATTAGTTAAAAAACATTAAATGGAGTGATTACAGGTCTGTCAAAGATCCTGTGGCTTAGGGCAACAAAAGAGTTAGAAAGTCTATGACCTTGGGTATTCTACTATTGAGAACCTAATATATCAATGTGAAAAGTTTCTTCTTGCTATTCTCCCCCAAATATTTTAAAATGAAGCAACAAATGTGACATAAGTAATGAATTTATTTCGGTACCTGATCTATTAAGTCACCATTTTTGTCACCTGTAACATCCTAATCCTTAGAACAATAAGTAATACTGATTATCAGGTTGTAATAGAGGAAATCAAGAATGTGAATCCAAAAACACTCAAATCCAACAGAGATAGCAAACCTTAAGCTATGAAGTGATACTCTTCTCTTCCCTAAAATGACTGTGAATTTAGAAACTGCATCAAAAGAAATACATCTCTGTATGCTGAATCCTCAGCATCTTGGGAGATGGCTAGTTGACTACAAACTTAATAGTAAGTATGAAATAAGTCAAATCTGAGAACTTCAAATCAAACATTTAGAGGCCCAGACACCTGCACAAAACTGTTCTCTCCTTCAATTTTTCTTTTGGAAGCCTATGTTTTCAAACCCCTTTAATGACAGTGACAAATCCTGAAAGATTAATCTGATAAAACCCTCTTCACTCTTTAAGGACACTGGAACTTGCTAAACATCTTAATAATTTGATTTTTCTATGTAGAGATTCCCAGTTTCCTATGTTATTTGCCAAGTTACATATAAAAACTTTTTTTTAATTTTTAAAATTTATTTTTAACATACATTTTTATGAATCATGTTGGGAGAAAAAAAATCAGAGCAAAAGGAAAAAAAATGGAAGAGATTAAACAAACAAACAACAACAACAACAACAACAAAAAAAAAAAAACAGAAAAAAATAAGTTAACATAGCATGTGTTGACTTACAGTCAGTCTCCTTAGTTCTTTTTCTGGATACAGATGGCATTTTCTGTGTAAAGCAATGCGGATTTCTTTGGATCACTGAACCACCGACAAGAACCAAATCTGTGAAAATTGATTATTGCACATTCTTGCTGTTACTGTGTATAATGTATTCCTGGTTCTGCTAGTTTTGGCTCAGCATCAGTTCATGTAAATATTTCCAGGCCTTCCTAGAAACAGTTTGTTCAGCATTTTTTAATAAAACAATATTATTCCATTATCTTCATATACCACAATTTATTCAGTCATTCCCAAATTAGTGGGCATCCACTCAGTTCCCAGTTTCTTGTTACTATACAAAGAGTTGCTCCATTTTTGCACATGTAAGTTGTTTTCCTTCTTTTATGATTTACCTGGGATATCGAGCTAGTAGTGGCACTGTTGGGTCAAAGGATATGCATAATTTTTGCCCTTTGGGTATACTTTCAGATTGCTCTCAAGAATGTTTGGATCAATTCACAATTCCATCAATAATGCACCAGTATTCCAATTTTCTCACATCCCCTCCAACATCTATCATTTTTTTTCCTTTCATTTTTCTCTAATCTGAGAAGTATGAGATGGTACCCCAAAGTTGTTTTAATTTGTATTTATCTAATCAATATTTATTTAGAACATTTTTTCATATAGCAAAAGACAGCTTTAATTTCATCATCTGAAAACTGCAAATATAGTTTAGCCAATTATCAATTGAAGGGTGACTTCTTATGTTTGACACAGTTCTTTATATATTTTAGAAATGAGATCTTTATAAGAAATACTCACTATAAAGATTTTCCCAGCTTTATAGTTCCTTTCTAATCTTGTTTCTTTTGGTTTTGTTTCTGAAAAAAAAAAAAACAAATTAATGTAATCAAAGTTGTCCATTTTGTCTTTCATGATGTTCTCTAGTTCTTCTTTGCTCATAAATTCCTCCCTGCTCCAAAGATGTGACAGGTAAAAATTATCCCTTGTTCTCTTAATTTGTTTATGATATCATCCTTTATGTCCAAGTCATGTATTCATTTTGACCTAATTTTGATATGGGATGTGAGATGTAGAGAGCTATGCTGAATTTCTTACATGTTATTTTTCAGTTTCCCAGCATTTTTTTCAATTACTGACTTCTAATTCCAGAAGCTGGAATTTGGGGGTTTATGAAATACTGGATTGATACAGGCCTTGAATATTGTGTCATATATATATCTAATGTACACTATTGATCCACCACTCTATTTCTTAGCCAGTATCAAATGGTTTTGATTAATGCTGCTTTATAAATAAATTTCTATTGAGAACCTAATACCATATCAATGTGAAATTTTTTTTTCCTGGCTATTCTCCCCCAAGTATTTTAAAATGAGGCAATAAATGTAATATAAATTATGAATTTATTTCAGTTCCTGATCTATTAAGTTACCACTTTTGTCACCTATAACATTCTGATCCTTAGAACTATAAGTAATACTGAATACTGAATCAAAGTAATACTGAAAACATAAAACTATATTGGGTACTGCTAAGCCAACATCTGTGATCTTCTTCTTTTAAAATATGTAGAATAGTTCTCTCTGGGGGAGCTTTTCTTGGAGGCAGCTTTAATATTAGTTTGGATCAATAATTACCCCAAATGCAGCCAGGTGATAAAAGTTCAGATCTTTTATTATCTCCAATATAGCCCGGTCAGCTTAGAGGTCTATCTCTCTGCTTAGTTCCAAGAGCTCTTGCAGTTTTGTCCTTTGCTTCTAACTCTGCTTTCTTCAGCCTTCAATCCAGCTCCAAGTTGAATCTGCCTTGCTTCCAAGAGAGGCCTTCTGGCTCTCCACCAGAGTGCTCCTCTCCAATCCAGCTGAACTCTCTTCTGCCACCAACCAGCCAAGTGGAATATTTTCTCTGGAATAGATCTCTCTTCACTGGCTTTATATATGACTCTTCTGAGAGAATGGGGTTATGGGTTTTCTCCCATAATGCTCTCTGGCCCAAAGAGCTTCAAGGGAGTTGTGAATTCATAAAGTTACAAAGTTTACTTTGTGAATCTGGCATACTTGTGAACTCCGATGAGTAAAGATATAAACACAAGCATTGTACTAATTAGTTCTACTTAGTACCTTGTTTCAGGTTCTGGCCCAAAACATCGTCTTGTAAGATCAGATCAACTCTAATTAGTTAGCAGTTTGTAAAATTCCAACATCTCCCCCTTTCTTTTGTTTTAGAACATAAGATGGTCATGACCTCCCTGACTTCTCAAGGAGATGAGAACCCCAAAAAAAGGTGATCACGTCTTTTCTGATCCTCAGGAAGGGAGATGAAAACACCAAAGGAAATAATAAGAGATGCCAGCTGGTCTAGTCACTGGCCAAAGATTAAGGCAGACACCTAAATGTCTGGTGTAGGAGGATCAATAGCAGCAGAAGTTAGTGCTGCCCCTATGAAATGGACATTTGAAAATGAAACAAGAGTTTTTACTCCTTTTGTGGTTGAAAAAATCCCCATCAATCTGTGAGGAAGAGACATTTTGCAGCAGATAAGATTAAAATTAAGTACTTCAGCTTTTTAGGCAGGGCTGCTGTTGAAGGCCTGCCAGCACTCTCACCAGTTCCTATTCAGTGGAAAACTGATACACCAATGTGGGTAGAACAGTGGCCCTTAACAAAAGATAAAATTCAGGCCTTAGTAGATATAGTGCAAGAACAACTTGACCAAGGACACTTACAACCTTCTCTAAGTCCTTGGAATTCTCCAGTTTTTATTATAAAAAAGAAATCTAGAAAATGGAGGATGTTAAGTGATTTAAGAAAGGTAAATGAACAGATGGAAACTATGGGAACTCTTCAGCCTGGACTTCCATCTCCTACTCAGTTGTCTAGAGAATGGCCTCTTTGGAGTATAGACATCAAGGATTGTTTCTATTCTATTCCTCTAGATAAGGAGGATATGAAAAGATTTGACTTTTCAGTGCCCAGTGTTAATTTAGCAGAGCCTTATAAAAGATATGAATGGACAGTTTTGCCACAGAGAATGAAAAATAGCCCTACTATATGCCAAATGAGTGTTGCTGCTGCTCTTGCTCCAGTAAGAAAAGCATTTCCAAAAGTTATGCTATTATATTATATAGATGATATATTGGGATGTGCACCTGAGGAGCGAATGTTAGAAGCATGTCTACAAAAGACCATAGAAACACTGAGAAACTACAAACTTCATATCACTACAGAAAAAATTCAAAGGCATGCTCCTTTTCAATATTTAGGATATGAAATATATCCTAAGGGATTTGACTACAAAAACAGTATAAGATTTTACACACTACTGGCATATCCTTTAATCCTCAAGGTCAGGCAATCGTAGAAAGAAGAAACAGGGACATTAAGACACTCCTCCAAAAACAAAAGAAAGGGGGAGCCACGGGTAACCCTAGAGAAGTTCTAAACTTAGTTCTCTATACCATTAATTTTTTTATCTTTGATAAAGATGCACTGGCTCCAGCAGACAGGTTTTATAACCCACCAGAAGAGCAGTGTCCGGTGCGAGGAGTTCCACTATCTTTCGATAATCTCCAGGTGATGTGGAGAGATCCAGAAAGTGGTGAATGGAAGGGACCAGATAGGCTAACTACTTGGGGGAGAGGGTTTGCTTGCATCTCTACATGTGGAGAAGGAATCAGATGGGTGCCAATGAGCCGCATTCGCCTTATCTATCGCAGAGAGATGGAGCAGACCCTTGAAACAAAGGAGAAAACCCAAGAAATATCGGGTGGTTCTGTTGCTGATTGTGCTCACCATTGAAAGAGCATAGCTGTCTTCTGGCCAAGATGGCGGAGAGGAGGCACACAATTGTGTAACCTCCGCCTTTTTCTCTTACTATCCATTTCATTTCATGCCTCTGAATTAATGCTCTACTGAAAAAAAAAAAAACATACAATTAGTTACCAAGAGAAACCATCCTTGAGACTCTTCAAGAAAGGTCTGTTTTTGCGCGCGGGCGGGGACGGTTATTAGATCGGAAGCAGACTGTGGGCAGCAGCAGCAGCGAGAGCATGGAAGGCGGCTCTGAGCCGAGCAGAGCGGAGAGGGGGTGGGGCGTGATCACAGCAGTCTCTGCGGGGAGAGCTTTGCTACAGGATTAGATACTTTGCTCCGGCAGCAAGTCAGCAGCCCAGCAGAGAAGCTAAAAACAACCCCAAACAGCTGGAGTCTCTCAGGACCTGGCCACCCCTCCCCCACAGTGTCTCAGCACGCTCTCGGATCTCAGAGCGAGCAGGTGCAGCACAGTAGGGCCTCACAGCTACCCTGCCCCTCCCCCAAAGAAAGCAGCTCCATTCAAGGGTTTTTTTCTTCTGTTTCTTGGCTAGTTTGTCTTTGATTATTAGACAGAATGAGCAAGAAACTGAAAAAGACTTTAACCCCTGACAGTTTCTATACAGATAAAGAGCAGACTCCAAATCCTAAAAACAAACAGTCCCCAGCTGAATCCCCAAAGGAGATCATCTGTTCCTCAGCACAGATAAATCTCATGGAGGAAATTAAAAAGGCTCTCACAAGAGAGCTAGAAGAAAAATGGGAAAAGGAGAGGGAGGCTTGGCAAAAGGAGAGGGAGGCTTGGAAAAAGAGCCTGGAGAAGTCAGTTAAAGAGAGAGTGGATAAAGAAACCAAATCCTTGAAAAATAGGATTGGTGAACTGGAAAACAACATTGGCGAAATGGAAAAAAATTCCATAGAACAAAAGAACTCAATTGGACAATTAGAAAAAGATCTTAAAAAAGTGAGTGAAAAAAATACTTCACTGAAAATCAGGGTCGAACAAATGGAATTGAATGACTCGAGGAGACAAGAAGAATCAGTCAAACAAATCCAAAAAAAATCAAACAATGGAAAAGAATGTGAAATACCTTCTGGGGAAGACAACAGACCTGGAAAACAGATCCAGGAGAGACAACTTGAGAATCATCGGACTCCCAGAAAAGTATGATGAAAAAAAGAGCATGGACACTATTTTCCAGGAAATTATCAAAGAGAACTGCCCAGAAGTCATAGAAACAGAGGGTAAAATAGACATTGAAAGAATTCATCGATCCCCTACTGAAAGGGATCCTAAAATCAAAACACCAAGAAATATAGTGGCCAAATGCCAAAACCCTCAGATGAAGGAAAAAATATGGCAAGTAGCTAGAAAAACCCAATTCAAGTATTGAGGAGCCACAATAAGGATCACCCAGGATCTGGCAGCATCCACATTAAAGGATCGAAGGGCCTGGAATATGATATTCCGAAAGGCTAAGGAACTTGGGATGCAACAAAAAATAACTTACCCAGGGAGAATGAGCATCTTTTTCCAGGGAAGAAGATGGACATTCAATGAAGTAAGCAAATTTCACCTATTTTTGATGAAAAAGCCAGAACTTAACAAAAAATTTGATCTACAAGTACAGAACTCAAGAGAAATCTAAAAAGGTAAAGATTAATCTTGAGAACTATATTTCGGCTATAAAGATGTATAAAGAATACAGATATACCTTGTTCTAGAAACTAGATGTAGAAAGGACATTGTAACAGAAAAAGGGGAAAGTGGGGGTACTACATTTCATGAAGAGGCAAAGAAAATCTATTATATCTGAGAGAAAGAATGGAGAGGGATGAATATAGTGAGTATTTTACTGCATTCAGAATTGGCTTTAAGAGAAAAATTTTAGACATATATTCAATCTATGGTGAAACTTCTCCCACCTCATTGAAAAGTGAGAAGGGAAAAGTGAAAAGGGAAGGAATAAGCTAAGTGGAAGGGAATACGGTAACTGGGAGGGAAAGGGGTAAGATCGGGGGAGGAACTCTAAGGGGGGGGAGGGATACTAAAAAAAGGGAGGGCTGTGAGAAGCAAGTGGTGCTCACAAGCTTAATACTGGGAAGGGGGGTAAGGGGCTAACAAGATGGCAAGTAATACAGAATTGGTCATTTTAACCATAAATGTGAATGGGGTAAACTCCCCCATAAAGAGGAAGCGGTTAGCAGAATGGATTAAAAGCCAGAATCCTACAATATGTTGTTTACAGGAAACACACCTGAAGCGGGGAGATACATGCAGGTTAAAGGTAAAAGGTTGGAGCAAAATCTACTATGCTTCAGGTGAAGTCAAAAAAGCGGGGGTAGCCATCCTGATCTCAGATCAAGCTAAAGCAAAAAATGATCTAATTAAAAGAGATAAGGAAGGGCACTATATCTTGCTAAAGGGTACAATGAATAATGAAGCAATATCTATATTAAACATATATGCACCAAGTGGTGTAGCATCTAAATTCGTAAAAGAGAAATTAAGAGAGCTGCAAGAAGAAATAGACAGTAAAACTATAATACTGGGAGATCTCAACCTTGCACTCTCAGAAGTAGATAAATCAAACCACAAAATAAATAATAAAGAAGTCAAAGAGATAAATAGAATACTAGTGAAATTAGATATGATAGATATCTGGAGAAAATGTAATGGGGACAGAAAGGAATACACCTTCTTTTCAGCAGTTCATGGAACTTATACAAAAATTGACCATATATTAGGACATAAAAACCTCAAACTCAAATGCAGTAAGGCAGAAATAGTGAATGCATCCTTTTCAGACCACGATGCATTGAAAATTACATTCAATAAAAAGCCAGGGGAAAGTAGACCAAAAATAATTGGAAACTAAATAATTTCATACTAAAGAATGATTGGGTGAAACAGCAAATTATAGATATAATTAATAACTTCATCCAAGAAAACGATAATAATGAGACATCATACCAAAATGTATGGGATGTAGCCAAAGCGGCAATAAGGGGAAATCTCATATCTCTAGAGGCCTATTTGTATAAAATAGAGAAAGAGAAGGTCAATGAATTGGGCTTGCAACTAAAAATGCTAGAAAAGGAACAAATTAAAAAAACCCCAGTCAAACACTAAACTTGAAATTCTAAAAATAAAAGGAGAGACCAATAAAATTGAAAGTAAAAAAAACTATTGAATTAATTAATAAATTAATTAACTCCAATGTTATATAAACTATTTGAAAAAATAGGGATTGAAGGAGTCCTACCAAACTCCTTTTATGACACAGACATGGTACTGATACCTAAACCAGGTAGGCTGAAAACAGAGAAAGAAAATTATAGACCAATCTCCCTAATGAATATTGATGCTAAAATCTTAAATAAGATATTAGCAAAAAGACTACAGAAAATCATCCCCAGGATAATACACTATGACCAAGTAGGATTTATACCAGGAATGCAGGGCTGGTTCAATATTAGGAAAACTATTAACATAATTGACTATATCAATAACCAAACAAACAAAAACCATATGATCATCTCAATAGATGCAGAAAAAGCATTTGATAAAATCCAACAGCCATTCCTAATAAAAACACTTGAGAGCATAGGAATAAAAGGACTTTTCCTTAAAATAGTCAGGAGCATATATTTAAAACCTTCAGTAAGCATCATATGCAATGGGGAAAAACTGGAACCTTTCCCAGTAAGATCTGGAGTGAAGCAAGGTTGCCCACTATCACCATTATTATTCAATATCGTATTAGAAACACTAGCCTCTGCAATAAGAGTCGAGAAAGAGATTAAAGGAATTAGAGTAGGCAATGAGGAAACCAAACTGTTACTCTTTGCAGATGATATGATGGTATACCTAGAGAACCCCAGAGATTCTACTAAAAAGCTATTAGAAACAATTCATAATTTTAGCAAAGTAGCTGGATACAAAATAAA